>NC_052156.1:69553995-69853995 GCF_902713615.1 Scyliorhinus canicula | reverse complement strand
AGTGGGCCCAGTTAGGGTGCTCCGTCAGAAGGTGGGTGCAGACTCGATGGACCAAATGGCCTCTTTCTGCACTGTAGGGATTCTATGGATTATATTACACTTGGGGGAGAACGGCCAGATGTAGGAGTGGCATCAGCTCTCAAAGGAGCAGAAGGGATCCTGTTGAGCAATGTAGAAATTGTTAGCTGCTGGGACATGTTCTCAGCCTCAAACCACATTGCCAGACACCAACTCCGTCATAGCAGCTATCTGAGCTTGAACCAGACTGTTTTCAACTTTGGTGCAGAACTTGATCCCCAGATGAGCTTCTAACCACAAATGGATCATCACAACGATGACTTACTTCTACCGCCATATCAAATCAAATATTTACAAACTAATCAATGACTTGGATGAAGTGACAGAATGTATGGTCACTAAATTGCTGATGACACCATGATAAGTAGTAAAGCAGATTGTCAAGAAGAGGAAAATAGGCTAAAAAAAGATAGAAAGAGGCTAAGTTCATGAGCGAAACATTGGCAGATGAAATGTTATGTGGGAAAATGTGAACTTGCAATGTTGCCATTTATTGCAAGGGAAATAGAATATAAAATGAGTGACATTTTCCTGCACCTGTCCAAGGTTTTAATGAGACCAAATTTGGAATATTGTGTAAACAGTAGCTATCAAAAAGAGATGATTGCATTGGAAACCATTCAGAGAAGACTCATTCCTGAAGTGAAAGGTTTATTTATGAAGAACGGTTGAACAGATTGGGCATTAGAGTTTAGAAAAATGAGACATGAAATTCTCTATTTGGGAGACTTCTGGTTGGATTCTTCTGCCCCGCCTGCTGCACGATCGCCACCAGCGGGATCCGGACCATGTCAAGGTGAGCACACACGAGAGCTGGACGTGCATCTGCCAACAATCAAGCAGGCTAATTCGCCCACTGAGGCACCAATCCAACCCGATTTTATGTGGCCCATCTACTTTTACAGTCGACAGGGGGCCTTTACATTTCAACTGCAACCTGGGAGGGACTGTTCGGGCTGAAATAAACTTGACAAATGTGTCTGATGACTGAGGTCTGTGTAGGATTGTGCTGCCTGGACCTCGTGGCATAGTTTTAACATCGATGTTTATTTGTCACGGGTCAGCAGCTCCCTTAGACAGCTCCGCAGAAGCTGTGTTCCCCAGGGGAACAGATTATAAATCCGGCCTGCATTTTTCCTGTTCATGCGGTCCAGCCTCTTCCTGCCCTCCCCAGCAACATTCAGCCTTTCACAGATAGTGTTTTACCCTGGATAGCTGTTAATTGGCCAGCCAGCGTGAAATTACACTCCGAGACTGACCGTGGAAACATATTTTGTGTCTGCTTCTGGGTCCGCCGAGTGCGGAAATAGGGGGCTGGATTCTCTATTTTGGAGATTAAGTCCCCACGCTAGCGTAAAAATGGTGGTGTTTTACGCCAGGAAAACTGGCATAAAACGGCCACCGATTCCTCTTTTTGCTGGTGGCTAGCTGGGAGGCACTGCAGAGCTCGCAGCTCTAGTTGCCAATCCGGCACCCAGCACTTCCAGTTCAGAGGCCACGCATGCGCACGGCGACGGCCTGCAGTGGCCGTGCCGTGCTCCGTGGCAGACTCAGCCCGCGAACCTGGGCCACCGAAGTCGTGCCCCCCATCGGCCGCTTGCACGCCCTGGACCACCCGCCCCACAGTGCCCCCAGCCCCAAATGAAGCCCCTCTGCCCGCCCACCGATCGACCCTCCCCCGATTGTGGTGGCCCCGGACTGAGTATGCAGCCGCCACGCCGAGTGCACGAATGGTATGAGCACATGCCGTCGGGAACTTGGCCGATCGGCGATGGAGCATCGCGGGGCAGACCTCGGGAAATGGTCTGAGGCGGTGGATAATCGGTGTGCACTTTTCAGCAGGTGGAGAATTCAGAAACTGGCACCGCTCCTGATTTTGGTGCCAAAACGGATTCTCCGCCCCGTCGCTGAACGCAATCTCAATGTCGGGGAGCAGAGAATCCAGCCCAGGATCTTGAAGGGACTTGACAGGATGGATACAGGGATACTTCATCTTTTTGGGGAGATTGGAATTCAGGATACATTTAAGAATAAGTAGTCTCTTTTTTAAGATAGAATTGAGGAGAAATGGATGGTGGTTAGTATGTGGAATTTTCTTCCCTCAGAGCAGTGGAGGCTGGGCCGTTGAATAATTTCAAGGCGAAGCTTAGATAGGTTTTTGTTAAACAAGAGGGTCAGGGGTTAAGTAGAGCAGATGGCAGAGTGTAGTTGAGGCCAGAACAAGTCCAATCATGATCCTGTTAAAATAGTTAAGTTGGCTTGAAGGACTGAATGGCTACGCCTGCTCCTAAGTCCTCAGTTCTTCTAATTCTGGTCTGTTGATTATTCTTGATTTTGATGACTGCACCTTCGGAGGCTGTGCCTTCAGCTACCAAGACCTTCAACTCTGGAATTTTCTTCTGTAAATGTTGCTGTCCTTTTCTCCTTCAAGGCTCTTCCTCTTTGACCATGCTTTTTGTCATCTGATCTAAGGGCAGCACGGTAGCATGGTGGTTAGCATAAATGCTTCACAGCTCCAGGGTCCCAGGTTCGATTCTCAACTGTGTCACTGTCTGTGCGGAGTCTGCACGTCCTCCCCGTGTGTGCGTGGGTCTCCTCCGGGTGCTCCGGTTTCCTTCCACAGTCCAAAGATGTGCGGGTTAGGTGGATTGGCCAGGCTACACTGCCCTTAGTGTCCTAAAAAGTAAGGTGGTGAGGGGGGTTGTTGGGTTACGGGTATAGGGTGGATACGTGGGTTTGAGTAGGGTGATCATTGCTCGGCACAACATCGAGGGCCGAAGGGCCTGTTCTGTGCTGTACTATACTGTTCAATATCCGTTTATGCCAAACTTTGTTATGTAAAATGCGCCCGTGAAGCGCCATGGCAGATTTTAATCGCATTAAGGGCACGATAGAAACTCACATGGGGTGCGATTCAGTGGACACGAATTGAAGTCCACTGAACAGTGTGCTTAGTGGGGTGTTTCTCGGTGGCTACAGTGCTGAGAAACACCCCGCTATCCAAAGGCACTTTGTCATGTTTTTTGGCCTCAGGGAGTTTCTCCCGCTCAGGTCACACTGAACGGGATTTCAGATTGGGGCACCATTTTGTCCAGCTACCCCAATCTTCCCCTCACCTTTTTCAGGCCTCCCACACTCTTTTCACACCCCCCTAACCCCCCCCCCCCCAACCTTGGGGAGGCCCCCAGGAAACCTCCACCTCCCACTACCTGGCAAATCCCCCCCCCCCCCCCCCCCCCCGGCCTGACTCCTGGCAGTGCCAACCTGGAACCTGCACACCCTGGCACTGCCAACCTGGCAGATGGACCAACGTTTCGATGAAAAATTAAACGGAGGTCACCTTTCCTCTCACAGATGGATATAAAAAATCCCAGGGTACTACTTTGCAGAAGAATAAGTTATCCCTGGTGTCCTGACCCATTTTTTTCCCTCAATCAACATCACAGAAACAGGTCTGGCCATTATCACATTGCAGTCTGTGGGAGTTTGCAGTGTACAAATTAATTGCCGTGTTTCCTCCAAGATAACAGTGACAAAATTTTCAAAAGGTACATTAATGGCTGTGAATTGGTTCGCGACGATGAGATTATGAAGGGAGTCATATAATTACTGGACAATATTTCCATTGCAGTTGCGTCTCCAGTTCTCCAACAGAATAATACTCCCAGTGGAAGAATATTATTTTTCCAATGCTCACGGAGCAGTGTGTGGTTCTGAACTGCCAGTATCGGGCCGAGATTTTCCTCTTTTAACCCTGCCCAATGTCAAGCAGAACAGGGACGAGGGGTTCAGGAAATAGGTTCTGGAATTTCCCTCTCCCATCCCCGTTAACTGGATGGACTGGCTATCATCCCATTGTCAGAAGTCCCGAATGCATAATCCATCTAGGCCTCCTCCTGAGGTTCCCAGCCTCACAGATGCCAGTCTTCAGCCAATTCAGTTCACTCCACATGATAGCAAGAAACAGTCAATGGCACTGAATACTGCAAAGACTATCATTCCAGAAGTAGTTCCAAAGACTTGTTCTCCAGAACTAGCTGCACCCCTAATGAAACCATTCCAGTATAGTTACAACACTGGCATCTAACCGACAATGTGGAAAATTGCCCAAGTATGTCTTGTCCACAAACTGTAGGACAAATCCAATCCAGCCATTTACCTCCTCCTCCACCTACCCTCATTAGCAAAATGGTGTAAGGTGTCATTCACAGGAGCAGCACTTGCTAAACAACATGATGCTCCCTGACACCAGTTTAGGTTCCTCCCGGCCATTTAGCTCCTGACCTCATTGCAGTCTTTGTTCAAACATGGACAAAAGACCTGAATTTCACAGGTGAGGTGAGAGTGACTGCTCTTGACATCAAGAGAATATTTGGCCTAATGTGGCATCAAGGAACCCTAACAAAACTGGAGCCAATGACAAAAAGGAAGAAAAATATCCACTGGTTGGAATCATACCGAGCACAAAGGAAGATGTTTGTGATGCTGGAGGTCAGTCATCTAAGTTCAGAGAGGTCATTGCAGGAATCCCTAAGGGTAGTTTCAATAGAATCCCTACAGTGCAGGAGGAGGCCATTAAGCCTATCGGGTCTCCACCACTCCACTGAGGCCCATTCCCCCACTCTATCCTCTTAACACTGCATTGACTATGGCCAATCCACCTAACCTGAACATCTTTTAATTATGGGAGTAAACCAGAGCACCCAGTTTGTGAGCAAACTCCACATCGACAATCACCTAAGGCCAGAATCAAACCCGGATCCCTGGCCATGTGAGGTAGCGAGGCTAACTACTGTGTCACCATGCCACTGTTTCCAAGGTCCAAATATCTTCAACTCAGAAATTATGATGACGATTGCACAATTTTCAGCATGATTTGCAACTCCTCAGATACGAAAACAGTCCTTGTCCATAAACAGCAGACCTGGACAACATTCAGGATTGTGCCAATAAGCGACAGGTAACATTCATGCTACAAAGTTGCCAGACAATGACCATCTTCAAGAAGAGAAAATCCAATCACTTCCCATTGACATTCAATGGCATTAGCATCGCTAAAACCCCCATTTTCAACATCGTGGAGGTTACCATTGACCAGAAACTCGGTTAGCCATATAAACACGATGGATACAAGAACAGGTCAGAGGATAAGAATCCTGCGGCAAGTAACTCACCTCCTGACCACCCCCCCCCCCCCCCCCCCCCCCCCCACCCCCGCTGCAAAAACCTATCCACCATCTGGAAGACACTGGTCAGGACTGTGATGCAATGCTCTCCATTTGCCTAGATGAGTGCAGCTCCAACAACATTGAAGAAGCTCAACACCATCCAGGACAAATTATTCCACTTGTCTGACACCCCATCCACTACATCAACCATTCACTTCCTCCAACCTTGACATACAGGGCAGCAGTGTGTACCATCTACAACATGCACTGCAGCAACTCGACAAAGTTTCTTCGACAACACCTTCAAAACCTGCTACCTCTACCATCGTGAAGGACAAGGACATCAGACACATGGGAACACCTCCACCTGTAAGTTCCCCTCCAAGTAAAATGAGTATAACATGGTACTCATAGAATTATAGAATCCGTACAGTGCAGAAGGAGGCCATTTAGCCCCTCGAGTCTGCACCGCGCTTGGAAAGAGCACCCTACCTGGGCCACACCTCCACCCTATCCCCATAATCCAGTAACCCCATCTAACCTATTGAACACTAAGGTAATTTAGCATGGCCAATCCACCTAACCAGTACATCTTTGGACTGCGGAAGTAAACCAGAACACCAGGACGAAACACAAGCAGACACAGGTAGAAAGTGTAAACTCCACTCAGACAGTCACCCAAGGTCGGAATTGAACCCGGGTCCTTGGCACTGAGCACCGAGGCAGCAGTGCTAGTTATTGCGCCACCGTGCCCGGCCTAAAATGTTGGACTTTCCTTGTTGACAATGGCTTCTTTTCCCATAGAGGGGCTTCCATTTCGTACAGGTCAACATGGTACCAAATGGATGCTCAATAATGAAGCCCTGTGACTAACATGACCTTGGCCTCATTTTGCCACTCCAGCAGGCCAGAAACAAACAGATTCCAATGGTTGAAACACGCTGGGAGTTAAAATGACCTGCAGAGGTTTTGTAAAGATCAAACCAATCTCAGAAATTTAAATTGAAAAATAGCGAGAACATTTTTGGAAAGATTCAAGCTTCACGGACTCTCAAATGGTCACAAGGATTTGAGGGTACCATCTCGCATCACAGAATTCAATGGAGCCTCTCAGCTGAGTTTGCGCATGCTATAATAACAACAAATTCCAAGATAATACAGCACTTTTGGACCTTTTTCTAGAACTTGTCATAATGAATAGCGGGAGCTACAACACTTTACCACACTTCAAAGAATGATCTGCAATAGCTTTCTTCTGAAATTTGACAAATTACTTCTTGCCAGTAAATTTTGTAAGTGGTTATTATTCACACTGGTGGTGAGTTCCTTGGCAACTTATTTGGTGTTCAGGAAGTGGCTTTTACAACCAGGGAAAGGCTGAACTGTGTTATGGTTGACGTCAGGAAATTATTTTGAGCTGTTTGGATAATGAGTGCACCCAGTGATCAGGCCCTATGCTCCGCTGCTTTTCTAGCCAATTGTTTATCCACCTGTAGCCATCATAAACCAATAATTTAATGATGAGCTGATTTATTTCTAACAACAGTAATTTTATGAAGGCTTCAGTTTTAAAGGAATGGTAAATAAGCAGGACATAGGCACTCAGGTATTGGACCACTGCCGAGTGTTGGACAATTGCCATACACAGACAATGCCCTTATTTGATATTTGCACTCAGACTTTATGAACAGTTTTACTAAGCTCAAATCATTCATTTGCTCCGGTTGTTAATGCTGATGGAAGTGCCCCACTTGTTCCTGGGTGATTGCCAGATTCAGGGTCCTTCAAATAATTTAAGCCCATCTATCCAGGGCAGGCTATCAAAGGCATCCTGCAGCACATTATGGTCAACATCTCAATAGCACGGAACGGAATCAGCGGTCTTTTTAATACAAAACCTTCAATTCTTTCAGAGGTGTTAAATTTAAATTACCCTTCAGTTACTTCAACATGCTCTAACTATTAAGATCCCCTTCCACTACTGGATCCGAAGAAAACAAAGGTGTCCCTTGTGTTGTGTTAGGCTTCTTCATGAAGCATAACCTGCTTCCTTGATGCATACTCTGATAAAGGAAGGTTCAGACTTGGAGATAGGTTAAACACATTTATTGAACAGTTAATAATTCTCCTACTTGAGTTCGACTCTCCTGCTGATCTTACTATAGTAACTCAATAACTAACCAGTCTGCTCTAATCCATGCAGTGGGTGTGATGCTTCCTGATCTGTCCCTGTCTCTTGAGTGCCGCCTATGGAAAGAGAAAGAGCATGTGTGCCCTGTCCTTTTATATGGGTAGCCCCCTTGTGGTAGTGTCACCTCTGGGTGTGTCTTGACTGCCCATTGGTCGTGTCCTATCTTACTGACCTATTGGTTGAATGTCTGTGTGTCATGTCTCTGGTGCTCCCTCTGGTGTCTTATTCTTAGTGTATTTGCATTAACCCCTTGTGTATTTACAGTGATGCATATCACCACCCTTGGGCTCAGTGTTGTTAAATGCAAATGAAGGGAAGCACACACTACTTCTGTCCTTGGGCTCTAAGCATGGTTAAGTCTGTTTGATTACTTATAGATAAGCACTGATTTAATATAATGATGACAAGTGAAGTGGTTCAGGCGAGAAAAATGAACCTAATGCTCTAATGTAATGAGCTATTTTATGTTATAAGGATAAACATGAGGAAAATCATTTAGGGGCTGGTTTAGCACAGTGGGCTAAATATCTGGCTTGTAATGCAGAACAGGGCCAGCAGTGCGGGTTCAATTCCCTCTGAACAGGCGCAGAATGTGACGACTCGGGGCTTCACAGTAACTTCATTGAAGCCGACTTGTGACAGTAAGTTATTATTATTATGTAAAAGATCGACTCAATCTTTGACTGCAGGTAGAAGTTCCAGGTACAATTCCTTCTCTCATCAATATATTTGTTCTTAGCTCAAACTTTTCTTAAAACCAATAACAAAGTGCTCAACACTCCCAAGCTTTTCTGTTGGAAAACTTTAAACGTCGATAAGAGAAGAAAAGAGAAGAAAAAATAAATTAAAAAGTTGAGTCAGGAAACCAAGGGCAGACTGATATGATCATCCCACATACATGATCGTGAGGATAGAGGTTCCCTGGTGCCACTCACTGATAGGGACAGGGGTGCAGTGTGGAAGGCAACATATCGGAGAAAGCAGCTGAAGGGTGGGGTGGGTTTGGGTGGAGGGTGGAGCTGAAGGGCAACTCAGTGTCACCATGTAGCCTGTCGGATTTGGATGGGCATGGGAATACTCATCTTGCTAACATATCTTCTCTTTTCCCCCTGCAGAGAATGTATTTCTGAGTACAGCCAGCAATGCTCACTATCTTCCTGGCTGCAGCTGCTGTTACGAACACACAGAGGCTGGAGGCACAGGGCCTGCCTGCGGAGGAGCCTGCACAAGAGGAGCTTGCTCCAGAAGAGCAGGGGCCAGCCAGTGAGACTTGAGGGCCAGCATTCCAACAGATCGAGGAGGAGGAGGTATGAAGGAATCACCACTTCACGGCAAGTGCCTGTCCTTTGAGGAGCAGCCAGTCTGCGTATGCATCCAAGGACTTTGGCTAACTAGGGAGATCATGCCACCTGTGCCAGATGGCGGTGCAACTGGCACTGTGAGGGTTTGGAGGAGGACACCCATTCCTGGTGGCCGTCAGAATCACATTCCACTGTCTGCCCAAGTGATCCCTGCATGTCTGCTGGTCATTCCATCTCACGGGCCCATAGATCTTTTGAGTAGTGGTGGAGGGGTGGGTTATGGAGATGGTGAGCATTGACAGGTCACTCATTGGGAAGCTGTCCTACAAGATGGCCTCACACTTCTGACCCTGTTCCTTGCCACTCTGAGTGTGACCCTAGATGGAACATTCAAATGTTCTGGGGACCCTGCTCCGTGGCATCCTCCAACAACCCCCCCCCCCCCCCCCTCCCCGCCCCACACACACACACACACCCTACCTGGCACACCCTCTACACCCAGCCCAGCTCATCCCTCACATCCTTCAGACAGAGATGGAGGCAGGTAGGAATGTTGGTGAAAGGGTGTTTAGTGGTGACTATATACATTGTTGTGTCCTGATCCCCCTACATCTAACCCAGTGGTTTTTTAAACATTTTTTCCTGGGACCCACTTTTTCTAACTGGTCAACCTTCAGGATACATTACGGCTGCCCTCCAGGACCCATGCCACACTTGCTAACCTAGTCTATCCTGAGTCAAGACAGTGTTTGAGACACTAAACCTTTCTTGCATCAAGCAAGGGAGAGAAAGTAATTCATCTAGTTTTCCTGTTTTTAATCACTATCTGAGTAGCCCCTGGTGCTTTGAGTTTATGTCAACATTAATTAAGGACAGGATCATACATGTCTGTGATACCTCCTATCTACAAATGTTGAGGCAAGAAAGGTTTAGTGTCTCAAACACTGCTTTGACTCAGGATAGATTAGGTTAGCAAGTGTGGCATGGGTCTTGGAGGTCAGCCGCCATGTATCCTGAAGGTTGTCCAGGCTCAAACATCAAAAAGCTAGTCACGAGAGATACCAGAGAGCCGCCAACAATTGTGGACCTGCATTCATCGTGGGACACTGTCTCAAGGAAACAAAGAAATGAAGGAAGAAGACTGAGGAGGGGAAAACAATGAACAGATATCACTGGGAGAGAGCCATTTGTGGTTCTTGTAAATAAAACAACCATAAGCCTTAAGATAGTGGTTTATAATTGGCTTAAATGCAATTCAATTATTTGACACTAGTTTATTCAACCATTAGAAACACGTTCATCAGTATTGATAAATGCAGAGAACACTCAAATTTGACCCACAGACAGCTGACAAACTAACTGTTCTGGTTGTCGCAGGGCAGGAGTCACAGCATGCCCCCTCCACTCCGGCTGTACCATCTGGGAAATCACCTAGGCGTAGTGTTAGAGCCCGTAAGGTCAGAAGGTTAGACACCAGTTAGGTTGGCACAGGTGCAGGTAACAGTTCAGTCATAGGGGTTAGAGCACAGGCTATATATTTCTTCACAATAAACACCTGTTAACACTGTTAAATCCTGCCTCGGTGCTCTGTCTGATTGCTATGGGGGTGGGCTGGTCCTAGCTGGCCCGGGGGGGGGGGGGGGGGGAAAGTGGGGGTACAGGGGACCAGGGCAGGCCCTGTGGGAGGACTGTGCTCTCCACTCCCACCCTCCGCCCCCGTGCCCCGACCATCCCCAGAGCTGCAACATCGCCACGGCGGCCAGCATTGCTGGTTGAACTCCAAATGCCATTGACTGCAGGGGGTGGAAGGCCAACATGTTAGCATGGCGCATACTCCCGTGCCAAGCCAGGTTCCATGGGCTACATGGTGGCTCCAGTTGGCACTGAGGGCTCCGCCCATGCATGTCCCTCCCACACTCCTGCACTCCGGCCCCATTGGTATCCGGCACTGTCGGTGCCCTCGATCCTGGCGCCCGTCCCTGCTGCAAAGGGTGCCTTTGGCTGGCACTCCCCTCACTGGGGGCTGCCATGGGTGTTTCCCAGGGTGGTCCCCTGGTGGGTGGTGGACAGTTGGGCGGGGTTTTCGGGGGCGGGGGGCGGGGGGGGGGGGCGCTGTGGTGGTGGTTGGGGTGCGGGATTTAGTGTACCCATATGGCTGGTGTCACTGTGTAGAGCCAGCGGCTGAGATGGGAGGTCAGTGGGTTCGTATCAAGATGGCCACCATAATGGGGGGGGGGGGCGATGCCTAGGCACCTCCCCAGTCACATGGAGGGTCCCCCTGGCTGCTCGGCCTGGCCCCACTCCTTCCCCTCACCTCCCCCGGCCCTGGCATGGCCGGTGTCCAGGTCGACAGCCCGCAGCCACTCCACGCCATTTCCAACCTCCTCTCCCTCGCTCAGCAACCACAACACCAGGTCCACGATTTTTGAAACCACAAGTGAACCCTGCCGCCAGGAACACGGCCAATCAGAAATATTTATTCTGTGGAGTGAGAATGAAAGATGAGTCATAGTCACAGAAACCCAGGGAAACCAAGTGCTAATGGCCACAGAAACCAAGGGGAAAGAGTGTTAATGGCAGTCCCCAGAGAGGACAAAACATGTGAAAGGTCAAACAGCAGGGAAACTAACATCAGAGGATGAACTGTAGATGTGGGAGGAGGGGAAGGGAGCAAAGAGGAGAAAGGTGAAGGAAAGGTGGATAAGATTGGGGGGGGAGGGGGGGAATTAAATGTATATTAAGAAAGAAGGAAATGGTAAAAGACAGTTAAAATGAAATGAAAACAAATGGTTCGAGGTGGGGTAGAGCTGATCCTCTGAAGTTGTTGAATTCGATGTTCAGGCCAGACCTGCTTTGCATACGTAGGCAGGTGGGATGAAATGCGAGAATGAGGGGGACTCTATCCTTGTTCTGGGAGGGAAGGAGTGTTCTTTTTTCCTCAACCATGATTTCCCACCTACAGTTGTGGACAGGGCCCTCAACAGTGTGCGGTCCATCCCCCGCACCACTACCCTCATCCCCTCCACTCCCTCCCCCTTGTTCTCACATTTCATCCCACCAGCCTCCATATGCAAAGCATAATCCTCCGCCATTTTTGCCAACTCCGGCGTGATACCAAACACATCTTCCCTTCACTCCCTCTGTCAGCATTCTGCAGAGACCGTTCCCTCCGAGACAATCTAGTCCACTCCTCCACCATACCCAGTATCTCGCCGATCATCCATGGCACCTTCCCATGCAATCGCAGAAGGTGTAACACCTGCCCCATGCTTAACACCCCAGGCCCAAAACACTCATTCCAGGTTCCAGCGTTTCACTTGCATCTCTTCCAATTTGGTCTACTGCACTCGCTGCTCCCAATGTGGTCTCCTCTATATCGGAGAGACCAAACGCAGACTGGGTGATTGCTTTGCTGAGCACCTTTGGTCTGTACGCATTCAGGACCCTGACCTTCCCGTTGCTTGCCATTTTAACAAAGACTCTGCTCCCATGTCCACATGTCTGTTCTTGGCCTGCTGCAATGTTCCGCTGAAGCGCAACGCAAACTGGAGGAACAACATCACATCTTACGGTTCGGCACGCGACAGCTTTCCGGCCTGAACATCGAATTCAACAACTTCAGATGATCAGCTCTACCCCACCTCGAACTATTTGTTTTCATTTCATTTTAACTGTCTTTCACCATTTCTTGCTTTCTTAATATACATTTAATTGGCCCCCCAGTCTTATCCACCTTTCCTTCACCTTTCTCCTCTTTGCTGCCCCCTTCTCCTCCCCACACATCTACAGTTCATCCTCTGATGTTAGTTTCCCTGCTGTTTGACCTTTCACATCTTTTGTTCTCTCTGGGGACTGCCATTAGCACTCTTTCCCCTTGGTTTCTGTGGCCATTAGCACCCAGTTTCCCTGGGTTTCTGTGGCTATGACTCATCTTTCATTCTCACTCCACAGTATAAATAATTCCCACTTTCTCTGCCTGTTAGCTTTGACAAAGAGTCATTGGACTCGAAATGTTAACTCTTTTCTCTCCCTACAGATGCTGCCAGACTTGCTGAGATTTTCCAGCATTTTCTCTTTTGTTTCAGATTCCAGCATCCACAGTAATTTGCTTTTATCCAATGTTCCCTGGGCTATTCCATGGGATGGAGGTGAGGCCAGAGAGAGCTCCGAGGCACCACCGTCACCTGGCACTGCCACTCCTACAGTCCCATCTCATCTGAACCAGGGTCTCAATGCCCTCAACCATGGAGCACTGAGACTGGGCCACAACCCTCAGCAAGTGAGTCATGTCCCTCAGTCACTCAATCATGTCCTCTGGGACTGGGCCATATCCCTCTGTGACAGGCCCAGATCAGTTGATGCCTGACCAATACTCTTGACGCCCTCAGCCATGACCCTTTGTGAATGGGCTGAGCTCTGGAGCACTGCAGCAATGTCCTTGTGGGCTTGTTACATGTATGTCTGTGACTGGCTCCCCTGTCCTGACCCTCAGCCATCGACCACTCAATGTGCCCCAAGCCTTGGACGTCCTGACCCATGGCTCTGATGTCTTGCCCCAGGCCTTTCACCATGGATGCCACAGGTTGCAGGTTAGGTGGATTGGCCATGATAAATTGGCCCTTAGTGTTGGGTGGGGTAACTGGGTTATGGGGATAGGGTGGAGGTGTTGACCTTGGGTAGGGTGCTCTTTCCAAGAGCCGGTGAAGACTCGATGGGCACTGTAAATTCTATGTAATTCTATGATTCAGTGTTGGCGTGGGTACAAAGCATTGTCATCATCATCTCCTGCACCTGAAGGCAGCTGGATTCCTCCAGATGCATCTGAGGCATTGGAAAGTTGCTGACACCCGCTTCTGTAAATCCTGGTTCCGCGAGTGATGGGATCATATTTTTTCGAAGCTTAATCTCTGTCCGAACTGAAACTACTTCCTCGGATTGGGCAGCCCTCCAACTGTCCGCTCCTCGGGTGTCCCTACCTCCACCTCATGTTCTGCAGTATGTGTGACGTTCGCATCAGAAGGTGACAGCAGCGACGAGAAGTCGGTGTCTTCCCCGGAGTGATGCACCGGGGCGTGCTGGGGAAAAGGCTGGGGACAAGTTACCCTGGACAGGTCGGCTTCGTCTGATATTGATCCTGCAAGGCAAAAGACAAGGACATGGTGCGATCTTAGGAAAGAGTGGTATGGGGGAGAGGGGTGACTCATTTGCTATAGGGACATCATTTTGCTCACTTAGTTGACACATGCCGACCAGCACGTCAGAGATAGCCCTCTCATTGGGCTGGATTCTCCACTATCGAGATTATTCGTTGAGCCAGCAGTGTACCCCGGCCCGGGGATTTCCCGAAAGTGTGGGGCACTAAGGAGCAATTTAGCATTGCCAATCCACCCAACCTGCACATCTTTGGACTGTGGGAGGAAACCAGAGCACCCGGAGGAAACCCACGCACATATGGGGAGAAAGTGAAAACTGCACACAGTCACCCAAGGCCGGAATTGAGCTCAGGTACCTGGAGCTGTGAGGCAGTAGTGCTAACCACTGGGCCACCATGCCGCCCAGCTAGAAACAGCTCTGATGGAATGTCAGTGCCCTCTGCGGACTGGTGCTCCAGGGTGTCTCAGGTTGGAGTGTGGATGCTCTCGTCACTGTACTCATCGCCATTGTCCATTTTCACCTCTTTGCTGGAATCTGGTGAGATCGGGGACAGCGAACACTAGAAGGGCAGGTCTTATTGCCAGGTGATTCTGCAAGACACAAGACATGACGCATGCTTGAATTGCAGGTTGGGAAGGTGGGTGGTATGGGGGACGTGGAGTTGTGTTGGGATGGTGTTAGTGGTGTAGGGGAGGTGTGTTGGTAGTGTAGGGGAGGAGGGATGGTGTCATGCCATAGGAACACCACAACTCTGTGCAGGCTCACTTGGCGGCTCGATGTCGACCTCCACCTTGGTAACTTGCCCTCTCTCCAGGCACATCGACCAGGTACAGTGCCCGCTGCTCCAGATGGCGAGGGACCACAGGTCTGCCATGCCCTTCAGTCTTATCTCTTTCTCTGTAGTTATGCCTACCGCCGAGCAGGGGGGGGAGGGGGGAAGAGAGAGAGAGAGAGAGAGAGAGACAGAAAGCGAGCAGTGTTCGGCAGTGAAACACATGCAGCACAGGGGATGGGTGGGCAGCTTGTGGCATTTCTGGCCAAGGCAGCCATGGTGGGTGGCATGGGTGCTGGGGTGGGGTGGAAGTGCACTGCCGGTGAGTGGATTATGGGGGGGGGGGTAGGACACGGAATAGTGCCGGGGCATGGTGCTGCCTACTCACCCTGGCCGGCCTGAGGAGGTCGTGCACTGCTGTCCAGTCCTAGCGGTGGGCCCAAGGCACCCATGACCTCTGCCATCTGCGCCCAGGCCCAGTATATGCCGGCAGGTGGCAGCCTCCTTCCAACCCCGGGGAACTCTCCTCCATGGCATCCAGCGGGGTCTCGAGCTCTGCATCTGCGAACCAGGGCTCCGCTTTTCGTGCTGCCATCTTGTTGGCTGTAATGAGTGTGCGTGAGGAGTGGAGTGCTAATACGTGGCTATAGCCTGTCAGCCTCTCGAGTGGCAATACTGACCCTGTCGAATCGGACACCATTTTTCATTGGAATCGCTTGAGTACCACGTGGCACCGGTGCTAGCCCATTAACGGATCCTGAATTGCTCCGGGACCAAAGCCAATTTAGTTCTTGTGGAAGCCTACCGATTCAGTCCCGGCCTCAATATTTAGTATCTGAAACAGAGATAGTCATAAATTCTACAGTGAAGACTATGGGCGCAATTCTCCGCACTCATGACGGTGTGGAGAATAGCGGGGTTCGTAAAATTTTACGGCCACGCTAGTCTGACGCCCTCCCGCTATTCTCCCCCCCCCCCCCCCCCCCCACGCCCGACTCCCGATACGAATCGCTGCCGCCGTTTTTTTACGGCCAGCAGCAATTCTCAGCTGTCCGATGGGCCGGGTTCCAAGCCCTTTACGGCTGTTTTTACGAATGGCAAACACACCTGGTCTGGCCGTTCGTAAAAACGGCCGTAAAGTGCCGATTTTTAAAACCATGGCACCGATTGGCACGGCAGTACCACAGCCGTGCCAAGGGTGCCATGGGCCCGCGATCGGTGGGCACCGATCGCGGGTAGCGGGTCCGATACCCGCGCACTCTTTGTCCTTCCGCCGCCCCGCTGTATCACTTCGCGGGGCGGCTGAGGGGCATCCCGGCCTGCGCATGCGCGGGTTTCGCGCAAATGCGCGATGACGTCATCCGCGCATGCGCGGGTTGGAGTCTTCCAATCCACGCATGCGCGGCTGACGTCATGTGACGCGTCAGCCGGCACAAACTCTGGCAAGCGGGCTTAACGAAATTCGTTAAGCCCGCGATGCCGGAGTTTACGGCGGCGGCATGCTAGCCCCGACCACGGACCAGAATCGGTTCCCGGTCGGGGAGGGGGAGGCTGGCGTCAAACCCGCCTGGATTTGACGCCAGCCTTACGATTTCTCCCTCTCTGGGCGAATCGCGCCCATAAAACCTCATTCCCAGATTGATTCTCACCTTCATTTTTCTGCTTTTCCCAATGAAGTTACTGGTGCAGCAAAAACTTCTATACTGATCACTTGCCCTCTTAGTAACAAAATGATAGGTAATGACAGGAAAATTATTTTCAATGCAGGTCAGGAAAAAGGTTTTTATAATGGTTCAACCTAACCCTTGAAAAAAAATCATAGAATCATAGAATTTACAGTGTAGAAGGAGGTCATTCGGCCCATCGAGTGTGCACCTGCCCTTGGAAAGAGCACCCCATATCTCCACCCTATCGCTGTAACCCAGTAACTCTCACTTAACCTTTTTGGACACTAAGGGCAATTTAGCATGGCCAATCCACCACACCCACACATCTTTGGACTGTGGGAGGAAATTGGAGCACTCGGAGGAAACCCACGCAGGCACAGGGAGAACGTGCAGACTCCACACAGACAGTGACCCAAGCCGGGAATTAAACCTGGGACCCTGGAGCTGTGAAGCAACTGTGCTGACCAATTTTCCATCGTTCGGCCCCGAATTATGGTCGAGAGTTTTTAATTAAGTTATTTCTTTGGATGTGGCATTACTGGCAAGGCCAGCACTTGTTGTCCTTGCACTGAATGGGGACTAGGCCATTTTAGAAGGTAGTTAAGGGTCAACCACAATGTTGTGGATCTGGAGACATCTGTAGAATAGACAAGGATGACAGATTTCCTTCCCTAAAGGGCATTAGTGAAGTAGATGGATTTTATGGCAATCAGGCCATGTGGGATTTGATCCCAGGTCAGCAGAGCAATAGGCTGGACCATTGGGTTAATAGTCCAGTGGCATTACCACTATGCCACCATCTTCCCATGAGTTTCAACTGTCAGAAGCAACATAGCTTGTGATAAAAGCACCATATTTAGGAAAAAACTTTTGGTGTACATATTTCATAGGGAGATGCAAGGATGGTGAAGAGTTTTAAAAACGCACCGCATTTATACAAACATACGGACATATGAATTAGAAGCAGAAGTAAGCCAGTGGGCCACTCAGGCTTGTTCTGTCACTCAATGAGATCATGGCTGCTCCGTTTGTGTTTTGAGTCCCACATTCCCATTTACATCAATAACTTTTGATCCTCTTGTCGCACAAGAATCTATCTACCTCGGTCTTAAAAATATTCAGTATCCCCGCTTCCACCACCTCCCGAGGCAGAGAGTTCCAAAGTGGCAAACCCTCTGAGAGAAAAGATTTCTCCTCACTTCTGCCCTATGGGTGACCACCAATTTCAAAACAGTGTCTCCTAGTTCTGAACTCACCTATAAGAGGAAATATTCTTTCCCCGTTCACCTTGTCAAGACAGTTCAGGATCTTACACACTTGAATCAAGTCAAGTCTAAACACCAGTGGAAACAAGCATAGTCTGTCCAACCTTTCCATAGAAGTCAAGCTGCTCATTCCAGTTACCACTCAAGTAAACCACCGCATTTACATCCTCCCTTGAATATGATGATCAAAATGCACACCATATTCGAGATGTGGTCACATCAATTCTCTGTATAACTGAAGTGTAACATCCTTTTGGATTCAATTCCTGTCATAATAAGGAATAGCGTTCCATTTGCTTTCTTGATTACATGCTGCACCTGCAGACTAATATTGCATGACTCATAAGCGCGAATACCTCGATCCCTTTGCACCATGGAATTCTGCAGTTGTTCTCCATTAAAGTAGCACTCTGCTTTTTTATTTTCCATGCCAGAATGAAGAACTTCACATTTTCCCAAGTTATACTCCATCTACCAGATTTTTGTCTACTAATTCAACCTATCTTTATTCGTCTGCAAATTCCTTATGTCCTCTTCACAACATACTGTCCTACCTATCTTTGGGTCATCTGTAAATTTAACTACCTTTCCTTCATTCCCCTCATCAAAGTCATTGATGTAAATTGTAAAAAGTTGAGACCCCAGCTCAGACCTCTGCAGGACTCCACTAGTCACATGCTGACAGTCAGAAAAAGACAAATTTTGCATAATCGCTGTTTTCTTCAGGCAGCCAATCTTCTATCCATGTTCATATGTTACCCCCTACAACATGAGCTTCCATTTTCCAGAATAACATTTGATGTGGCACCATATCAAATGCTTTCTGGAAATCTAGTACAGCACATCTACTGGCTCCCCTTTATCCTCAGCACATTGTTGCTCCTTCAAAGAACTCTTAATAAATTGTTTAAACATGGTTTCCCTTTCTCAAAACCATGCTGATTAAATGCCATCAATAAACTCTTTAGTGACCAATTCTAACACCTTCTTCATGACAGAGGTCAAGCTAACTAGCCGAGATTTCCCAGTTTTCTGCCTCCCTCCCTTTTTGAATAGAAGGGTTATATTTGCTAGTTTCCAGCCTGATCGAACCTTTCCCGAATTTAAGGAATTTTGGAAAATTAACACTAATGCCCCTATCGTTAGGTACCTCTTTAAGATCCTTGGATTAGTTCCATCTGGACCCAAAGCTGGGAACTCCATCAGTTTTCTCAGTGCCATTTTCGAAGCTATTGTAATTTACCAAAGTTCCTCTCTTACATCCTGTAACTATTACTGGAATGTTTTTTATATCCTCTGTAGTGCAGATAGAAACTAAATATTTGTTCATTTCATCCATCATTT
Organism: Scyliorhinus canicula; assembly: GCF_902713615.1. Classification (NCBI taxonomy): domain Eukaryota; kingdom Metazoa; phylum Chordata; class Chondrichthyes; order Carcharhiniformes; family Scyliorhinidae; genus Scyliorhinus; species Scyliorhinus canicula. The sequence goes on along the minus strand of NC_052156.1, from coordinate 69,835,055 downwards.
CCTTCTTATTTACTATTAACTCCCAATTCTCAGTCTCCAGAGGCAGCAGTCACTTTACATACTCTTGTTCTGGTAATCCATGTGCAAATACCACCACAAAGCACTTCAGTGCAAATTGTCAGTATTGCATTTGTGAACAAAAATAAATTAAGTACTCCTGCTACTTTCATATGGCAGTAAAAGTTTATGGTGTGAGATGTCTCGATCATCTAGCCATTTGATTGTCTCCTGAGATGCAAAATATCTTCTCCACAACAGATCTTAGCAGGCAGACTTGGTGTTCATGGTCTGGGACCTCAGATTGTCCCTAATCTTCCACTTGTGGAGCAAGTGGCTGAATCATTCATGCACAGCCGTACAGATTCACTTGAGCAACATCTTCGAGGAAAGTCAAATCCAGGGATGTTTGCTGTTGGGTCAGTATTGCATCTTTATGCTGTATGCATCTCATAAGTCTGTCCATCTGGATGGTGGATGGATACCAGCAGCCCATTTGTTTTGTTTTGTTTTTTAAACAGGGCCAAGCACAATTTTAATCTAATTGGGGATGGGTTTTTCAAACCTTTGTGAATGGGAAGGTAGAGGTTGTTTGCTGATGTTACATAATGTTCAGCATAATTTATGACTCCTCAGATACTGAAGCAGTCCATAGCCATATGCTGCAAGAGTGGGAGCATGTTCGGGCATGGACTGGCAAGTACCAGGCAATGACCATCTCCAACAAGAAGAAAATCTAACCATCTCCACTTGATATTTAATGGCACACCCATCACCGAATTCCTGCACTAACATCCTGAGGGTAAAATTAATCATAGAATTCCTGCAGTACAGAGGAGGCCATTCAGTCCATCAAGTCTGCACTGACCCTCTAAAAGAGCACCCCACTTAGGCCCCCTCCCAATCCCAATCCCTGTAACCCCACATCTTTGGATGATAAAGGAACAATTTTGCATACCAATTCACCTAACCTGCACAACATTAGACTACGGGAGGAAACAGGAGCATCTGGGAAACCCATGCGAACCCGGGGTGAAAGTGCAAACTCCACACAGACAGTTATCCAAGCTAGAATTGAACCCCGGCCTCTGGCGCCGTGAGGTAGCAGTGCTAATTATTGTTCCACCGTGCTGCCCAGAACATTAACTCAACCAGACACAAAGATGGCAGCAGTTAAAAGAGCAGGTTAGACACCAAAATGCTGCAGCAAAATAACTCACCTCCTGACTCAATGGAACTTGTTGAGCATCTGCATGGAGCATCTGCAAGGTACAAGTCAAGAATGTGATGGTTTCTCCACACCAGTCAAGAGGTTTGATACTAACCAAGACAAAGTAGCTTCCTAGATCTGCACCCATTCATCGCCTCCACCGACAGTGGCAGCAGTGTGTACAATATCCAAGATGTATTGCAGCAATTTGCCAAGCCTCTTTCAATAGTACCTTTCAAACCTGTGACCTCTACCATCTAGAAGGACAGGGACAACTGAGGCATTGAAACACAAGCACCTACAAGGTCTCCTCCCAGTCACATGCCATCTGATTTAACTGCCTACCTATCAGCATAATGGGAGCACCTACACCACATGGACTGCAACGGTTCAATACAGCTCACCGCCAGTGTAGTAATCCACGGGAGGCAGGAGTTCCGTCACCACACCAATATTTATTTACAATAACAATATTACAGGAGCAGCTCCAAACAGTGCTGCTAGCAGTCCAGTCAACTAAAGACTGCTCACAAAGCCTTCACAGGTGATTATATGGGCCCCCTCAATGAGCTATCATTGAGGGAGCTCATACTCCAATTGGCCAACCAATAAAGCCAATTGGAGTTCATTACACCCCTCCCCCCCCAAAGTCCGAGGAATTCCTGCAAGCTGGCATTCCTCTGAGCTTCTTCCTGCTCCTCATGTCTGGGTCTGTCATCTCTGTGTCGTCCGCCGGGTCGTTCTCCGAAGTGGGCGGGGTGTACCTTATAGGTGCCCGTCTTTTCCTTGACGACCTCCTTGGAAGTTGTTCTTCCTCCTCCTCGGGGAGAGGGGTCGCGGCGGCCTCGTCGACTGTGTCCATCTCCGACTCTGATGACTGGATGACGGGGTCTGGAGAAATTGCTCGGGGCTGGAGTGTGGGTATCCTTTCCGTCTGGGCTATCCCAGCTTGAGGCGGTCCTGCTTCGCCTGCCTCCAGGTGTGGTTCTGCTGCCCTTATTTGGTCTAGGTGTTGCTTCAGCAACTTACCTCCTATCAAAACCTCATAGGATATGGCCCCGTTTGGGACTCTACCGTGCCTTTGACCCACATTGGTCCATTCCCATAATTCTTGACCCAAACCAGTGCCCCCACCTGGAAATGTCTCTGCTGCCGACTATTATCATGCCCCCTGCGTTGGGCCTCCTGTTGTTTCTCCGCTTTCCCCGTTAAATTTGGGAAAAGGAGACTCAGCCTCGTTCGCAGCCGCCTTCCCATTAAGAGTTCAGCTGGCGGTATGCCCGTTGTGGAATGCGGTGTGGTCCTGTAATCAAACAGCCAGCGGGAGGGCTTTGTGTCTATTCACGCTTCCGGCTGCTTTTTGAGTCCCGCTTTAAGTGTCTGGACCGCTCTCTCTGCCAGGCCATTGGTCGCTGGATAGTAAGGGGCCGTTTTGATGTGACGGATTCCGTTTTCCTTCAGGAATTTTCCAAATTCCCCACTTGTGAATGCCGTTCCGTTGTCCGACACCAATACCTCCGGAAGTCCATGTGTTGCAAACGAGGCCCTGAGCTTTTCAATTGTCAATGCTGTGCTTGCCGTGTTTACCCGGTGGACGTCCAACCATTTGGAGTGGGCGTCCACTATCACCAAAAACATTGAGCCCATGAAAGGGCCGGCGTGGTCAATATGCAGGCGGGTTCACGGTCTGCCGGGCCATTCGCACGGGTGCAATGGCGCCGCTGGTGGCACTCTTTGCCCCTGTTGGCACTCCTGGCACCGACGTACCAAGGCTGCTATGTCTGTGTCCAAACCTGGCCACCAAACGTAGCTTTGTGCTAGCATCTTCATTTTAGACACCCCTGGGTGTCCGTGATGTAACTCAGTTAAGATTGCCTGACGGCCCTGAGCTGGGACTATTACCCGGGCTCCCCATAATAGGACACCGTCTTCTACGGTTATTTGGTCCCTTCTGCTCCAGTATGGGTGCACCTGGGGCTCCACTGGTCTTTCCAGTTCCCCTGTTAGCAGTAAATGCTTCATCTTGGCTAAAACTGGGTCTTTTTGCGTACCGAATATGTTGTGCGTCTTCTGGTAGGATGTCCAAAAAATTTAGAGTCATTACTGTCTCCTCTACTTTTGGTATTTGCGGCGGAGTGTCCGGGAGGGGAAGTCTGCTCAAAGCATCTGCATGTGCTACTCGCGTTCCCGGTCTGTGCTCCAGAACGTATCTGTATGCCGCCAGTAGCAACGCCCAGCGTTGGATTCTAGCTGATGCAATCGGGGGTATTGACTTGTCTTCTTTTAATAACCCTAATAACGGCTTATGGTCCGTCACTATGGTGAATTTCCGCCCGTACAGATACTGGTGAAATATTTTACTGCGAATATCACCGCCAGTCCTTCCTTCTCGATTTGGGCGTACTTCCTCTCAGCCATCACCAAGGTCCTCGAAGCATAGGCTATTGGCCATTCTTCCCCATTCCTTCCTCTATGGGCTAAGACGGCTCCTACCCCGTAGGGGGATGCATCAGAAGTGACCACCAACTCCTTCCTTGGGTCATAATGCTCTAGGACATTTTCGGATTACAGCTGTTCCTTAATGTCCCTAAATGCACGGTTTTGGCGGGTGGACCATTTCTATTCTTGCCCCTTTTTTAGTAGCTTGTGGAGGGGTTCTAGGATGGATGCCCTATTTTCAATAAATTTTCCATAATAGGTTGCCAACCCTAGAAATGATCGTAACTCCTGGACCATGGTGGGAGCTGGGGCTTCTTTTATTGCCCTTACTCTGTCTTCTAATGGATGTAAGCCTGACTCGTCTACTTTATATCCCAGGTACGTCACTTGTGGGGCCAGAAAAACACATTTTTCCCTTTTTAGCCGTACGCCTGCCTTTGCGAAATGCCTGAGCACTTCCTCCATGTTCCTTAAGTGTTCCCTGTTTGTCCTACCCGTGATTAAGACATCGTCCAAATAAATCGCCACCTGCGGTTGTCCCTGCAGTATATTTTCCATCGTATGCTGGAATATAGCGCAGGCTGATGACACTCCAAAAGGTAGCCTAGTGTAACGAAAAAGGCCCTTCAGGGTGTTGATCGTAGCGAACTTCTGGGACCCCTTGTCCAGTTTTAACTGCAGGTAGGCGTGGCTCATGTCTAGTTTCGTGAACAAAAGCCCACCTGCCAATTTGGCATATAGGTCGTCTATTTTCGGGATTGGGTATTTGTCCAGCAGTGCATATTTGTTTACTGTCTGTTTGAAATCTCCACAGAGACGTATCGAGCCGTCTGGCTTAAAAATTGGTACCACCGGCGCTGCCCATTCCGAGGTCTGATAATGCCGTCGCGCCGTAACCTTTCTATTTCGTCATCTACTTTCTTCCTTAATGCAAAAGGTACCGGCCTGGCCTTACAAAATTTCGGAAGGGCTTCTGGGTCCACGTGCAAAGTTGCTTTGGCGCCTATGATTTCCCCCAAACCTTCCTGGAAGACCTCCGGATATTTTTGGAGTACTCCACTCAACTGCCCGCTTCCACTCTGGAAAAGTTTCATCCAATCTAATTTTAGGTCTTTCAGCCAGTTCCGTCCAATTAAACTCGGTCCGGAGCCCTCTACTATCGTCAACAGTAATCTGAGCAATTGTTTCTCATATTCCACAGGTACATGAGTCGTGCCTAGAACTTCCAGGGTTTCCCCCGTGTATGTTTTAAGTTTCGCCGATGTTTTTGTTAGGGTTAGTATCTGGAGTCCATCTTTGATTTTTCTAAATGCTGCCACTCCCATTACTGATACGGCCGCACCCGTGTCTATTTCCATTATTGTCGGCCGCCCATTCACCCATGGGGTAATCCTAATGGGTTCTGCTTTCTTCGTTGTAATATTATATAATTGTTCCCCTTCGGAGGAGGATGGGGCATCTAGGTTGTGTACTTCCCTGCGTCCCCACCTGCTATTCCTCTTTTGCCACCTCCTTCTAGGGTTTCTGTCATTGTTACCCCACTCTGTCTGGTGCCAGAAATGGTCTTTCTCTGTTGGGGGAGCTCAGCCGGTACTTCCCTTTGTCTCCAGTTAGTCCTGGCAGACTTGGGGGCAGTTCTGGGGTTTTCCTTTTTCCCTCTATTCCTCAGGTTTTTCCTGAGAGCGGCTATCTGGTAGCAGGACCTGTTGTGGTAGTCCATCTCACAAGTATCTACCTCCATTGGCGTGCCCTGTAGTTCCTGCGCTCCACTTGCTGCCTTTTCTAGGGACAGTGCGAGCTGTAACGCCTGCCTGCAGTCTAGCTCCGCTTCCGCCAACAGGCGTTTCTGTATTGTGAGGTCGTTTATACCACACACTAACCGGTACCGAAGCAGTTCATTTAGCGTCGGGCCGAACTCACATTTTTCCGCCAGCCTTCTCAGGCGGGTCAAGAAATTCGTGACTGACTCCCTGTCTTCCCGCTTCGCTGTGTAGAATCTGTACCTACGCAAAATGAGGGGTGGTTTTGGGTCGTAGTGCTCTTTCACCAATTCTGTTACTTCTTGGAAAGTTTTCGTGTCCGGCGCATCGGGATAAGTCAGACTATGTATAATGGCGAAAGCGGAGGGTCCGCACGCCGACAGCAGGATAAGCCGTCTCTTTTCGTCAGTCAGTATATAATTTGCCCGGAAGAAGTAACACATTCTCTCCACGTACTGGGACCAGTCCTCAATAGCCGGGTCGAATGCCTCTAACCTCCCAAAAAACAGCATTTTTTTAAATGGCAAGGCTTACCCTCCGAGTGCGGCAGCTGCTCTCCGCAAAATTCGTAGTGTACCTCGTCGCCACTGTAGTAATCCACGGGAGGCAGGAATTCCGTCACCACACCAATATTTATTTACAATAACGATATTACAGGAGCAGCTCCAAACAGTGCTGCTAGCAGTCCAGTCAACTAAAGACTGCTCACAAAGCCTACACAGGTGATTATATGGGCCCCCTCAAAGAGCTATCATTGAGGGAGCTCATACTCCAATTGGCCAACCAATAAAGCCAATTGGAGTTCATTACAGCCAGCTTCCTCGGGGCTATTAGAAATCGGCAATAAATGCTAGGCCTGCCCGCAATGTCTACAGCCAAATAAACAAAATCTTCTGAATATCTTGTGCATTGGTTAATTCTCATCGCATAATTTCTCTTTTGACTGGGTTAAGTTTAATTGCAGCTTTAAAACAGACGTTTACAGGCTCTCTGCTTAAGCTAGTTAATTAGACAATTGATGTAATCCAGTTTCAGAAACCTTGAATTAGAGGCCATAAAAGGAAGACTCCTCCAGTGCTCCTTGTTGTATCAGTGCAACTGAAGTTTGGTGAAACATGGATTTAGGTGAAAGAGGGAGGAGGTGATCAGTCCCTTGTTTTCACTGAAGGTCAGTGGTGGCCTTTAAAACAAAAGTAAGTTTTTACGGAATTCGGAGCATAAGAGAAAAAGGGATTTTAAGTAACTGGAGGTTAGAGAAAGAGAGCAACTCTGGTGGGCAGCAGCTGAGCAGAGCAGTGGGAAAACTGCAAAAGGAAGAGCCCAGTGTACATACACACCATCCAGAGGCGGAGCTCCTGAGGCGAGATTAGCATTTGAAAGTGACGCAGGGCAAGTGGAAGCTGCTGATCGGGTGAGGGCCTGGTGCTCGGGTCAAGGATGTGTCAAAGCAGCTGCAGAGCATTCTGAAGGGGAGGGTGAACAGCCAGTGGTCATGGTACACATCGGTAACAATGACATAGGTAAACAAAGGGATAAGGTCCTAAAAGCCAAATACAGGGAGTTTGGAAGGAAATTGAAAAGTAAGCCCTCAAAAGGATGTGAGCTTAGGATTACTACAAGTGATACATGCTAATCAGAGTAGAAATAATCAGGGCAGCACATTAGCATATTGGTTAGCACAATTGTTTCACAGCTCCAGGGTCCCAGGTGCGATTCCCGGCTTGGGTCACTGTCTGTGCGGAGTCTGCACGTTCTCCCAGTGTGTGAGCGGGTTTCCTCCGGGTGCTCCGGTTTCCTTCCACAGTACAAAGATGTGCAGGTTAGGTGGATTGGCCATGCTAAATTGCCCTTAGTGTCCAAAATTGCCCTTAGTCTTGGGCAGGGTTACTGGTTTATGGGGACAGGGTGGGGGCGTGGGCTTAGGTCGGGTGCTTTTTCCAAGAGCTGGTGCAGACTCAATGGGCCAAATGGCCTCCTTCTGCACTGTAAATTCTATGATTCTATGAAATAGCGGGATGTATCAGATGAATATGCAGTTGGAAAGATGATGCATGGAGGAGGGCTTTCTATTCCAAGGACATTGGGACTGGTTCTGGGGGAGGTGCAACCAGTACAAGCTGGACAGGGCTGGGACTGATGTCCGAGGGCAAGTATTTGCTAGTGTGGTTGGGGAGGGTTTAAACTAGAATAGCATGGGGGAGGGAACCTAAGCAGGGTGACAAGGGAAAGAGAAACCAGGACATCAATAAATGAAAGAACACTTAAATGCAAAAATAGCAGACAAGGTAATGAAGGGTGAGGGGTCAATAGGGCCACAGTACAAAGCAAAGTTAGGATGATTAAAAATGGGAAAAAGGCAAGCCTAAAGGCTTTGTATCTTAATGCATGAAGCATTCAGAATAAGGTAGACAAAATGATGGCGCAAATAGAGGTATGATCTCATACCCATTTTGGAGACATGGTTACAAAGTGATTAAAATTAGGAACTTAATATTCAGGAATATTTGACCTTTCAGAAAGATGGGAGAGAAGGACATGGCCGGGGGGGGGGGGGGGGGGGGGGGGGGGGACTGCTATGAAGAGATGAAATGAGGACAGTTGTGAGAGACGACCTAGACTCAGATGATGTAGAGTCCATTTGGGTGTCAGTAAAAAACAGCAGACATTGGTAGGAGTAGCATATTGACCCTCAAACAGTAGCCAGACGAGGAAAGTGTATAAAACAACAAATAATAGGAACATGTAAAAAGAATGGAGCGATAATTATGGGTGACTTTAATCTTCAAGATGATTGGGCTCATCAAGTTTTATGACAACAAATTCATAGCGTGCACAGCGGATAGTTTCCTATGTAACACTCATATTCAAAAGGGGAGATAGGCAAAAGGGGAGATAGGCAAAAAAAACAGGTAACTATAGGCTGATTAACCTAACATCTATTGTTGGAAAAATGTTGGAATCAATTATTAAGGAAGTCTTAGTAGCACATTTGGAAAAGCATAATCTACTCGAGCAGAGTCAGCATGGCTTCATGAAAGGGAAATACTGTCTGACTAATTTATTAGAGTTTCGAGGAAGTCACAGCCATAGTGGATAGAAGGTAGATGTGTTGTATTTGGACTTCCAGAAGGCACAAGACAAGGTACTTCACAAAAGGTTAAGCATTAAGATAAGAGCCCATGGCATTGGAGGTATTATACTGGCACAAAGAGAATTGGCAAATGGGCAGGCTGGTTTAGCTCACTGGGCTAAATCGCTGGCTTTTAAAGCAGACAAAGCAGGCCAGCAGCACGGTTCGATTCCCGTACCAGCCTCCCCGGACAGGCGCCGGAATGTGGTGACTAGGGGCTTTTCACAGTAACTTCATTGAAGCCTACTCGTGACAATAAGCGGTTTTCATTTTCAAATAGCAAGTGGGGATAAGGGGTTCTTTTTCAGGTTGGCGACCTGTAACAAGTGGGGTTCCACAGGGATCAGTGCTGGGATCGCAACTGTTTACAATTCATATTAATAACTTGAAGGAAGGAAATAAATGAACTGCGGCCAAATTTGCAGATGACACAAAGATAGATGGAAAGGCAAGTTGTCAGAGTGTAGTTGTAAGAGTGTTACAAACAGTTTGCAAATGTGGGCAAAATGTTGGCATATGGAGTATAATGTGGGAAAATGTGAAGTTGTTTATTAAGGGAGAGCAATAGAACAGAGTATTATTTAAATGGATAAAAACGTCAGACTTCCACAACACAGGACTTAGGAGCACTTATGGATGAAATACAGAAAGCCAACACACTTATGCAGCAGGTAATCAGGAAGGCCCTTATTTCAAGTGGGTTGGAATATAAGAGTAGGGATGTCTTGCTGCAACTGTACAAGGTACTGGTGAGACTACATCTGGAGTACCGTGAGCAGCTTTGGTCCCATTATTGAAGGAAAGATATTATTTCATTGAAGACGGTTCAGAGAAGGTTCGCTAGGATGATCCCCAACCTGGAGCTAGGGTTTTTCTCACTGGAGTGAAGAAGGAAGAGAGGTGACTTGATTAAGGTGTACAAGGTGATGGAAGGCATGGATAAAGTGGATAGCCAGAGACTTTTCCCCAGGGCAGAAATGGCTGTCATGAGGGGACATACTTTTAAGATGATTGGAGGAAGGTATAGGGGAGATGTCAGAGGTAGGTTCTTTACACAGAGCGGTGGGTGTGTGGAATGCACTTCCAGCGGAGGTGGTGGAGTCAGGGTCATTAGGGACATTTAAGCGACTCTTGGAAAGGCACATGTCTAGCAGTAAATTGAAGGGGTGTAGGTTAGGTTGAGCTTAGATTAGAATAAATGGTCGGCACAGCATCGTGGGCTGAAGGGCCTGTACTGTGCTATGTTCCATGGAGGGATTGTCTTATGAGCAAAGGTTCAACAGGTTCTATTCATTGAAATTTAGAAGAATGAGAGATTATCTCATTGAAACATTTAGGATCCTCAGTGGTCTTGACAGGGTAAACGCTGAGAGGATGGTTTCCCTCATGGAAGAGTGTAGGACCAGAGGACATATTCTCAGAATAAAGGGGTGTCAATTTAAATGGTAAGGCATTGTTCTCTGAGGTTGAGTCTTTGGAAACTCCTTACCACAGAGAGCTGCAGGGGCTGCCTTTGTGTATATTTAAGGATCAGATAGACAAATTCTTGATCAGTAAGGAAATCAAGGGTTACGGCGAAAGGGCAGGAAAATGGACACGAGGCACGTCCGACCAGTCATGATTCTATTGAATGGTGGAGCAGGCTTTCGGGGCCTATTCCTATTTCTTATGGTCCTATGGACATGATTGTGCATCTGTAAATATCTGCCTTCATTTGGCATGATGCTTCACTCTTATTAGATGCTCCAAGCTAAGAAATTAGCTCTAAATTGTTTCACGCGAGTGCTTAAGCACGTATTTATTTTAAAAATTTGTTTATGGGAAGTGGGTGGCGCTGGCTGTGGCAGCATTCATTGCCCATCCTTAATTGCCCTTGAGGGGACAGTTAATAGTCAACCACATTTGCTGTGGGTCTGGAGTAACATGTAGGCTAGATCAGGAAGGACGGCAGATTTCCTTCCCTAAAGGACATTAGTGAACCAGATGGGTTTCCCCGACAATCAACAATGGTTTCATGGTCATCATTAGACTTCAAATTCCAGATTTTTATTGAATTCAAATTTCACCATCTGCAGTGGTGGGATTTGAACCTGGGACCCCAGAGCAGTACTTTGGGTCTCTGGATTACTATCCTTTGCAGCACAAGCACAAGACTGATGCCATCGTACAGTGGCATCAGTCCAGTGACAATCACTACGCCACCGCCTCCCCACATCTTTTATTCTGCAAGTTTATCTAATTATGAGAGGTTACATGGCTCTTGAGATGATGTGCTCCTTTATCATAAATGTGGATCCTCCACCACCATTGCCATGCTTTGGTCTTTATCCCTCAATCCCCTTTTCAACTGTCTACATTCTTCTGCCTCCAACAGTGAATGTATTTTTGCCTCACATTTAAGTTTACTGTTACTTCTATCTTTCCCCAATAAGCTTAAATCTGCTGCCGCCACTGCCCATCCCCTGACCAGATTTAAAGGCTGTATTCAAAAGCAAAGTCCTGCAGATGCTGGAAGTCTGAAATAAAAAACAAAATATTGGAAATACTCAACAGGTCAGGTGGCATCTGTCGAGTGAAATGCAAGTTGTGTTTCAGGTTGATGACCTTAAATTTTAAATCTTTATTTTTTTATTTTAAATCGAGAGGGCTACCTGACTTAATTGTATTAGTTTATTCGCTTTTCCTTTGCCGGTGTGTTTCCTGGGCAGAAAGTTATTTTCATACATCGTAATACATTTGTCTGCCACCTTGGCTTCAGACACACACATACCTCTCAGACTGTGCACAATTCCAGCTCTTCAACTGTGGCAAGCATATCGATCAAACCCATTATGTCACGCTCATTGGAAAACTTCCCTCTCTCTTGCAGAACTAATGGGCCTATGATCAGGCATGGCTGCACATTCTCACCCTCAGGGAAAAGCTGGGCCAATAGTGATGTTTTAGGGGCATCTTGACCAATACATGAATAGGATGGGAATAGAGGGCTACGGACCCCCGAAGTGTAGAAGATTTTAGTTTAGACGAGCAGCATGGTTGGCGTAGGCTTGGAGGGCTGAAGGGGTTCCTGTGCTGTACTTTTCTTTGTTCTTTTGTTTGTTCTTAATGGGATTTTCCCACTCAAGCCACTGGGAAACACGCAGGCGGGGTGTGCTGCCAACCAGAAAAGAGAATTCCAGCCTGTATCTATGTTGGACAACAAACTCTGTCCATTTCTACTTCAGCATAAACTTCTTGTGGAAGCTGAATTTGTGATCCCTTCCCACTTGTGGGCTTGAATCATTGGCAGGTACAATATATCGAACAATACTACAAGCATAAATTTAATAAATGGAGGGGGAAATATACATTTCCCAAGGCACTATTTTTTAATTTAAAGGCAGTCAGTCAAATGTGGACATTTCTCATGTTTACAAACATGAGTTTCCACAAATGGAACAAATTATTATTTCTTTCAATTAGACGATCTACAGTTTAAAAATCAAACTAACCCATGTGCTCTCAGACTAAAGTTAATGTCAAAGAATCAAGCAATACAGAATGTCATTTCACAAAGCTAAAGTATCAAAATATAAAAATCACATTTAATAAAAGAACTGTCCACTAATTGATGAAAAAGACTTATGATATTTTACATTTGAATGGAGCTACAATTTCAAGATGTCTGTTGGTCCTTCCCTAATGATGGAGAGAAAGTCTTCAAATCAAACATTTCAATTCTCAGGCACAAATCCTTCAGTTATGAAATTATGACCAACTGTTAATTTTGTAAATACCAAAATGACCTAAGAATGTTTATACAAACAATTATGTTGTGCCAACAGCAATACATGGGGTTCATATGACACCAGAGACCGTGGAATTCTTCAATTGTTCTGTAAATTAGAATAAAAAGCTAAAAGAAAGTTGAAGCAGCAGGGTACTGTCCATGGTGCTGGGGTATAGGAGGCTATAAATTTTTCAGCTCTTTCTCAAATCAGTACGACAATGACACATTGTTCCACGAAAGCCAAATGGTGGCATTTGTATAAATATCCTTCAAGACCATAAATATAGAGAGAATAACCTTTGGATGACAGCGCAAAGGTATCCCAATCAATTATGTTTCAGCAGCATCATTTATTTGCAAGGAGGGGTTTAATCGTTCTTTGTACACACTTATGTGACATCAACTGACAGAAGGCAATAGCTCATACAAGTCCTTTGCAGTGAACAATAGATTCATTCTTTTTTTTTAAAAAAGCTTAGCATAGTTATTTGTTGTATTTGGAGGATTAGCTCATGGGCAAGAGCTTTTTGATTGACTATTTTTTCATGCAGTTTAAAAAAAAATAAACACAGAGGGTGGTGAGTGCCTGGAACGCGTTGCCAGGGGAAGTTGTGGAAGCAGATATATTAATGCCATTCAAAAGGCATTGTGGATAGGATGGGTATAGAGGGATACAGCACAAGGAAGTGCTGAGGGTTTTGGCAAAGGTTGGTATCATGACCGGTACAGGCTGGGGGGGACGAAGGGCCAGTTCCTGTGCTGTATTGTTCTTTGTTCGTGTTTCCCCAGTTTCGGCAATGACAATTATTCTATATACATTTTAAAATAAATCTTGAACATTGAAAAATATACAGAATCATGGTTAACGCAGCTACAGAAATAAAATAAGTGAACAATTTCATTGGCTTATTTTCCATCCTGTTAGGACCCGAGCTGCTTCATCAATGGGAACCAGGTTACAAACACTAATGTCAGCAAAAGATAGCTTGCAGAAAAGCAAAGCAAGATAAAAGATTCTAGTCTTAGCCTGATCGGTGGAGACAAAGAATAATTCTCGGCCATTGAAAAATACCCCTTTAATTTTGTTAGGCGAAAAAAAGCACAAAACTTATTGAATTCAGGCAGGCCAACCCTTGGGTCTTGCATTCATGAAGATTGTTAAAAGAACAAAACCTACTTTCAGCATTTTGATAGGTATTAAGAGATTGAAGATTACATAACTTCTGTCCCTACTCTTACAAGAATCATTCTTCATCAATACAACAAAAGATCCCCACTTCACAATAAGCTTTTTATCCAGAATGATCCATTACAGTTGCTAGATTGGCATATTCTACTGCCAGTGATGAGCTTCATTTTTGCTTCAATCAAGAAGGAATTATGGTCAAGCAGCTCAATTTGTCAGATGTCAAAAGGAAATGTAGAAACTCTGCAGAGACAATAGGCATAGCTTCAAAGAAGAACACTTTAATCAGAGACAAAGCTCTATAAAAATCAAGCTCAAGACTAATTTATTATAGTTTTGTCCTCATTTTACACTTTACGTCTCACAATAAAATTCATTGTTTTAAACCATTGATACTAAATGCAGGTATAGAGCCATTCAGAAAAATCTGGCAACTAAAGTCCCTCAATAAATCACCAAGTGTTTTTTTTTTAAACGTTGCAGTTTTTAAGAGCGCATTACACTATTATTGGTTTAAACATTAACCACACATGTGTCTAAGGTAAATTGTAAAACTAGTTCAAGCAAAGAAGGCAAATAAAATGTACAAGAGTTTGGGCTTTCAAATTCCAAAACAGCAAATTATAGTTGATACAACAATACAGTTCAGTTGGCTAACAGCATTCAATAGAAGAATGAATGGGGTCTAATTCCATATGTCAGCTTCAATACGCTAAAAAAAAAACTATAACCTGGAAGTGGATCAGTGCCCAACAGTTAAGGTAAACTGCTTTTATTAAAAGAGCACACCCTCCAAAGGCTCATCACTCCTTTAAAAACATAGACTGCCTTGTATGGTCACCAATTTATATTGGGAGTTCTGCAGTGGGGAGAGAAATAAGTAATCAAGCACAGCAACTGAGGCATTTTGCAAGATAAATGGAGCTGCCCTTCTTTTTTTAAATGTTCAACAAAGGCGATACGCTATACTAATAGTCTCTGAAATATCCACCTGTCCTCACAGCTCTGCCACAAGTTAGCAAAGCCAAAATACAAAAAAGTTCAGAACTTTCACTTTTGCAGAAAAAAGCAAAATAAGTATCCGTGCTCCCTTTAACTAGAAGCGAAATTCCTCCAGAGTTACCACACATAGTAGCTTCTTGATGTGTCAACGGGTGTAGGTTTCACATCGGAAGAGCCATCTTTTTCTTTCTCACTATCCCCTTCCCATAGATTTATAAGTGGTGGATAAAGTTCATTCAAGGGGATGGACGAGGTCTTCTGCATGTACTTTTTCAGTGAATGGTGGTAGTTCTTCCGCTTGAGGCGTTTGGCAATGTAAACAGCTATCGAGGCAATGCTAATTATGGCAAACATTGAGCCCATTACAGCTGCTAGTGCTGTGCTTGTTCCTTGGTCAGAAATATCCAGTGAGAATGCCACCCCCTTTGTAGTAACGTTGACACATGATTTCTGGGTCTGCTGGTGGATGTTAGATACAGTAAGACAGACCTCATATTCTGTCGAAGGTTGGAGATGCGTCAGGTTATATTCATGGACATCAACGGGAACCCTTGCGGTGTATGTAATGTGGGGGTTATCAATCTTCATGGTGGCTGATGACCACTTCAAATTGGAGGTCATGACATTGGAGTTCACTCTCCATGACACTAAGATAGAGTGGGATTCAGCTTGCTTCACATATATTTTCAAAACCTGAGTTCCATCTAGGAGGGTTCCATTAACACGAATGGTTGCAACTCTTGTATCAGCTCCTTCAGAGTTCTGAGCAACGCAAGTGTATCGGCCAGAGTCCTCAATGCGAATGTGAGAAATGTCGAGAGTTCCCTCATTGCTCAGTTTATATTTATCTGACAGGGTGTCTACTGTGATTTTACTTCCAAGTGGTGTGACCCAGTAGATTTCAGGTTCAGGCTCTGCCATTGCACGACAATCTAAGGAGACTGTTACATCAACATCTACATTCAGGTGATTTGGAAAAGTGTCATGCGCAATCATTGGAAGACATTGTTCCGCAGTCTCCTGCATGAGAACTTCTTTAACTTGCTGCCCTCTGTATTCTGGTGGCATAGCACAAAACATAGATTGAGGCTCCATGAACCGAATGGTGGTTTTGTTCGAATTCATCCATTGAATAACACAGTCACACCTGATCGGGTTGCTGTGAATGCTTACTTCACGTAGATTGGGGAGGTTATCCACAGTCTTCTGATACAGGGCATTTAATGCATTATTATTAAGCATCAGGCTTTCAAGGGAAGGAACTTCCCGAAAGGCATAGCGATGAATGTATGACAATTTAGGGTTATTTGTAGCTTCCAACTTTGTAAGTTCAGGTAGGTTATCCAGCGCATATCTGTCAATAGAAACAAGTTCAACCATATTGTTAATACCAAGTTCTTTCAAGCGAAGCATGTTGCTGAAGTCACCTTCTTGAATTTTATGAACAGGGTTCTTGTTTAGATCAAGGAATTTCAAGGCTGGCACCTTCTGAAGTGCAAGCTGAGGCACTCTTACCAGTTTATTATCATAGAAGGAGAGACTTTCGAGGCTATCCAATCCAACTAAAGCATTTCCAGGGATTTCTGTGAGTTCCATTCCTGCTAAAACTAGACTTCTCAAATTGCTTAGCGGTTTGAAGTTCATATCTAGAATGCCAATTACAGGATTTTCTCCAATCATGAGGATCTCCAAGTTAGGGGTCGACTCAAACCAACGGCTGTCAATCACTCTCAGTTTGTTGGAATTCAGGTGAAGTCTTAGTAAATTCCTTAAGCCAGAAAAGGCATTTGCTGATATGCTGTTAATCTGGTTGTGATTTATGTACAGTTCCTGGAGGTTGGCGAGATCTTGTAAGCAATAATCAGGCATATCTGCTATCTGGTTCTCTTCAAGGTGTAGAGTGGTGAGCTGAGTAAGATTGGTCAGGCCTACATCATGGATATTGGTAAAATTATTCTGAGAGAGATCCAGCTCTGTGAGGTTAAACATTTGCTGAAATTCATCAGTTGTCTTGCCAATATTGTTGCTCTGAAGCAAGAGCACCTGGGTGTCAGCGGAAAGGTTGCTTGGAATTCTGGTCAAGCGAAGATCATTGCAGTCCACAGTTGCGGCTTCTCTGTATGTCGATTGTGGTGTGAACCATGGCCGAATTTCACAAACGCACAACTGAGGACATTCACTGGGCTGTGGAGAAGCTTCAATTAGACAAAGAGTCATAAAACCCATCATTACATGACAAATGGTGGAACAGTTCTTTTTACACATTTTTTCTAATGACAAATTATCGAAGGGCTTGATGCTTGAATTAAGTTAACTGTTGGATGTGGAAGACAACCCAGCCGGCAATCGTGCCCTGGGTGGAGGAGGATATATGGAGCTCTGGATTCTGTATTTTTAACGTCTGGAAATTATCCTGATCTTCAGCTGTCAAAGATGCATGGCCAAAACTTCTATTTATGTCAGGTACGTCTCAACATCAGCAGCATCTGCAAGATATAAAAGAAAATCAAACTTTAAAGGACAGTAGATTCTACAGCTTAATGGCTCTTAATGGATTGGAAGTAAAGACGATACAGTCACAGACAGTGCAGAAGGAGGCCATTCAGCCCATCAGGTTTGCACCACCCCTCCTAAAAAGCACTCTACCTAGGCCCACTCCCCTGCTTTATCCCCATAAACCTGCGCAGTGATCATGGCCAATCCACCTAACCTGCACATCTTTGGACCATGGGAGGAAACTGGAGAACTTGAAGGAAACCCAAGCAGAGAGGGGGAGAATGTGCCAACTCCACACAGTCAAGCAAGGCCGAAATTGAACCCGGATCCCTGGTGCTGTGAGGCAGCAGTGCTAACGACTGGGCCACCATGCTGTAGACAGGTAGCTAAACTTGGAAACACCAGTCACCATATTTATCCATTGCCAATAAAAAATGTTTTTCTGGTTTCTATACATTGGATGAATCCATCCACTTGTTGCATTCAATAAAGATGATAATCGGAAATAGAATCAACCTGTCAGGACAGTAGAATGCTACAGAGTAAGTGCATTTAATAGATTGGAAGTAAAGACACGAGCAGCACAGTAGTTAACACTGCTGTTTCACAGCACCAAGGACCGGGGTTCAATTTGGCCTTGGGTGGCTGTCTGTGTGGAACTTGCACTTTCCCCCTCTATTTGCGTGGGATTCCTCCAGGTGCTTCGGTTTCCTCCCACAGTCCAAAGATGTGCAGGTTAGGTGGTGTTGCAGGGATAGGTTGGGGAATGGGCCTATATAGAGTGCTCTTTCAATTGGTGCGATGCATACATGATGGGCCGAATGGCCCCCTTCTGTGCTGGAGGGATTCTATGATTCTTCTATCCTATGAATGTCAATGATCATTCTAGATGACAGCTTAGTAAACTTTGAAGATCCACGTTTCATAATTAATTTACAAAATATATAGGAAGTAAAATTATGTTTTTCCTTATTTATTCAATTAGTTGCTTGCAAACACGGTTAAATTGGTTCACCGATATTTAGTTACTTCCATCTCCCTTTGCAGAACTCTCCTTCATCTCTGTGCTATTCCCTTTCCCTCAGAGAGCATCTGTTTCCAGGCATTTAATAATTGCAGAGTTACTTGGCAGCACGCAAGAGTAGCCCCAAGGTGAATGAATCACAATTTCCCTTATTGATGGAAGTTTTGACGCAGTGGCAGTATTCTTGCCTTTGAACAGAAGCCTCATTCCAGGAACTGAGCACAAATGGAGGCTGATAGGTAGCATACTCTCGTCTCGGCTCTTGTGTTAGAAGGGTAATGGGTTCAAGTGCCATTTTAAAGATTTGAACTTAATCGGCAGTTCACCTATCAGTTCGCTGCTGACAGTGTGGGGCACTCTGGAAGAACACAGAACATACAGTGCAGAGAAGGAGGCCATTTGGCCCATCGAGTCAACACTGACCCACTTAAGCCCTCACTTCCACCCTATCCCCGTAACCCAATAACCCCTCCTCATCTTTTTGGTCACTAAGGGCAATTTATCATGGCCACTCCACCTAACCTGCACGTCATTGGACTGTGGGAGGAAACCGGAGCACCCAGAGGAAACCCACGCAGACACGGGGAGAACGTGCAGACTCCGCACAGACAGTGACCCAGCGGGCAATTGAACCTGGCGCTCTGAAGCCTCAGTGCTAATCACTTGTGCTACCGTGCTGCCCCCGGTGTGCCGTCTTTTTCTTGAGACAGGATCCTGACTTCCTTCTTCGGCAGGCACTAGATTTCATATTGCACCAGGTGATGAGGGGAGTTCTCTCGGTATCTGGGTCAACAGTCAGGCCTCAGCCTATACCTAAAACTAGTGATCTTTTTCATAGAATCCCTGCAGAAGGAAGCCATTTGCCCCATTGAGTACACACCAATGCACTCTCACTGTACCTCTAACCCACATCCCTGGACAGTAAAGGACAATTTAACATGGCCAATCTACCTAACCCGCACATCTTTGGAGTGGGAGGAAACCGGATCACTTGGAAGGAACCCACGCAGACACGGGGGCGGGGGGGAGGGGGCAACTGTCAGCACTTTTGGTGGAATTATCATTTTTATTTAACTTACCATCATTTCCAGGGCATAGAGGAATATCCCTCCTTTCTGGGTTTAATTATTTTCAACTTTTCCATGAAAAACATTTAATCTTCAACAGCAGTCAAATTTATTTTTAAAATATTGAGCTGGACTGCTGCAGAGAATTACTGATCTTACATGCAATTGCACAACAGACAACTTTGTTGTGAAGGAACCACACTGAATGAATTGTCAGGTAAAGAATGCAAACTTAAAATGTGTAACAAACCATCTTGGTGAGTGCAAACAGAAAAGAACTTGGAATCCATTCAAATTCCAAATGTCATGCGCCCAACATTGTGGTCAGTGGCGAATGGTTTTCTCCGTCCCCATCTACCAATCATCCCAGCAGCATACACCCTCGACAGGGGGACAATTAGCGCCCACATAAACAGGTCAAGCATCGGTGGTTCTCTTTAAGCTACAAAGGTTGGAGAAACATTGATGAGCAGGACACAGGAGTAGGAACCAGGAAAGGTCAGTTAGAATACTTTATTCAATGTCAGGCCTAATAGAAAGTGAAATAAAGACAGGGACAGAAAGATGGGATTATGAAGCAGGAATCAGAGACAGAAAAAATTCAATTGAACTTTGCAATTGAAATCTGAAGAAATGTGATTCCATGTGCGATTAAAAATTTTTTTAGCACCAGAGGTTTTTTAAATTAAATTCAAGATTAAGTTGGCACGGGCGAAGCTGTTGGGTAGTATTTTCCAGCCCTGGCACTGGTGGACATCGTCACAGACAGGGTGGGAAAATTTGGAGAGTCGTTAAAAGTCAAAGTCTCTCCAAATTTTCCCACCCTGCCCGTGTCAATACCCATCAGTGTCAGAGATGGAAAATTCAACCGTTGTCTTGGCCCCACCACAAACTTCATTCCTTCCCTCTCCCAGGCAACCATCTTTGGCTGAATGAGACGTTATACCACAAAATGAGCTCCTCAGCACAAGTCACCAAGTCCGCCTATTTCCATCTGCATACATTTGCTCTCAGTTGCTGAAACCCTCATCCATACCTTTGTTATCCCAAGGCCTAACCATTCCAATGTTCACACATTCTCCCCTCTGTAAACTGGAGGTCACCAAAAACACTACTGCCTGTGTCCTCATTCACACTGCATCTCATTTACCCAACATGCCTGTGCACACTCATATTCATTGGCTCTTGGTTAAGCAACACCTTGAACTTAAAGCACACATCTTATTTTCAAAACTTTGTTTAGTCTTATTGTTCCCTATTTTGTGTTGTCAGCTGTCCAAGGCATCAAGTCAAGGATTTTTTCTCCCAAACCTCTTACCTTAATCCCCTTTCCACCATGAAGGCATTCCTTAAAATTGACCTCCATCAAGTTTTCAGTCATCAGCCTGAACATTTCCTTGTGGCTGGATGTCAAATGTTGCTTAAAATGCTTCAGTGAAGCCCCTTGGTATACTTTATGTTAAAGACACTACATAAATATATGTGGTTGCTGTGCAGTAGGCAAGACATATTGCTGTTAAAAGGGGTACTGCTTTGGAGAAGTGCTAACTTTTTTTTTTGGCAAATTGAATGAGGTAAGGACAGGACCTTTACACTATTCCATCTATTTGAATGGTGAATCGGATGATAAGGTACTGTAATTGTGCAGCTGCTGTAGGAACCGGGCATCTCGGAACAGCACTTTCCAGATTTACAAATTCAACTGCGTGTCGTTGCGGTCTGATTTCCATATAAATAACGACTGTTTGCCTCACTCTTATTTATACTGCTAATTTCATTCCAATGTACCTTAAAATGTCAAGAAACTCACTTCAGTTGCTATGAAATACAGAAAGACCTTCAGGGACAATTTAAATAACGCAACTGTGTCAAATTAGAAGTATCTTTGAGCCAAGTGAAATCCATCACCAACATAGGGATATCAAAACAGAAAATATACCATCCCAGTTAAAGATCAAAGGTGGGCAATAGATTTTTAAAAATATATATATTTTCTCCATTTATTGTCAGCAGAAGCAGCATTCTGCCCACACTCTTGAATTGGTTTGGCATGTGTTGCCCAGTAATCTGCTGTGATGAATGTCACTTCAACTCCTTCCGGTTGGGTGTTTTTCCACTGCAGTTGGAGTTAATTTTCCTTTGTGAAACAGGTATTCTTCCTTTATAGCTGGTTCTGCATTATTGCATCTATTTTACTGTAGCCCTAGGGTTTTTGAAACGGAGATGACTGTACAGCCAATGCGGTCCTAATTCCCACTTTGGAAACTATTATTATAATAATGATGCTGTTCACATTTGATTTACAAACAGCAGATCGCACTTCACAACAAAAACTCTAATTGGCAAGCTTGGCATTAGGTTGAGCCTGCTGCCCATTTATTACCAGGCCAATTATCCAGGAAATGTAGGACATCTCACAAGTGGGGTTCTTCAGTACCAACTGCATGTACTGTACAAGCAGACTATGTACATTTCACAAGGATATTGTCTATTCAATGAGGAGCAACGCTTAAATCGATATGCAAGTCGACAGTTCACATCTGTTTCCTCTTTTTCTTTTAAAAGTTGTATATCCAGTGAAGACAAATGGGAGAGTTATCACCAATGTCCTGACCAATATTGATGTCTCAATCAACATCACAATAAGGAGATTGCCTGGTCATTATCACACTGCTTGTATGCAAATTGGCTGCTGTGCTTCCTACATTGCAACAGAGACTATGATTCACAAGCACTTTGCTGATGGTAGAGCACTCTTAGATTGGTTAGGGAAGACACTGTATAAGTGCAAGTTTTTCTTTCCTGTTGGTTATTTCTTTTCTGCAGTTTCTCGAATGAGAAAACTTAACCAGTGAACATACATTGGAGACAACTCGCATTTAGATAGTGCCTTTATTGCCTTCAGGACCTACCAAGGTGCTTCATAGCCAAATGAAATCCTTTCGGAATGTGGGAAGCGCGACAGCCAATTTATCCACCGTAATTTCCAAAACAGCAATGCAATAATGACTGGATAATCTGGTTTTAATGATGTTGGTTGAGGGATAAATATGCACCCAGTCATCAGCAAGAAACTCCTGCCTCGTCTTCAGATGGTGTTTTCGGACATTGCCACACCCATGGCAGAGGGTAGACAGGGCCAGAGGTTAATGTCTCATCCTAAAGATAGCTCCTTCAGTGCAACACTCACCGTCAGCCTAGTTTTTGTTTTCAAGTCTTTGGAGTCTGCAACCTACTGACTCAGGCGAGTGTGATACCTACTAAGCCACAGCTGGCACCTAAATGTCAAGATGTGTTTTGGAAGGGGTGATTATCTCAGCCACTCCAAAAGCTCTGTCTATTTGCATTAACATAGACAACAAATGACCTGGACATTTCCCAAAGGAAAGCCTAAAAGCCCTCCTGGGTGAAACAACATTGTAACATGAGCTTTAGTGATTGGATCCAAAGATGGTACTCGTTACTATAAACATTTTGTTTAACTAATTGTATTTCTCATTACCATTGTGTTTCCCAATCACAGGAGCACATTGAATACATTAGACCATTTTATTTCTTGACTAAGCTTGTAGCCGTAAATAATATACGCTTCACCACATCAATATATGTCAACCATTTGTTAAAGAAAATCATTGTTAGTGCAGCTGTGCCTATTAAGATTAATTTTATATGTTGGATGGATAAGAAAGCTAGGAAGAGACATTAAGAATAAAGTGTCATTGTAAATATGTCCCCTGGCATCTACTTATACAATGATTAATTATTCTGTGCATTTAAAACAGGTCTCTATTATTAGTCAGGACAAAAACTGTAGTTTAAAAAGTGTTCAAACATATACAATGTGTCTCAATGAAAAGAGGAAACAGTCTCCCCACTGCAGAATTCTTGGTAAGCAAGAAGGCGGCCATGCCTTTTCTGACAACTCCAACTATTAAGCAGGAAAAGTAAAACTTTAAATATTTAGTCAAGTCGGATTGCACCTCAATTCAGTATACAGGGCTCAAAGGAACTCATTTGGATATCAGTATAATTTTACACATCATTATGGTCAGCTAGGATTTTCAGTGAGCAAGTGGAAACTTTCCGAATTCACCTGGAATTCTTTGGCCTTCGGCAGCCGGATGCAAAAAGCACTGCCTATTCTAGAGTAACATTAACCAAAGCTTGATCTATTTCTGTGCAAAGTGTTTTTCTGTATTACATTTGGCCCATTGAGTCTGTTCTGCCATTCAATGAGATCATGACTGATCTGAAATGATAATCATCAAGTCCACTTTCCTGCCTTATGACCAAAATCCCTGATTCCCTCACTGATTATCTCAGCCTTGAACATACTTAACAACCTAGCCTCTATAGTCCTCGGTGGTAAATAATTCCACAGATTCACTACCCTCAGATCTGGGACTTAAATCCTTTACTCAGACTGTGGCCTCTGTCCTCGACTCTCCCATAAGGGGGAACACAACCTCTCAGTATCTATCCTGTCAACCCCCCTGAGAATCCTATGTCTCAATAAGGTCACCTCTCATTCTTCTAAACTGCAATTAGTACAGGTCCAACTTACTCAACCTCTTCTCAAACAAAAATCCCTCCATACCCACGGGCAAACGAGTGGACTTTCTCTGGACTGCCTCCAATGCCAGCATATCTTTCCTTAGATAAGGAGACCAAAAGTGTTAACAGGGAATATAGGATAAAATACAGGAATGGAGTTAGGTTACAAATCAGTCATTGCGAACCAGGCTCATGGGATTAAATGGTCATCTACTGTCCCCATGTTTCCTGCTCAGAGGTCTCATCCTTGATGGGCTCAGATTCTCAATAGTGATGCACAGTTAGAAGTAACATGACCTTAGTGACATAACCTTTTTCTATCAAATATAGAGGGTAGATTTTCCTGAAGTTAAAATGAAAACTTGCCAAGTAACACATTGGTGAACTTTATACTAACCTTGGGACAAGCGCCTGGAATTTTCCACTTTGTCCCAAGATTTAAAATGCAGTTGAGCTCTCAGTCCAATTTGGATGTGCAGTGTGAATATGGGAGTTTATTAAAAGACAGGGATGGAATGGTGGAAATATTGCGCAGCATCCCTTTGGGGCCAAGACTGGTGTTCACTTAAAAGGTAACTAGGTTCACTGCCTATGCATGCCCGCATAAATGCAACAAAAGACAGTAATACTTGAAATGGATATTTCAGACGTCTGAAAAGCTGAAAGCAGCACATTAGTGGTTAACATTATAAATGATTAAGACAGAAAAAGCTGTCAGTGGGCAAGTCTTTGTGCAGCATCAGCCTGAACGCCATTTGGTCACGAGTGAAATGGATCTATTGTTAAATGCAAGTGGGTACCAGTGGGCAGCGCTTCCCGGAGGACAGCATTGTTACAACATGTCTGACAGAAGGTAGTAGCAAAATAGACAAAAGAAAAGAGGTGATCATTATTGTTGTGGTGTATTGTGTTTTTCAACTTACTGCCTCAAAGGTATGCAGAAATTACTCTCATCAGGTTTTTCCTGTGAACAGGATTTTTATTACACTGCTTTTAAAATGCCTGCTTTTTCATACTTAATGCTTGAAGTCTCTCGGTGTGCATAATATTCTGGCATTATAGTGGCTGTGTTCTGGAATTATTGTGTCCCTTCTTGTAGAATGTCTTCAATGTAATACTAAAATTGGGGCATTTACAAAACAATCCCAATCATCAAATGGAATGGCATTTGCCAACAGCTAGGGGTTCCTCAGCAAGATATTTTCTAGCTGTTTCAACTAATCTTCATCCTTTACATTTTCATCACTGTTTTGCTAAAGGCATGCAAGTACAGCGATTGCCATTCTCTTTGTGGTGTATTAGTGATTATTGGGCTTTAATTAATTACCTTTCTTTGGGAAGGGAAATCAAATGTTCCCACTCTCCAACTAATTTTCAAATCCAGGGCATCAGGACCTCAAGAACATTGCAGCCAACAAAACTGCAGGATGATTAAAAGTACCTTCCATATAACTGTAGTGTGTCTGATTAGATAGACGATAGCCCAATTTAAGAGACCCACAAAGATTGTATTGCTCTTTGCACCACTGCTCTTAGGGTGTAAATTTAGTATGCTAGAACATCATCAAATATATTTCCATTAATTTACAGGCTTCCCTTCAAACTGCAATTTAAATCCAGAGAACACACTTTTTTCTCCTCTCCCGGAGCTGCAGAGTGCTTCTTTTATGCCCCAGTCTTCATCAAGAGACAGTGTCTAATGAAGTTACAGAGTCACAAAAAAAAAGGTATCATGTAAATAGATTTTCTGACTTGAATTCAATTGGGTGCAATTTCAGATACAGAAACCTTGCATTTTGCAAACATGGTTTTGCTGTCATTGACATATGCAGAAATAGGCTTTGAAAGGAAAAAAAAATTGTCATGTTTTCCTGAGGATTTGTAACTGTCAAAGGAAATATACACACACAAGTGTTCCAACATCACACAGCTCGGTTTATAGCTTGTGCCTCAGCTGCTTCAGTAAAGTAATTAAAAAAGGTGTTTATTTGGATTAATTGAATATTCCCGAGGGGGGGGGGGGGGGGGGCGTGCTTTAATCATGCAACCTGTGAAACTATGCATGACATCATATCAGTTCCATTGAAACTACAGCATCTTAAAAGAAAACATGCAGGAGCATGTATGCACTGAAAGATAGATGTCCATCTGGTCCACCTGCAATGTTGGAACTAACAACTTGCACATCCCTGCTTTTGAATGCCTCATCATTCATTGGTGCTGTGTCTTCAGCGGTCTCAGCCTGAAGGGCTCAGTTTGCCTCCCTGACCTCTCAGACTCTCGCATTTCATTTAAAGTATTCCTTAAAACTGGCCTTCATGTCCAAGGGTTTGGTCATCTGTCCAGTCCTGCTGAAGTCGACCCCTCCAACCACCCACCCACCCAGAAGCGTGTTCCCCCAGCAGTGGGAACAGGTGAGACATACAAAATGGTGTCTACAAATCGGTGGGACAGGACAATCCTGCCAGCAGCTAATAGCGAGACACCTCCGCTGCCGGAAGACATGCCACAGGGGAGCTGGAAAATCTTGTCTGGTAACCCTGTTGACAGTTCATAAATGAAAGGTGCAATATAAATGAGTTTTCTTTTCTTGAGCTTAATACGGAGGGAGAGGGAAAAAACACAGGGTTGTTTGTGCATCTGCGCACTGTCACCAGCAATAGAACGGCTTTGCCTGAAACCTGGCACTTGCTCACTTCACGGAGGAAATGTATGTTACAGGGAGACAATGGGAGGGGAAGCTGAAATGATCACAAATAAATACAGAATGGTACAGTATAAGAACTGGTGTTCTCAATGTATTTGAAGGAAATGAGTTTGAAGCGCACAAGTCCACCATTGATCTGATATGGCAAATACTGAAAAAGAGTCAATCCAAAAAAAATAACAGCAAATGCAAGCCATTGCAAACATTTTAGTTACATAATTAATGTTTGATGACATTATATAGAATCTGCATCTCAGAACCAGGCCATTCAACCCAACTGATTCGTGCCAGTGTTCATAGTTCACATGAGCCCCTCCATCTAAGCCTACCAGAATAACTTTCCCCTCCTTTCATTAATCTTCCTTGGAGGTTAAAATGTACTGAAGCTAATTTCAATGTTAATTTTGTGTACAACGCATTGTGATGTGATAGAGTCAATAATGCTTATAAAAATGGTGAATGTTAGGCTGCATAAAATTGTTGCCAGTGTGAGCACAAGGACTACATTCAGGGAACCATGACCTATTAAACTGAATTGAACTGTTTTGAAGGCAAAACTCAAAGCAGTGTGGTTGCCAAATAAAAAAAGCTCAGTTTAATAATGTATAGTGATACATTTTCTCATGAAAAATTAACAGTTCCGCATTCAGCCTTCAATCTACCCAGGAAGACACAGTTAGTGGTGTTTTATTTCCACACTGAAAGATGGTACTGCTTCAGCAGTTGAACTTTCAGTTCATGTCATCCAGAATATAAACTGTGTCACGAGTTAAATTGCACACTTACGTGCGGCATCCAGGACCATGGTTGCAATTGAACCCAAATGTATGCCGATGCTACTGGCTGGAAGGTTTCCCAAGATAAATGAGTTTGAGCAATCTCTGCTCAATTCCTTGCGAGAACGAGCTCACAGCACTAAACTGGCACTGATGTAGAAATCTCAATCAGAAGGCCATGAGGGGCCAGATTGGGCACATTACCCTAGTCAGGTACTTTTCCCAAAACATCAGGGTTAAGACACGCTATCCTGATATGGAGACTGGCTGCCAAATTAGGAAAGAACAGTCATTTGATATGCATTAAAATGCATCCCCCTACCCATGTCAAAAATAAATCTCTTTTATTTATACTTCCATTTTGGTGCAAAGGGGAAAAACATTTTCATGGTGGAAGTTCAAAATGATGCATTGATCCCTCTCACTCAGGATTTAAACACCCCACTTAAAAATGCAACAAGAACCCACTTTAAAAAAGGTTAGAAGTTTTCACATTAACTGCAGCATTTCTCTTCAAAATACTGTTACAGCACAAAGCACTGAATATTGCTTTCATTCAGGCGCATCAGCAGGGCTGAAGGCGGTCCATCACTTACACAGATGCGTCAATGGACCGACTATACTTAGCAACACATTGTGACATTTACGCTCTTTGTATTTTCAGGGCTGTTAATCTCACGTGGCGATAACAGCAATTGTGAGGTTATACTTAAACAACAATAAATTACTTTGCAGTCTTTGAAGATGCAGTGACGGGGATTGCCTCACTTTAGACGGTGAGCCATTTCAGCCAGCTTCCATCGGAAACATTCAAATAATATCGTATTGGCGTAAATCAACCTACACAGTGTGTTGAGTTTTATGTCGCGGAGATTTGCAAAGGTGATACGTCCGTTTTTACATCTGAACAGGAGTTTATTTACATGTGATTTTTAAAATGTCTGCTCTCATGCTAACAGCTTTTTGAGTAGTTTAGCTTTTGATTCTTTGTGACCACACCCAGATTTGACTAACAACACAGAAGAGAAAAAAGTCAACAGGATACATATCAAACACCGAACAATTGAATACTACACTCAGGTTAAAGATTTCATCATTGAGTTTCTCTCTTTTCTCTTCCTCCAATGAAACTATTATAGAAAATGAATAGGCCACTTGCCAAAAGACTAATAGAAATTGCAGGCATAAACCAAGAGGGTGCATGCTAGAGCATTAAGAAACTATAAATTCCAAGAAAACAAATGTGTAATTTCATTGGTAACAGGTATTACTTGGCGCACAGAGCTACTTGTACAATTTGTGGAGCCATTCTTGAAGCTTGTGCAGCCTGCTCCTTTGAATGCTGCAAATCATTGTCTGCAACTCACTGATGGAAGATATGGAGGTAGACCTTTGGTGTGCTAAGAGGGTAGACATATCACAGAATACCTCCTCAACATTAGTCACAAGTTCTCCATCTGTTCAACAACTCAAGGGATCGAGATTTAATTTTCCTGCCAAATATAATAGCACTTCAGGTGGACAAATCTAGGTGGACAAATCTTCCTGGACCATCTGCTTCCTATAATTAGCACAGTCAACATCACATTGCTCTTCAAAATTGGTAAACAAAAATTATTTCTAGATTAAAGAATATGAAGTGAGGCATGGTCACTTTTTTTTACAAGTAAATCAAAAATAAATGCTCAGCATGGAAATATTCGACAACATTAATTTAGCTTCAGAAATCAACTTTTCAGTCCAGAATCATATGTTTTGCACATTTTATTGCACTTTATTAAGGAAGGCCATGATTTCAAACGGACACTGGGCGGAATTCTCCCCCCCCCCATGCAAGGTGGGAGAATCGCCGGGCCGCCGCACAAATCCTGCCATGCCATTCCGGCACCCGCACGCGATTTCTCCCCCCCCCCCCCCCCCCCACAAACCAGCGCGGCGAGAATCACGGCTGGCCACTTGGAGAATCGGCGTTCGCTGTTTCAAAAGGCGAGCGGCGATTCTCCAGCCTGGATGGGCCGAGCGGCCGCCCCAACACGACAGGTTCCCGCCGGCGCCGTCCACACCTGGTCGCTGCCGGCAGGAACTGCGTGGGAATGCTGGGGGGGGGCTCCGATGGGGTCTGGCCCGCAATCGGGGCCCACCAATCGGCGGGCCGACCTCTCTAAAGGAGGACCTCCTTTCCTCTGCCGCCCCGCAAGATCCATCCGCCATCTTCTATGGGTTTTGAGGAGATCCCCCCTCAATCTTCTGACCTCCAGGGAATTTAATCCGAACTGTCTCAATCTCTACTTGTACGTCAGTCCTGCCATTCCAGGGATCAGTCTGGTAAACCTTCTCAGCACTCTCTCTATTGCAAGAACTCCTTCCTCAGTTAAGGAGACCAAAACATTCATGTACGGTCTCACCAAAGCCCTGTATCAAATTGCAGCAAAACATCCGAGCTCCAGTACTCAAATCCTCTTGCGATGAAGGTTAACATACCACGTGTCTTCTTGACTGCCTGCTGCCCTGCATGCTTACCATCAGCAACTGGTGTACGGGGACACCCAGGTCTCGTTGCACATTCCCCACTCAAAGTCAAGTCCAGCTTCTCTGACTGTTCTTATACCACTTGATATTAAAAAATATATTGATCTTCATCTTGAATATAGTGAATGATTGAGCGTCCATGGCTCTCTGGAGTAGAGAATTCCAAAGATTTATTTTTTTGAGTGAAGGAATTTCACTTCCATCTCAATCCTAAATGGTTGACCCCCCAGTTAAAGACTGCAATGTCTACATTGAAACACCTCAGCCTGACAAAGCCCCCCACCTACCGCAGCATCTACCTTGTCAATTCCACTAAGCGTTTTATATACTTCAACGAGATTCTCCTCATTCTTCAAAATACTAGGGAACACATGATGTTTCATCCATCCCTGGATCGGTCTAGTAACCTTTGTTGAATTCCCTCTACATATCCTTCCTTAGTAATGGAGTCTAAAACTTGCATTTCAGAAGTGGGCTCATCAAGAAGTGGGCTCATGTAATTGCAGTAAGACTTCTTTACTTATGCACGTATCCTTTTGAAATAAAGACTAACATACCATTTGCTTCCCTAATTACTTCCAGTGCTTGCATTTCTAACTTTGTGATTTATGAAGAAGGTCACCCAGGTCTCTCAATAATTAACATTTCCTAGTCTCTCATGATTTAAAAATACTCAGCTTTTCTATTTTTCCTACCAATCTGGATAACTCTCATCATATTCCATCTGTCATGTTCTTGCCCACACACTTAACCTGCCACTATTCCTCTGTAGCTTCTGCGTTCTTCTCACACCTTACTTTCCCACCTAGTTATGTACTGTCAGCAGGCTTGGATGTTTTACACGCTGCTCCGCCATTAGAGTCCTTAATATAGATTATAAAATCACTGAGGCTCAAGCATTGATGTTTAAGGTGTCCCACTAGTTATAGTCTGTCCATCCAAAAAAAGGACCTATTTATTTCTGTTTTGTTTTCAGTTTGCTACCCCATCTGACTCCTAGTTAACATACTGCCCAATCCCACAAGCCCCAATCATAATCAAAACATTTACCTCCACTGGTTCCCCCACTATCTACCATGCTAGCTACAATCTCAAAACACGAACAGATTTGTCAAACACCATTTTGCTTTCACTAAATCAGTGCCCCGATACCACATCCCTAATACAAGTGGTGAATTCTAGCATTTTAGCCTTCTGATGCCAGGCTAACTGGCCGATTTCGCTTTCTTTTCTTGAATTGTAGGGTGATATCTGCCACCATCCAATCCACAGGAGCTATTCTGAAAGCTAGGGAATTCAGAAGATCAAAACCGATGCATTCACTATCTCTGTATCCGTCTTTTTAATACCCCAAGATGTAAGCCAACAGATAGAGGGAACTTTTCATATTCCTCATCCTCACTGGACCCCTGATTCCCCATTGTCCCCACACACAATATTATGGAAACAAAACACGTCACTGTATATACTCAAGGCTTTAATGTAAATACACTACAACTAAGTAACCACTGGATAAAAGCAAATTACTGTGGATGCTGGAATCTGAAACGAAAGGGAAAATGCTGGATAATCTCAGCAAGTCTGGCAGCATCTGTAGGGAGAGAAAAGAGCTAACGTTTCGAGTCCGATGACTCTTTGTCAGCTTTGAGTTAGACTGAGTTACTAGAGAGGTAGATTAGCAGAGTGTCGAACTCATTTAAGAACTGTGTTAATAGTTCAATAAACACGTTGAACTCATTTCATAGTCTGGAGCATCCTTTCGTAGAGACTACAAGGAAGCAGCTTGTGTTATCCGAAGTAGCACAACACAACACATGTTATGTTTGAAAGTTCCTTATTACAATTATTCCTGTTTCTTCCCAATTATTCCTGTTTCTTCCCATAAGAGATGCACATTTACACTTGTTCATCTTTACATAACTAAAAATCTTCCGCAATCGGTTTATCTCCTGCTACTTTACTCTCATTTTCTATCTCTATCAATTTCTTCGTTATTATTTGCTGCTTTCCAAAATCTTTCCAATTCTCAGGAATGCTATGCTTTTTGTCAATAATATAAGCCTGTTCCTTTTCATCTATTAGGATTGCTACTTCTTATTAAGCATTTTTTCTGTGGATTTTCATCTCTGGTCATTTATAGTTATTTTGAATTCTAAATCTCTTTAAATATTTGTTATTGCTGATCCATTGTCTCTTTTATGGTAGTTTCCCCAAGCTACCTCAGCTAATTTGCCCCTCATACCCATGTAGTTTGCTTTGTTGAGATTCATAACTCTGGATTCAGACTTAACCACATCACTCTCTCACGGTAAAATTCTAGTTGCTTTGCCCCCCGCCCCCAATAAAATGCTCCGTTACTACAAAGTTGTTAATTAAGACCACCTCATTGCACAACATGATCTAAAATAGCATGTTTCCTAACGTTCTTCAAATACTATTACTGGAACTCTGGTTTGCCTAGTCTACAAGATTAAAGTCACTGCTGATTACCATTGGGGTGATTTTGCCCCTACATTGGCAGTCACCGAGAATGGGGGCACCAGCGCAAAATACTGCGAGTTGGAGATCTCATTTGCCTTTTTCTCCACCCCCCGTGGGTGATAACAACGCTGTTGCCCAAAATGAAATGAAAATGAAAATCGCTTATTGTCACGAGTAGGCATCAATGAAGTTACTGTGAAAAGCCCCTAGTCGCCACATTCCGGCGCCTGTCCGGGGAGGCTGGTACGGGAATCGAACCGTGCTGCTGGCCTGCTTGGTCTGCTTTAAAAGCCAGCGATTTAGCCGAGTGAGCTAAACCAGCCCCTCATTAAACCAGCAGGAACCTCATTTTAATAAATTGCACTAAAATTAAATATGCTGAAAGGGTTCCTAGCCATATGTTCCCCCCTCACTAAATAGTCATACCTCACCATGATGTCACGTCTGGCGAGGTTCACAACTGCAATTTAAGAATGTGAAGCAGATATGGGGTCCACAGGGTTGGGGGGGGGGGGGGAAAGAGAAGTGATGGATTTGCCTGGGCATTGCCCTTCGGCATTGCCAGGTTAACACTGCCAACTTGACAGTGCCAGCTGTGCCAGTCTGGACCAGGGTCAGTGACAAGGATGGGCCCTCTGTGGAGCCCAATTAGGGGGTCTCTTGTTATAGGTGTGGGAGAGAAAGTTGGGAGAAAAGAAAAAAGTGGCCCGGGGGGCGGGAAGAGAAAGCGTCTGACAAAAAACTGGGGGGGGGGGGGGAAAAGAGAAAGAGTCGTTATGTTTTCGTAGCTCCACTCAAACTAATTCTACATTTCTAATCTAAAATCCTTTCACTTTACCTTCTTTATCCCATCATCATCACAGTCACCGCTCCCCCAACATGTCCATATTTTCCCCTATTTCTTCTGAAGCTCAAGGGTGGGATTCTCCATCCCACTGCACCAGGTACCAGGGGCTGGATTCTCTGTTTGGGAGACTTAAGTCCCCACGCCAGCATGAAAACGGCAGTGTTTTATGCCGGGAAAACTGGCACAAAACTGCCACCGATTCACCGTTTTGCTGGGGCCTAACAGGAAGCCAGCATAGAGTTCCCAGCTCTCGCTGCCGAAATGGCCCAGAGCATTTCCGGGTCCGTGGCTGTGCATGCATACGACGGCGGCCTGCAGCAGCCATGCCTGCTTCATGGTGGACTCAGCCCGCGACCCAGACCGCAAAAATGGTACCCTTCTTCGGCCGCTCACGCGCCCCGGACTGCCCTCCTACAGTGTCCCCAGCACCAATTAAAGCCCCCCCTGCCCGTGGATCAGCCCTCCCCCGACTGTGGCAGTGCCGGACTGAGCCGCCATGCTAAGTTCACGATAGGCGAGACCATGAGAGTCCCACGCCGCCGGGAAGTTAGCCGGTTAGGGACGGAGTATCACGGGGTGGGCCTCAGATACGTGGCGTGGCGTACTTTTCAGCGGGTGGAACATCACAAAAGCGGCACCGCCCCCGTTTTTATCATCATTGGAGATTCTCCGCCCCCTCACTAACGCAAATTCGGCGTTGGGGAACGGAGCGGAAAATCCAGCCTCTGGTGTGGCGAGCTCCCAGGATTTTCCATCTCCCCAGCCTGCCAACGGGGTTTCCCTGCCAATGGCAGCCCAACACAATTGGGAAATCACCGGGCTGCCGGCAAAATGGAGCATCCCAACAGTGGAGAATCCAGTCCCAAATATATGTAGTTCCCAACTCTGATCATTCTGAAGCCAGATCATCATCATACTCATTGATTTCTATCGGTGTTTTATTTAATGTATTTTGTTGTTAATGCTTAGCTTACAGATTGTTCCTCGAGTTATAAAATACTTTATTTTTCCCTAATGTCTCCTTAGTCACCAGTATCCTAGTTTTTTTGTCTGTCCCTTCTCCCACTCTGGCTTATTTTTACCCAATTTATTCCTCTGCTCCACAATCTTTACATTTCTCTTAATGCTTTTGAATTTAATGTTTCCAAATACTGGCCAACACCACCGCCACTCCAGCCACCCCAACCTCCCACTGCAGCTCTCCTCCAACACCCTTCCTCCTTCAATCATTTCAAACCCCATCCATTGCCCCAATTATTCAACTTGCCAGGTGTCATAACGCGCACGTGACCTACGGTGTTGGAGAAATCAGTCTCCCCGTGAGCTAAGGGGCGGGAGCCAGAGGACATTTACGATTGAGATCTTTATAAAGTCAGTCAGATATGCAACTGACAGAGCAGACTCAGCTGAGATCTGATGATAGTTGTAAACATATTGCTTTGCAATAAACCAAGTTTTATTTTGACCAACTTGGTTTGGACTCTTTGTGGCCTAGTAAACCAGGCCAGTGGGTCCAGCCAGTTTAATTGGAGGCCATATCAGGGGAACAGTTCCTTCTTTCCTCAGCAGTGGTGCTAATTCCCCATGAATCAAAGACCCAACCTTCAACACCACTTACTCATTAGCCTTCTAACCCTTTTGTCCCTAACCAATTGGTACTTCACTCAGGCAGCAACAGATATCTCTGTGGAGTTTTGCATTTTAATTTAGACTAGCTCCTCAAACTGTTTCAACAGAACCTCATTCCTCGTTCTGGATCACTAGTTCCCACACAGACCTGGATCCTCCCCCTCCCACTCCAATTCTTAGAAGGAAGCTCTTCTTGGCATTCTGACCAATATTTATTCCTCAAGCAACATCACATTATACCTGGGAACACCATCACCTGAAAATTCCCCTCCAAATCACTCACCACCATCACTGACTTGGAAATTGATCGCTGTTACTGTCACTGGGTCAAAATCCTGGAACTCCTTCGCCGACAGTACTGTGCGTGTAACTACACCACATGGCCTGCAGCAGTTCAAGAAGCCAGGTTACCACCACCTTCTCAAGGACAATTAGGGATGGGCAACAAATGCTGGCTCAGCCAGCGTAGTCCACATCCCATAAAAATTTATATTTAAAAACCCAAAACATATTTTCCAAACTCATTATCACCTTGCTATGTGCAAACTGGCTATTTTATACCCCACTTTACAACATTTAGTACACTTTACTGCCAGGTTTTTAAACTTCTTAAAATGTAATTTGGGATATCCTGAATAGCACTGTTTTTCTTTCCATACAGATGACACATTTTCTCCAAGTCCCTCAATAAATACTGTTGTCCTAGCTTTATTCTTTCAGAAAGAAAAATAAACTTGCAATTATGTAGCATCTATAAACATGCACAATGAAATGAAGCTCAGTTAATGAACTGTCAGCTCAACTTCAAATTGCATGTTTCTTGACACCGAGTCACACACTTGCTAATTCAAAGAGGAGGCTGCATCCTGGAATTTTACAGTTTTTTTGAATAAATTTAGAGTACCCAATTATTTATTTATTTATTTAAATGAAGGAGCAATTTAGCGTAGCCAATCCACCTAACCTGCAATTCTTTGGGTCATGGGGGTGAAACACGCGTAGACGTGGGGAGAATGTGCAAACTCCACACGGACAGTGACCCAGGGCCGGGATTCGAACCCAGGTCCTCAGCGCCGCAGTCCCAGTGCTAACCACTGCACCACATACCGCCCCCACTGGAATTTTACAGTTTAATAATTTGAAACAGAATCAATATGCTGCTAGCGATTTGGTGATAATACAGAGGAGGGCTGTATGGTTCTTGGTACTGGCTTACATTTATTTCTAGACTATAGTGAAGTATGGGCTAAACAGTGGAGGAGCAGTTGGGTAATTATTGAAGGCCACTCGACACAAGTTCCACTACTTTTCTCAATGGTTCCAATTCCTTTTGTACCAACCTCCATCTACAAAGAACAAAGAAAAGTACAGCACAGGAACAGACCCTTCGGCCCTCCAAGCCTGCGCCGACCATTCTGCCTGTCTAAGCTAAATTCTTTTACACTTCCTGGGTCAGTATTCCTCTATTCCCATCCTATTCATGTATTGTCAAGGTGCCCCTTAAATCTCCATAATCTAGGTCATTTTACCAGATCCTCCTTCCTCTCTAATTCACTCAATTAGGAGTCAGTGCTCATCATCACCATTTGCACATTACTTTCCTTAAATTTCCGTGGAAAGCAAAAGTTGAAAAATCTTGCGGATTTAGTTTTGAAAATCAGGTATGACAGCAACTGCTACAACTGTACAAATTTTACCAGCGAGATCTGATTTGAACCAAGTGGTGGTGTGTTACATTTCACTCAGAGCCTGAGCCGTGGAGGCAATATGGATAGAGATAGAGAAATACAGCACAGAACAGGCCCTTCGGCCCACGATGTTGCGCCGAACTTTTGTCCTAGGTTAATCATAGAATTTTGGACAACCTCACACTTGTCAGGGTTAAACTCCATCTGCCACTTCTCAGCCCAGCTCTGCATTCTATCTATGTCTCTTTGAAGCCGACAACAGCCCTCCTCACTATCCACAACTCCACCAATCTTCGTATCATCTGCAAATTTACTGACCCACCCTTCAACTCCCTCATCCAAGTCGTTAATAAAAATCACAAACAGCAGAGGACCCAGAACTGATCCCTGCGGTACGCCACTGAAAAATTGACTTTTTATGTGCTCAATATAGTCTATAATCTGGAGTTATGGATAGTGATGATCAAGGCTTAAATGCTCTTTCCATCACATGGCTGACCAGGAATTTCTCCTGCTCGGTGTACATTGTCAATGTATCAGCAGAATTACATTGTTGAGCTAATTGCATTATTAAAGACAGGTAGTGGTTATTGGCTCAACCCCCAAGAGTATAAATGGACACAGCTGCTACAGTTGCAGTGGGATTTTATATGGACTTTGTATCTTAGCCAGCTGAGTTGAAAGCAGAATAAACTTGCTGATGGTAAAGACAAGCTGCTGTATTACTCCATGTTAATATCATACATGGCATCGATGTAATCATTATGGGATTCATGTGGCTTGGAAGTCAATAAGTCAGGTGATTCCTTTCTTTCCCCCCCCCCCTCCCCTCCCCCGAGATACACTAATCAGCAAAGCAAAAAGTTTCAGGAGCAGCAAGCTCGTTAACTTGTTCTTTTATATGTAATTAAAATATTGATACTCCGAATAGGTGTTTTATCATAAGGCATCAACACATGGTGGTAGCACATTTAAAAATCTTTATTAGTTTGGTGGACAGTTCAGCAGCTGGCACAGTTTGGAAAATTACATGTGCATTCACCATGCCAATGTGAGGTGCTGTATCATAACCTCAGTTTCTTGAAATCCGCAATGTGAATCCGGTGGAGATTCAAGCCTGGAAATGCTACTGCTTGGTGATGAAACTTGATCAGGAGCTGGACAGAATGCAAGTGTCACCACTGCTCACAACAATAGGCGCAGAGGTATACTCCACATGGTCACTCTGTCCCATGGTTGCAGACAGGAGCCATTGCTGGCAACATTTTCTCAGTACTACCAACCACCCAAGATCACTCCTTTACACAGAGATGTAAATTTAACAGGGGAAATGCAGGATACCAGTGAAATCCACAGCCAGTATTGGTACAACACTTAAAATTTGCTGAATGGTGCGAGTGTGACACTACTGCCAGAAGGCTGAGAAGAGGCTGGCTTGTATTTGGAATTGTGATAGCAAGGGTGTGAGAGAGAGGCTGCTTTGAGAGTCTAATCTAACCTCATTGACGATGGAGAAAAGACAACTTGTCACGGGACTGAAAGCAAGGTGGAGCAGCATAAAGTTATCTGGAGCTGAATGGACAGTGTGTGCGCGATACTTAAAAGTAAAGAAAACCACGAGACACAGTAATGCAAGTTTTGTATCAAAACAAAAGAATCCCCAAAGATCCGTCACTATTGGAACAGAGAACAAACAGAATTTCCAGAAGAAAGAGTGTAGTGCATATCTTTTTATTAAAACAGTAGAAAATATATACAAGGCCAAACGGTACAAACACTAATTTTGTGTTGGAGAAACAGGGTACCCTCCCCTCAGTACCAATGTACAGGGAGGAGGGTGGGGGGGGGGGGGGGGGGAATACTCTGATTATTAAACAGTTCACACCACATTGCAAAATCCGAGAATCCTGTTATACTGCTCTCGCTACTGCCCTATTGTGGAGGTGTAAATAACGTTATTTCAATATTGTCTGCCTGCAGCTGAGGATGTGTTAGTTTTACTCCTTGCAATACACATTAACAAGCAATTTGGGAAGGTGTGCAACAAGTAGAGAGTGAACAGCCATTTCAAAGCAAAATATTACAAATAAGAATTGCCTGCACACAGATGGATAACTAGACCAAGCAATTAAGAATCAATGAGATCAGTCCTATTGGCTTTGATGATTCAGTGTTTTACACTCAAGCTGGAGCCAGGCAACTATCTAAGATTTACAATAGACACAGGTTCACAAGGAAACATAATTCCACTTCATGCATTACTAAAAGGCAAAAGATTAAGCTTG
This sequence comes from Scyliorhinus canicula, assembly GCF_902713615.1. Classification (NCBI taxonomy): domain Eukaryota; kingdom Metazoa; phylum Chordata; class Chondrichthyes; order Carcharhiniformes; family Scyliorhinidae; genus Scyliorhinus; species Scyliorhinus canicula. The sequence continues at coordinate 69,796,479 of NC_052156.1, read as the reverse complement.
CACAGGCGGAACCACTAAAATCAGCAATTCTAGCTTATGGCAGAACAAGTCTTCCCATTGCAAACATGAATTCTAGTCAAATATAGTGATAATACTTTGTCAGCATGGCTGTACCATATCTACTGGTTAGCAAAGCCTGGCTGAATAAGCAATCAGCAAATTGATTAATAAAACTCCATCTACTGGAATAATGGTATCTGTGATTAATGACAGATGCCACAAAACAAGGGCTGTAAATACCTATAGTGTGCAGTAATCGAGTAGGATAAGCTGAGGGCAAATATCAAATCAGACTGAACAACACCAACTGCTTCCGTGCCAGGTACCAGTAGCTTTAAGGCAAGATTGTTCAAAGTGTGGGCTGCAACCCGTGGGAGGCCCATGAGCGGGTGTCGGGATAAATCGGTGGCGGTGTTCTCACGGTGGTTCTGATAGCAGGGGAAGCGCCCAATGGCCGTTACTGCATTTTTATTGAGAATGGCAGCCGCTGCCGCCTTTTAAAAAAAGAAGGAAATGGGGCTGTGCGCAGTCTTCTGGCCATAAATGGCAGCAGTGAGCAGGTCATGCGCCCTTCATGTACACTTATCACTTGACGTCAAGTGCCCTGTATGGACATTCTTTTGGTGCCAAATCTCCAGAGGAGAACTTTTTCCATTTTCTACTGGCAAGAAAGGTAAGAGGACAATAAAGATGAATAATTTTCTTACAGGAAAGAGACACCCGGAGACACAAATAGGCAGTGTACCTACTGGACAGGATCTCATATCTGAATCTGGAGAGAGCTGCGAAGAAGTGTTCAGGGAAAGATACAGCAGTGCTAGTGTTATCTCTGCATAGAGCTCCAGGGCCTCTGACTAACAGCCTACAAAGAAGAAACTTCACTTGGGAACAAAGCAGTATAAAGATGCTTTCTTGACGTATGGTTTTGTCAATAGTGCCAATGCAAATAAGGATGGAAAGCCAATGTGTGCTATATTCAGGGTAGTATTGGCAAATGAGAAGAGTAGTTTCAGATTTTTAAAGAGAAGTGGTGGGTGAAACATTTCTTTTGAGGTGGAGGTCCCAGAGTCAGTTATTAACTTACAGCTGACTCCAAATGAAAAGACTATGCTGCTGTACCTTGCTCGTGACAGCACATTAAAAACAGGCCAAAAGCCCATGAGTTTGTCAGCATTCTGGAATAGCACCTCCCAGGAGTATCCAGAGAAATTTGTGGCTGTTGTCCTTACTTGTGACAGCACATTAAAATGTCAGCATTCTGTAATAGAATCTCCCAAGATTATCCAGAGAACTTTGTGTCTGTTGTCCTTCACGACAACCTCCATGTGAGAGGTTGCATTTTCCTTTCTCACAAAGATGATGTCTGAAGCCCGTGCCTGATATTGCCCTCTCCCCTCCTGTGAACCTGATTGGATTGAGATCATGAGGACCAAGCAGGCTCCCCTTTCAGATTAAAAGGTAGGCGAATGTGCATGGGTTGCACAGGTCGCTGGTTGGCAAAAGTGAGCCCGGAAAAAAAGTTTGAAAAACATTGCTTGGAGAGATAATTGAAGGAAAGCCTGGATGGTTTGGTCAGACAGAAACTCACCTCATCGTAGCGTCAGCCTATTGCATCTGTTCAGTGGTACTTGTACCCAGGAAGGATAGTGCACTGTGCAGCTGCTTAGATCCTCACGACTTAAACAAGTGAGAGAAATATCCAGTGGCAAGGAATCTATACAACTGCAGAGTGCTCAAGTCTTCATGAATCATCATAGGTTTTGCTGAGTCTTAATGAACAAATTGTCATATCTTACAGCACTCCACATTCCTTTGGGCAATACTTCTGGATCGTTTGAGATGAGCTCAGAATCAGCAATTTTTCAACAAAAAAGGTACGAGTTGAAGGAAGGACTGCAAAGGATAAAATCAACTGCAGATATTTGAATAGTTTTGAAAAAATGCTTGAAGTAGCAATTCAAGATCATGATAAAAACTTTCTCTATAATAAATGTTTTGAGAGAAGGATGAAATGAAAATGAAAATCGCTTATTGTCACGAGTAGGCTTCAATGAAGTTACTGTGAAAAGCCCCTAGTCGCTACATTCCGGCACCTGTCCGGGGAGGCTGGTACGGGATGTGCCGCAAGATGCACATTGAATGCAAGTATGTAGCCTCTGAGTGATCATCACTTGATTTTTCAGGTGATGGTTCAAGTGGTTCCCTTATTTTCTCTGTTGAGTGTGTTCTGGTAAGCAGCAAGACATTTGCAGCTCCTGCAGGTTTAATTGCTATTTTACAAACGTTAACACAACATTTAGATTCTTTATAACAACTCAAATGGTCTCCTTTTTCAGAAGGTATTGATGTACCCGAGGTTTTGTACACAAAACTTGACAACTCATCATCATCTCCAGGGAAGTCCATCTAGAGGAGAGTCAGAGATTTCCTGTAGTAGTTGGGGTAGGTCATCCCAGGTGAAATGGTCAGTAGCTTATGTGCACTGGATTTCTTTGCCAATTCAAATTTTAAGAGCCAAGAAAAGCCTAAGTCACTACAGGCAGCCCTTACATTTGCTATGGTTGCTTTGTTTCGACTAATAGCAAATACTTTCAATGAACTATTACTATGCTTTGCATAATATTTTAAATATTCCATCCCTGCTTGCCCCCTCCCCCGCATAAATTGGCAAGTATATTGACATTCCTGTGTCATTCCAGCTGGTAATCCTCCACCCAGTAGAGAGGAGTCTGGGGCCGGTGGATAGGCTCCTGCTGCCTTTTCTTCCACCTCACTGGATTTCTACTGGCTTCCCAGTCTAATGCAGACAGGGAACGTAGGATCTTCCAGCCACAGAGTGGAAGATCAACTTATTCAGATTTGTCACTCTCAAACCATCCATCAGGAGGTGCAAGGGGTGATTGGGTCAACACTTGTTTTCTGTGGGGAACTGTTTGGTACTTGCTTGCATGGTTAAGACCAGTTACTCAAGTGCAAGGATGAAACCACAGTCCAAAGACATACGGGATAGGTTATTGGGTTACAGGTTTAGGACAGGGGAGTGGATATGGGTAAAGTGCTCTTTCAAAGCGTCGGTGCAGACTCAAAGGGCAAAATGGCCTCCTTCTGAATTGTAGAGATTCTATGATGTGGTTTGTAGCTCAACTTCTTTCTCCCTTCTACCCTCCCTTTTATTCAGTTGTTCTATTACATCCGCAATAATGGCAATGATGCTGGAACCACGATCATGCAGAAATCAGCTCCGCTGGCCTGGACATTGAATTTGAATGCCAGACAATCAGCTGCCAACACAATTCCTCACTTTGTGCCTCAGGATGGCGCCAGATCTCAAGAAGAACAAAGCAAATGTTTTAAAAGGACATTCTAAAAGGTCCCTTTGAAAAAGGGGCAAATCGTGCGTGTTTGGACATGCTGCAATCTGTGCCATGTGACTTCACAGGAGGGAGGGAGCAGAACCATAGCTCGAGAACATGGCTTGCCACCACCAACCAATGCCCCACCCCCTCCCCCCCTGACATTCTGTGGGGCAGCTTTTGTTCTTCCTGCCCAAAAACCTGTCCCTCCAAGATTAGCTTGCTGAGTCACCAGAGGACATGCAAATCGTGAAGAGTGGAAGAGGTCATCTCATTCCAAGGGACTGATAACAATTTACTATATACACGTTTTTATTTTAACAAGCTTGATATTCATGCAAGAATAATTTAATGTTGTGCAATTAGAAATAAAAAAAAGCACAAAATTCTGCAGTTGATTCTCAATAACCACCTAAATTCATAAAACTTGACTATTTAATTCAAGGTCAACGACACCGAAAGAACCCAATGAATCTAATGAGCATTCTTGAAACGTACCCAGTTTGCAATGTCCCAGATACTTTCTCTTCAAGAAAAGAAAGCTGCAAAAACTATCAAAGCTAACAAAATGTATTTGCTTGTTTGAATTGAACGCCCAAGCCCCATCCTTCCTCCATCCAAATTAAGCTGGGCAAATGGAGCTATGATACAGATCATTCCTGATCAAAATGAATTGCAGAAACTGCTCGAGGAGCTGAAAGGCCAAAGGTTAGCCTATATTGTTTTCTAATTTGATCAAGTCTTGCGCACAACAAAGAAGGCAAGGATTGGGCAATGGGAATGGCCAGGAATATAAAATTATGTAACAAGGATTTCAAACATTATGCGCTCTCTTCTAGCAGCACTTCTGCGGCAGCAGAGTGAACATTTTCTTCCAATTCCCCTCAGGAACTGTGCTGACATCACAGCAGATCATTAGGAGAATTCCCATGGAAATTCAGCATTAGTTTCTGGCAGCAAAGTTAATTGTCAGCAAAGTTAATTGCATCAAATTTCCAGCATTAGCAGTTTCTTTTTTACTTGAGCTAGATTTCTGACTGTTCAGAACTTGAGCTGTCACCAATTTACATTGTCCCTAAGTTCACCTTTGTGCCTACGTTCACCTTGGAGGTTAATTTTTTTAAAAGCCCACTAATTTATTTTTGCAGAGCTTCACATATTTATGGGTCTGAACCTCGTATGAAGGATCACCCAAGACATTTGATTTTCAAAACTGGAATAAATTATTTTCAGATATTAACAGTCAACTATTCAGTATTTTCAAATCTCTTTTTCGTCCATAGAAACTTAATTTGTCCATTTTGAACTTTTGCCTCCACGAAGGAAGCGGAGGCCTTCTTTATCTCCCAACCCTCCTCCTCCGCCCTCCCTCTTCAACAAGTCATTATGTTCCCATGTCTGGGTGGTCAAAAGGATAACTCTACTTTTATTTAAATATGGAGATAAAAATGAAGGACAAAAATGTATAATGAAACCATCTCAAAAGGGAAACATCTAGATAGTGGCACTGTGGGAAGGACTAGCCTGACTGGAACAAATCAAGCTCCATATTAATGCACCAAAACATGGGAATTGCTAGATAGAAAAATATCTAAGGTTCATGGTGTTTGATCTTCACTATTCTGGCCGGCACAGGATGCAATGATAATGGCGTTTTTGACTATGAAAGAAAAATGAGTGGGGAATTCTCCGGCTGTTCGCTGGCAGCGGGATTCCCTGTCCCCGCCACCAGCACATGCACCCATGGGTTTCCTGCCAGCGTATTCAATGGAAAATTCCATTGACAAGCTGCGGGAATAGAGAAACCTGCCATCAGCGAAAAGCAAGGCCAGATTTTCCGTCTCCCCCCCCCCCCCACCCCAATATTGTGGAACATTTGGGGAATTGATAGATCCAAAGTTGCTTGGTTGTTTGTTTCTTCCAAGCATGCACGCTGAGCATACATCATGACCTGGATCTTACGGTCCCAGTCTCGGTGAATGTTGAGAATGTCACCACTATTGAGGGCTGCAACGGGACTGCGGCTTCCAGGGAGCTCACCTATACTGAAATCCAAAATTCCGTGCGCATGAATAGACTCCTGAATTGAAGGTCCCATTGACACTGCGAGACAGGAACTTTGGATGATTCACTTGGGTTTTTTTTCAAGCTCCTATCAGATGCACAGCCCAGTCATGAGCACATCCCTTTAAACCAACACACCCTCTCTTCCTGCCCCTCTACTGGCATTCCTCCAACCCCCCCCACCCCAACCAATCCCTAGGGTTTATTGCATTTTTGGAATTGGAAGTTCAGTAGCGGTAAATTGCTGGTGAGCGAATCAAAGAGCTAACTGGGTGTTACTTTTTACATCTTTGTATAAAAAGCAAACAACGAATCATAATTTGAACTATGTCAGACATCTGAACCGTAGCAAACCATCTTTTAACCTTTAAATATAGACTGCATTTATATAGACTTAAAGACCATAATTCTCATCCAATAACAACTTTATAGTACCTTTAATATAATAAAATGTCTCAGGGCAATCTATAAGAGCATTATGAAACAAATCATGAGCTTGGACCTCTAAGGAGATATTAATCAGATGACCAAAAACCTGAAGGTGGAAAATGATGTGGAGAGGTAGAGAGGTGTAGGGATGGTATTCCAGAGTTTGGAGCGTTAGCAATTGAAGATGAAGCAATTAAAAATCTCTTTTATCATGTCCTAGCTGCCAAGGGTTGCTAATCATGGTTTATGCAAGTGTTTTTCAAACTTCTTTTCCCCCCCAGTACCCACTTTTACCAACTGGCCAGCCTTCGTGGCCCACCATTTTTGCTTACTTTAATGCGATAGGTGAGCCTGCTTGCTCCTCACAATCACACTTGCTTTGTCATTCAATGTTACATTACTGCTAAGGACTACAGCTGAGGATTTCAATTTTCATTGCATGAATAAAAAAATCATGAGGTCTGTCCTTGAACTTGCCATGCTTAAGTCTTCAAATACCTTTGAAGTTTTAAAAACTTTCATTGCCAGTACTTTCATGCTTAGAACACACATGGACTTTGCACCCTGATTTGCATTGGCACAATTAACAAAAGCGATACCTCAAGAAATCATCTTTATGATGCTTTGTTCCTAATTTCAGTTTCATTGATGGCTGTTCACCAGAGGCCCTGGAGTTCTGTACACAGCTAACACTAGCACTGACTTGTCCTGCAGTGGCCTCTCTTGAGCATCTCCCACCAGAAGGTTCAGTTCTAAGTTCCTGGCCTGGAGGGACACTGCCTGTTTTTGTCTCTGGCCCTCTTCCTAAAGCGATCCATCTTCAGTCACCGTTCCTTGCCTTGCTTGTTTGCAGCTAGAAAACACAGGAATTTTTCCTCTGTGATTTTGTGCCAAAAGCACGTGACGTCAGTGTATGTGCCGGGTGCCGCATTTGCCCGGAAGACTGCATCGTTCAATTTAAATTCGGTCGTGGCTGGCATTCTCAATTTAAAAAGCCAGTCACAACCATTGGGCGCTTCCCCCGCGACAGATAATACTGCGATCGGTCGCTCTATGATCCTCCCATACCCGCCTGCAGGTTGCGACTTGCACTTTGAAAACTCCTGGTTTATACCATGACATCACTGTGCAGCAAAGCAAGGAGGCAGGCCCCATGAACTATCACAGGAAATTAGCCCATGCTGTTGGTGTTATTCTACACCACACTCTAGACATCTAGCCAATTGAGTTAAACCACCCCTGAGGAGGGAATCAACAAAATCATCATTTTCAAGATACATGGGGACAAGATCAGGATAATTCTCTCCATGGAGCAGGTTGTCAAGTGTATCAAATCTTTGCTGCAGAGAGTAGTTAGTGAGACAGAGCCCACTGCATTTTTCAAAAGGAAAGTTGGAAAAATATCTAAAACAGAGGAAGATACTCATTACCTGGAGACAGCAGGGAGGTAGAATTGGTTGTAAATTGTGACAGTGAAGAGCCAATACAAATGTGAAGGACCATATAGGCTCCTTCTGTTTAATGTACAAAGGAGGTGTCAGTTTACAGGTGATGGGTATAAAATCTTACTACGAGCACAAAGGAAAATGCCAGGCTACAGCTCCAGGATGCTTTCCAATGGTAATGTGGAAACATAATGCCTGAATAAAGAATGATGTGGAGATGTCGGCGTTGGACTGAGGTGAGCACAGTAAGAAGTCTTACAGCACCAGGTCAAAGTCCAACATGTTTGTTTCAAACACTAGCTTTCGGAGAACTGCTCCTTCCTCAGGTTAAAGAATGTCCAATGTTAAAGAAAGGACTTCTTACGAAGCAATTAACTCTAATTGTTGGTCACATTGATATGTGCCAGAATCATTCTCATGTCGAAACGTGGAAAGGGGATTTAAATTTCAGCCAGAGGTAACAGATGGAGTGCTGACTGGCACTAACATGTGCACTAATTTCCCTTTCATGATTGCCAGTCTGAACCAAATCAAAAAGGCAAATTGTGCTTTCTTTGCCCTCTTTCACCTTGAAACGCAGCAAAAGGCACTGCACTTGCCAAGTTTATCTACTATTTTGAAAGAGAGAACATTGAAATATCAATCAGCATCACACCACAAAACTACTACTTCTCAGGGGGCTTTGTTTCAGCTATCTTGAATTCATGATGACTCCAGATCTTTAGAATACACCAAATGTAGAAAGACTTCGGCACAACTTCACGATGAGGAATTACCCAATCCTCTCGCACAGTCCTAGCTCTCTGCACTTATTTCTGCCAAATCTCTGACGATCTGATGAAAATATCAGCTTTTAATTTTGATCCACTGATAATCTATAATGGCTCCAAAGCAGAATGAATAGTCGCAGTCAATAGCATTACAAGATTAAGCAGCGCAGATGCAGAAGAATGAGAGCACAGAAGGGCTGGTCATTGATTGGCATACAAAAGGGTGAAAAGGTTAAATCAGGCAGAGAATAGGAGCTATGACAGCAACTGGGCCATGGTCTATTCAAATTGAAGCAAGTTTGGTTGGGGGGTGGGGGGAGGCATTCTCATACACCCAGCTATAGGAACATTAGGGTTTCAGTTTATGTGAAAAGAAAAAAAAAAATCATATTTGACCAACCAGAAACTGCAGACTAAGTGGCTTTTTGTTTAGCGTAAAAAGCTTTGTAAAGGCCCAAGCTCCCATCTGTAATGTTAAAAGTGAACTCTGATCATTTAATTAGACGTATGGCTTCCAGCATTTAAAAACTCATTTTGAAATATACTGCATCAGATGACAGTGTGAAGGATGGGTATGTTTATTTAATTTATTCTTTCACGGTATGTGGGCATTTGTTGGCGAGGCAGGAGCTGGAGTTTGTTGGAAAACAGGAGCTCAAACTGTAAGCACAAAACAAGTACAAACAAAAAAAAATCCAACACTGGCACAGACATGGAAGGTCATGGGCAAAAAGGAGAGAACAAGCTAAAACTTTAGAAAATCTAATGTTGCATAATGTTGTGTCCAAAAGGACACAAATATATCCCAGACCTAAATGGCTGTCAAAATATCCATGGCCTATCATTAATTGACAGCATCCCTCCGAAAGATCCAGGTGATCCAGGTATCCCACCTAGAGTACTTGTTTGTGCAGCTGCATATGTACCTATGGGTGTTGTGTCAGCATGATTCTTGTGTGATGTAAACTCTGGGGGACGCTTGATAATTGGCAGGGAATACCAGAATAGATCATCCAGTTTCTGTTTACGTGGAGTTTATTACTAAAGAACATCTGAGCTCAGCTTGGCTCAAGTCAGAAAGTTCTGGGTTCAGATTGCCACTCGAGAATGCAAACTAACGGTCATTCCAGCTCAGATGTGGAGAAATCCTGCATTAGCAAAAGGAGTCACTCTTGTGGGTATGGTATTCACCCGCAGTCCATTGTTGTGCGCTATTGATTCAGGTGAATGTTAAAGCATTATTTAATGTACAGTATTATTTAAAGAAAAGGCAAGAAGTGGTCTCATTGCAATGGCCGACACTATTCCCTCAAACATCACCAGAAGCAGATTAGGTGGCAATTCATCTCAGGGATTGCTTATGGCACCCTACATAAACAGGCTACCACAAATAGCCACTGTACATAGTAATTCATTGTACGCCAAATCCTTTGCAATGTTTCTGAGGGATACTAATCAAACATAAACACAGAGGACCGGGCTTTTGCCTTTCATGCTGGAGGCTCGAGTCAGGAAATTGAACCAGCTCAATGGAAATGACGACTGCACACACTTTCATCCCAGGGGATCGGGGAAAAGATAAAGTCAAGCCTGCCGCCTTTGTAGGAAGGTACAGAGGTGGGTGGGTGCCACAGCACACTGGAAAGAAGGCCTGCTTTAGTTCTCTGAAACTTTGGCCTGCTTGTACAAAATGCTGTACAGTCCTCTAATCCATCATCATTCATCACGTCCCTGTTAAACTCCCATTTACCTCTGTGTAATATCCACTTATCCAAGTCCCCTCATACCTGCAATGCCACCTCCATAGCCGCTCACAATAGACGGGATTTAAAGATTGCAAAGAAAAAGGTGGTCCTGCAGAGGATCATAAAATGTGACACTTATCACTACCATTAGCTGTGCGAAATAAAACTCAAGATTGCAAAAGGAAGAAAATGATGTAAAACATTATGATGAAATAATTAAACTAACAATCTAAGAAACTTCTCATTCATATATACTTGGTATGGAAACAAAAAAAACTCCCATTCATGAAACCCATGCACAATTTAAATCTCAAGTGGTAAATCTGTTGTAAAAACAAACTTCTATTCACGAAGTGCATCAGAGCCTTTAATAGACTCTTGAAACTGTTGCCCAAAATGCTAAGTCAGTTCCCCTTGCTGAGAAAAGTGGCTTTGGAACTTTTGAAACTCAGCCAAGCATTCATAATGGGCTCTAATAACAGCACTTGGAAAATGTTACTGATGAAGTCACTTGAAATTATAGGAACAGCTGGCTAATGTTTTTTTTTAAAAAGCTACACCAGATAGTCTGTCAATCAAGGCACACCAGCAGTGGTTGTCTGCCTTTTTTTAAACTGTAGCTGCCAACTTTAGCCTAGTATTTCCCCCTCCCCCCATTTATAAAAAAGTCTGGAGAATTTAAATAACTTCAGATCACAACACTTGACGTTCTCTGTCACAAGTGTTTACACCTCTTCCATAAATTTGTGACTCCCCCGCTGAGAGTTAAGGCCCTTGGAAATTCTGTTCGAATTCAGCTTTAATTGCAAATGATCCTGAAAAATTCAAGTTTCTTGCCAGCGTGATTCTGGTCTCTCGCTCGCCAGAAAAACTGGGATTTGCTGGAAATGGAGGAGAGACTTCAGCATTTCAGTACAACCTGCCATATTTAAAAGCCTCCTGAGTCATCCCAAACTGCCCAATAATCTGGCCAAAAGCCTATCTTTGCTCCACCCAGTGGTATCATCACGTTTTTATCTTTTCCAATAGTACAACCGTCCAATTACTGAATTTATGTCCATAAATTAAGCCCATGTTTGATTCACTCTTGATATCCAATGCAGGGCCTTTTAGACTTCCAGTTGAGTCTCAGTTGCAACATTGTGCCTTTGGTACATGAAGGTCAGATGCTCCAAGTGAAAATGCAAGAAAACTGGACAGTGAAGAGCATATGGAGTTTATCTCCTGTAATCTAGCCTCAGTAATGGAACCCATGTGAATGAATTTGTGGCAATGATCTCTTTATTCGAGGGAACATCTCTGCTATGGTATTTGAATTAATAAGAGTCACGAGGTCAGCACATGCTCAATGTCCCTCTGGCAACCGCTTTTGTTTATTTAGATTCTTTATCCTAAAATTGTTTTTAGATATTCTTGTTGCAAATTTCCTCAGAGCCTTCTGCAGCTTTGGCAGAAGACTCGGCACATGTAAAAGATATTTCCACCAAACACCTGCCAAAGGCATGGTGGAAGATGCCAGGAGAGTGCAACAGGTAATGAGAGGCGAGTCTATGGCCAGAGGGGGAAATAATGGCAGCCTGGGTGGGAGGAGTGGACTCCCTGCTCGAAATGTACCACCGCAAATCACCTAGTTTGTTACAACCTTTTTAAAAAAGGTGAATATGTTCTGCCAGTTCTAATCTGGAACATCATTTATTGTCTCAGCATGTAATTAAAAGAAAGCTGGACAGTTAAGACAACAAGGTCGAAGAAGTCCAATTGTGGGCACGCCATTTTCCTGGGTCTCATCTAAAAATACATTGAAAGGAAGTGTATGGTGTCCTGTGATTGAAATAAACATATTTTAATTTTACTTTACTCCACTAAACAGAAACAAAATGCTCCCAAAATCAGCCCAGTTACAGATGTATTGTATTTGTGTTCATTGTGTGTTTCTGAATCAGACAGGCAGATTATTGCAAAGGGGATTACTGAAGAGTTTGAGATGGAAAGAATACCAGCACTAATAGCAAAGCAAATTAATCTTCTTAATCTGCTCACAGACATTGGAACTGTCTATCAGTCATTTTAAAGTTAAATTATTAAAAGATAAGGAAGCCTATTCTTCACCAGGGCATGTGCATGCCACAGAGTTGAATTCTGATTAATGCAGTGCAACTTTGAAATGGTGTCTGCATTTTCCTTCATCACCATGGAGCCCTATAAATGCCACCACTGTCCAGCTTGGGAACAAATGAGGAGACATCTGCACAGTTCACATGTCTGCCAGGACAACCAGACGCACGGATTGTGAGGTCTTTGTTCACTGTTGCATTCATTGCCGACACTGGAACAGCTTCTCTTCGGCTAATTAATGCAGTCAATTAATGGAATGAACTCAAACAGCATCTCAGATTAAAAAGTCAGTTGCAAAAACAAGAACTGGATGGGTTTTGAGACTTTTCAAACCCTGCAAAGAAAAGACTTGATGATGGGGCGCATGAAGAGAATTCTAACTATTGAATGCTTTGGACACAGCAATCACCTCTAATATTCAACCGAGTAGGTTTTTTTATATAATGTAACTAAGCCTTAAATCAAACAGCACCCAAAACCTTTGATTTGCACTGAACCTTCTTTAATAGCATCGGTAATAGTTAGGAGTATTTTTTTTGTGGTGTGGGGAAAAAGAGAGAAACAATTCTATTTTCTGCTCAAATTTTCCCTTGCTCCCACAATCGACATACAGGCAAAAGATTGCAGTCATGGTCTTCCTTGCCCTTGGCTAGAGGCTTTTGCCTAGTTAATTCCTTAATTAGAAATGTGCCTCATTTATTCAGATCACAGATCAGTTCACTCTCACAGTCGGGGGGGGGGGGGGGGGTGGGGATCAATGGCATACTTTTGCATTTCTACTAACCTTACTCTCAACCAGTGCTGGAGAATAGATTAAGAATCATTCTCTTTTTCATTTTCCTTTCCTCTTTGAGAAAGTGCCTGGCACTTCCGAGCACCTTACTAGGAATTGGAAATCAGCAGAATTGGGTGTGGGTAGAGGCATTTGACTGATGTACTCATGGTAACTTGCATCGTCAGTTCAATCTGTTCCCTTCACTGTACCACAGATATGATAGGTGTTTCCTACCCAAACACTTTCTTATGCTTCGGTTACGGTCATTGTATGGTTTATTCTGTACTTTGATATGTAATAACTGTCTCAGAGGGTGAGATTGAACCCAATCAAAATACATCCATGTACAGAGTTAAAATCAGGCCATTCTGATGGACTTAGCGTCTGGTGATTGCAGACTATATTAAATCACTAATACCACATCTTTCAACATTATTTACAAAGAAATTTATACTAAACTGTGAAAGTTAGATAAGGCACCTTGTGTTCAAAAACAAAAATGAACATTTTGTACCACTGCCTAGACGTTCTTCACACTAAGAATAGAACATTAGGTGGGATATATATATTTAATAAAAATAATGAGAGAGATGGAGACAGAGAGGTGTTATGAGTTTCTACATTGTGTCCAATTGCCCCTCTCAACCAGATCTGTCTTGTGACTATATAATCCACCCAAGCTTTTGTGTTCACAGCACAGCACATGACCCATGATGGGGTTAAATTTGACTTAATGCGCACAGTGGAAAATAAGCTCACTCTGCAACTTTCCAAAGCAAATACTTTATGCGCTGGTGCAAATTTCCCCTCAGTTGGAGTGAATTGTTTTAAGAGTCAGATGCAAGATTAGTTTGGCCACTAGTTTGTATTGCATGGAGTGGCTGGGGTAACATCACACTGCAAACTAGAAAATAATGTGATAAAATTGATATATGTTAAATCAATGCCTCCGTCCTTCGTATGCAAGCCTCATTCAAGTAATGGAGACCACTTCTATTCCCTAGCCCCTGTTGAATCTTCCGCATTAATACGGAAAGCCAGTGAGAAGCAATTCATATCCACTTCTTCAGCACCATGAGACAGAATTACAGGGCACCAAGTCGAGATGAATGAATTGGTGTCCTGTACCCAACGGTAGTGCAGTTCCTGAACATGGCATCAGCATGCTAATAAACCAGGGACAATGCAGCCTCATAACATACGTGAATTAACTTGCTTTTTTGGACAACTTTGCTGACATGAGGGCAAGTGACTCTTGCATGACCTCAGTAATGTCTCAGAGCACGAATGTCCAAGCCATGTTCATTGGCTAAACTTTGACAGGGCTTTATTTCTACGCAGGATAGAAGATTATAAAGAATTTTCAGCTGCCGTGGGTCAAAAATAACTCAGCAAGGGGGGCACATTACATCACCATGAGACAGGCTTGAAAATGATGCCCCAAACTCCTTTACTAGATTGAAGACTTGGGTAAAAATCCTAATGGTCACAGATATAATCTCATCCCAAGTATTTTCAAACTTAATTTATCTATTTCACATGTGACTGTTTATTTGCAATTAACCATCTGAATCTACTGTTCCATGGACAGTAAATAGACAGGTGTTACCACAGACTACGAGGTTATTTATATGGGCAGGTGCTGGAGGAAATCTGAAATGTGGGTTCTTAAAGCCCTCAGCATTAATACCCACAGACTGACAACGAATGGACTGCGCAGGGGATTATTATTTGGAAGTGGAATCCAGTTAAATTGCAGCGTCTGCTTCAATTCACCTTTCAAGTACTGAAGGTGGTTCAGTCATTGATTAAAAAAGGAGAATGCATATAATTGACTACGATTTGACATTATCCCTCATTTGCATAGCGGTCACTTTAGCATCGATAAGGCACACAAACTTAGTGAGTGTCATAAAATTCACCATTAACAATCGGGGGCTAGAACTTGAAAATCCTTGCAACTGAAGTATAATAAACTAAAACAGCTCAATCCGTCCACTTCTTTGAGGGTGTTGAGAATTGCAGAACAAGAACAACTCCCTGCTTCCAATGCACATAAATAACAGGAGACCGATGTTCGGCATAATTTTTCATAAGTGCTAAAATACACAATAAATTGTGCGAATTAAATATTAGCTCCAGTGTCACTTTCATGCATGCACACATTGGGGTTTAATTCCTGTGCTTCAACAGAAGCTGGTGCTGCCTAAAACACTGTCCACTGGCTCATCTTCCCATGTTCCTTTGTCAGGTAGTATCCAAATGATTACTGGTATTGCTTAGAAAGTGATTGGTGTCATTTGCTTGTATTTTAAGTACTGGAAAAGGACCATGGGATTTGTGAATTCAAAATCAGCCAAACACAAGGAATAATTACAAAAGCTCTTTTTACACAACCCTCTTAAGTTTAGAAATATCCCTGCACCATGTAATGGAAAGTGCACTGTAAAGGGTGTGGTTTAATACTTTTTTTTAAAACTCAAAAAAATCATAATGCACTTTTCTCCAGAAGGTCAGACATTGCAAATTGATACACCGTTTGAAAATTTGCTTTGAAACAAATTCTGACATTATTACCTGAAAAAAGTTACAGGAATCTCATCACACAATACATAAGCTGCCTCACATACAGCCCCATTAAAAAGGGAGGATCGAGAGCTAAACAGACACTGAACTCTGGGGCAGGGAAGCGAGAAAGAGAGAGGACACATTCGAAAAGAAGAATGCCAATTGTTTGGTAAAATCAGCAAGCTATACCCCCCTCCCAATTTTGCTTTCCCAAAAAGAAACAGCTGCCAAGGGGAATGAGAGACAAGGAAGCAAAGTGAAGCAGAGCAACATTTATATACTCTAAATACAGAGCACGACAGCAGCTGCTCGCCTTGTTTGCATACCTTTAGACTATCTCATTTGGCAGCTCAGACTCCTTTCAATGTGTGACTGCCCCCTTGAATAATACCTTCCTAGGAAGCACGGGGGCAGTGGCGGGGTGGGGGAGGAATGGGACGATTATGCCCTTCACGTGAATAGTTCATTCATCGGCTTTGTACCATGAGGTCTGGGACCTTGTCACACAGCCCCAAGCAAACAGTGACAGCTATAGTTAATGGCCAGATTCACACGCGCTCCCATACACACAACTTGCTGGCAGCCTTTTGTCTGGGAATCGTTCTTGTCTGCTGCTGGGACGAGGTGCAGAGGGTGCTGCTGCCTTTCAAGAGTGCGATAGACAGTGGCGAAGGTGAAGGGCTCTTCCCAGCCCCTTCATCAGCTTTAGAGGTGACAGCGGGCTCTATGATCTGAGAAACACAGGGCCCACGCTGAGCTTTTCACTCTGCTTCTTCGGGGCCTATTGTCTCTTTAGATTCCTGAGTGTGAATTAAGGGAGGAAAGCTCCTTCCAGAATGCAGTCGCATTTACATGCAAATCAGAGATTAGGGGACAACACATGCCTCTGCTTGCTGAGCAGACAATCATTTCAACTTGAAAACAAACTGTGGTCAAATTAATAATTGCTTGAGGAATTACACATCTAACACAAGCAGGCGGGAGAGTGAATAAAAGAAAATAGCACAGCCTTACCCAAGTAAACTGAAGTGTTGTATCCAGCTGCAGGTTAGATTCTGACTGGAAACTGCTTGCACGGTGATTTGGGGCACTCAGCAATGTTGTGTGCAGTCACTGTGAAGGACTCATTTAGTTAATTGCAAACACTCAATAGTCTCCTTTTTTCTCTCTCTCTCTCTCTCTCTCTCTTCAGGTTTTCAGCAGCATTTCTTCCACCAGCAAAAGATAAATTAAAATTATTTTAATGTCATTTCTGTACAATCTCTGTTGACTGCAACAGTACATGAGGTTTCCAGCCCTCAGAGGATCCACTCTCCCCAGCACCGGCTTCCTCCACTGCTTCTGGTAGCGTTAGCACCTGGTACTATAATACAGCAATGAGCTGACTCCAAGCAGTGGATTGGTGGATGCCAGCTGTCGATCAAAGGATATTCAGACAAGCAGGAGCCTATTTGCAAAGCTTGCAGTCCATACAATAGAGAGGGGTCTGACTGGGGAGGAGTCGGCGTGAGACTACAGGAGAGGGTAGAGAGTTGAGGGTTTGGCGATGGGGGACTCCTTCAGCTTTATTTTCCTGTTAAATGTTAATTTAAAGAGTTCCGGGAAACATCGACTATTAGAGCTCACACCGATTGAGTCCCTTCTGAAGTCTATCTTCCTTATCTTAAAAACTCCTAAATATCAAACTGTTCACATCCAGAGATTATGGACAGGGAAGGAAAGGTAACTGGTTTGAAAGGCTGCTCCAGCTTGTAGACTGATCGGGGTGAACATCGTGCCCTCCCCAGAATCTTTCACTGCAGTGCAGAAATCCCGTACCAACCTCCCCGGACAGGCGCCGGAATGTGGCGACTCGGGGCTTTTCACAGTAACTTCATTGAAGCCTACTCCTGACAATAAGCGATTTTCATTTCATTTCATTTCAAATTCATTAGTAGCTTTTTTGGGGGGCTGAAAGTCTTTCAGAGGCTGAAAGGAGAAATGAGGGTCGACATCTGATGTTTTAATGATGCTGGATTCAATTAATAATTACTTTCAGTGAGAGAAGCTCAGAGCAAAAATAATGTATGCAGCAAACTAAAACTAATGCAGCAAAGATGGAAATATTCACACTGACTTCCTTTAAATTCGTGTCATTTGATTCTTCTTTTTCACCCTTCAGGTAATCTGGGGTTTTTTAAGCTTAAAGTCGGCGCCTGTTATAAGGGCCTTTGTTAAATGGTAACAGCAAGACAGGAATCATCAAACAAAATTGGATTTATCATTCTGAATGTGAAAGCCATCCAGACCTTCTCATTCCCCAAATTGCTTTCTGCCCCTCTATTTTCTTCCCATTTCCACAAATGGCTACCATCACAACCCCAACAAGGACAACACGTAAACCATCATTGATCTCCCCGTGGGACTCGTGGAGTATGAAGATAGGGGCAGAGGCTCCCCCCTCTGCCTGGGGTTCGTTATGTACTGATATAAAAGCTAGCCCAAAGAGGGCCCGGTGTAGTTAGTTTTCCCAGAAAGGACTGTACTGGGAATGATATGCTGCTTTGAGCAGAACTCTGTAAATAGTTTAATAAATTAGTTTTCATTTGCCAGTGGCATCCTCAAGTTACTAAACTGGTGATAAGATTAAAAGAATTTCTGGACTCGCTCATACAACCACCTGACCATCAGAAGTTGGGGCACAACATCGTAACCATTGAAGATGCCATTATTCGGAAAGTTGGGTGCCTTTGCTGCAGGCCTGGAAGATTGGCAAAGGCACTTTTTGCAGGCAACTGGGATTTTGGGAGAAAACCGTCAGAAGATCCTCCTCTTGACCACTTGCAAGGCCTAGAGGTTTGGGATCATAAAGGGTTTGATTTATCCGGACTCCAAATATTTTGATGAGCTAGCCACATTGGCTTTGAAACACAATAACTCCAAGCCTTCTGTAATTATGTAGCGATATCCTTTTAACGCAGCACTGTGGTCTCCGGGGAAATCAGTTTCTGACTTCTTGGCTGGCTTAAGATGTCTGGCTGAACATTGGGAGTTCAGGCCATCCCTCTCTGAGATGCTGAGGGACCGACTAGTGAGCGGCATCAACAACACAACCACACAGAGAATGATATTGGTGGAACTCACCCTAGATTTGAAATGGGCCATTGAACTTTCACTATATTGAGAGCACGTGTAGAATGGAGTGCAGGAGCTGCAGGGATCCCTGGTCTATGCTTTTCCCAGAGTAGGGGACTCAATTGCTAGGGGTCACGAGTTCAAGGTGAAAGGGGAAAAGTTTAAGGGAGATATGCGTGGAAAGTTCTTTACGCAGAGGGTGGTGGGTGCCTGGAACGCATTGCCAGCGGAGGTGGTAGAGGGGGGCACGATAGCGTCATTTAAGATGTATCTAGACAGATACATGAATGTGCAGGGAGCAGAGGGATACAGATCCTTAGAAAATAGGCAACAGTTTTAGATAGAGGATCTGGATGGGCGCAGGCTTGGAGGGCCGAAGGGCCTGTTCCTGTGCTGTAATTTTTCTTTGTTCTTTGTTCTATTGCGTCCATAGTTTGACTTGTCCTTCCTTCGGCACCCTTCGGCATCATGGGATGGTGTCAGTCTGGCCAGACTTCCTCCAAAGGGACAGCCTCAGAGGCAATTCCACAACAGGGTTAGAATCTCGGGTGCTACCGCTGACCAATGGGATACTTCCCGAGGATGATAGGGACAGCCAGCCGCATTGCCAATTTTGTGGGAGGCGAACCCATGCTGGTCAGGGCCATCAGCTTTGATACAGAGAATGCCCTCCACGACAACCATCTAGATCACCATGAATCAGGGGCTTGCGGGTGAGCACCCCATATGAGGAGGACTGTTTAATGCAATTGAACTGTGTCACGGCTCCAAAAGTAGCATCGATCCGGGTCACGCTACAGGATAATGGTCATCCGGTGACTACGGAAATGGACACTGGTGCTGCCGTCTCCATTGTGGATGTCCGCACATTCCGGCAGCTTTGTGCAAGGATCATGCCACTGACACAATGCAACACCAAAGCGAGATTGGCAATCTACACTGGGGAACCTTTAAAGATCGTTGGGAACACCGTGATTTTGATGATACAATGGTTTGCCTTCCAGTGGTGCTGGGACCAGAACCAGATTTATTGGGGTGAGACTGGTTAAGTGCCCATCCTTTCAACTGCCAACAACTCTTTTGAATGGGCATCGGAAGTCTGTACGAGGTGTTTCAGGGGGGCCTGGGAAGGATAATGGGGGCCAAAGCCCATACCTATATAGATCTTGAGGCTCAATGCTGATGTTCCAGGGCACGGCCTGCACTTATGCTTTGCTGGCAAAAGTTGATGCGGAACTTCGGCCGGCGCCTGCAGGATCTGTGCGTCATACGCCGGTTCAGTTTCAGAATGGACTGCCCCTGTGGTGCTGGTAATGAAGCCTGACAAAACTAACCATCACTGTGGTGATTTTAAACTTACGGGGAACAGGGCCTCATGACTGAAATGGTGCCTGATGCCCCGGTTAGAGGAATTATATGTGCCAGATTGGCTGGAGGATGCTCCTTCACAATGCTGGACATGAGCCAAGCTTATCTGCAGGTGGAGCTAGATCTGGAGCCAAAACGTTTCAATACTCATCGGGGGTTGTTTGAGTACACCTGTCTCCTGTTTGGGGTTTCATTGGTCCTGGTGATTTTTCAGCAGGTGATGCAGAACATCTTGCAGGGCCTACCATAGAAACTCGTCTATTTGGACGACATGCTCATCACGGGATCTACAGCGAAGGCACATATGGATAACCTACAGGAAGAGCTCCGATGGTTTTCCCATGTAGGTGCCTGGCTGAAAAGGAGCAGGTGTGTGTTCCGCACTAGAGCGGTGACCTATCTCAGTTACAGGGTGTACAGCAATGGTTTACACCGAGTGGAAGATAAGGTTTGCGCGATTAAAGGGGCCCTGACCCCAAAAACTGACACTGAGCTCCGGTTATTTTTAGGCCTTTTCAACTACTGTGGGAAGTTCAGTGCCAATTTAGTCACTCTGTCAGCTCCTCTCTGTGTGCTATTGAGGAAGGAGCAGGAGTGGTGCTCAGGCCCTTCACAGGAGAAAACATTTATTACTGTTAAGAAGCATATGTCCACACAGTTCTTGCGCATTATGATCCGGCTCGGCCCCTAACCTTAACATGTGATGCTTCCCCCTACAGCATCGGGACACTGCTGGCTCATGGATGGGGCAACAGCACGGAACGCCCAGTCGTGTTCTCTTTGAAAACTCTGGTGAATGCAGAGCAACGTTACACTCAGAGAAAGAAAGAGGGCTTGGCAGTGACCTTTGGGATAAAAAGGTTTCCACCAGTACGTTTGTGGGGGATGTTTTGTCATTGTAACCAATCACAAGCCACTGCTCGGCCTCTTCAGTGAGGGTACGGATGCCCTTCTGTCACCGACTGTCGTTCGCCCAGATGTTCGCCGGGCTCAGTGTAGAAGACAACTTCATATTGTAGGGGGCCCACGTGTCCATCCCTCCCTCCCCCACACACACACAGGATTAGGAAGCTCTGCTCCAAGACCTCCACAGTGGGCATCTGGGACCATCCAAAATGAAAATGTTGGCTCGCAGTTATGTCTGGTGGCCTGGCCCGTTATTGATGGGGAAATTGTAAAGGTCATGTGCAGCCAGAAGCATCAGAAACTCCCAGCAGCACTCTCCCTTTATTCTTGCGAATGGCCGTGACACCCATGGATACACCGACATGCAGATTTTCCAGGACCGTTTCTGGGCTCCATTTTCCTAGTGCTCATGAATACTCACTCAAAGTTGCTCGACATGTGGAAGATGACCTCCACAACATCCAGCGTCATGATAGAGAAGCTTTGGCGCATTTTTAGCACCCATTGAATCCCTGAGGTCCTAGTGACGGATAATGGGACACAGTTAATTAACGAAGAATTTGCCATATTTATGAAGAGGAAGGGCATTCGGCATATTCAAACTGCTTTGTGGCATCCCATCTCCAATGGTCTAATAGAAAGGGTAGTTCAAGACGAACACTGGGAAACCATCATTGATCTCCCCATGGGACTCGTTCTGTACTGATATAAAAGCTAGCCCAAAGCAGGGCCTAGTGTGGTTAATTCTCCCAGTAAGGATGGTACTAGGAACGATATGCTGCTTTGAGCAGAACTCTGTAAATAGTTCAATAAATTAATGTTAATTTGCCACCGGTGTCCTCAAGTTTCTAAAGTTACCAACACTAATTATTCGACCTGTTATACATGACATCCATGCTCATGTGTCAATGATATTATTGAGGTCAAGCAGAGCTTGCTTGATGGAGCAAAATCTGCATTTGCATATCTGCAGCTTTATTTTTAGTATTATTTTAATGTATTTTTTCCTAATTTGACTCTTACCTGACAATGGCTGGGGGAAGATTAATAAACTATTTTTGTTGCAAAGGTTGGTCAATACCATTCTTAGACATCCCAACCAATACAGGATTGTTCTGTAATCTCCGGCGATTAAAAGTTAATCTCCAGGCTGCTGCTGTGAGCAACCTGGGAGAAAAATCATAGGTGGGGCATTAAAAAAATTATTGTGAGGATGTTTTTTTCCCCCATTTTCTTTGATTACTTTCATTTCTTACTCTTATCAAGAACGGATTTGCTCAGATGGGCAGTGCATGACTAAGAATGATGTCAACAGCACAGGGTTGTTTCCTGTTCGGCTGAGCTAGACTTTTTTTAAAAATAAATTTAGATTACCCAATTATTTTTTCCAATTAAGGGGCAATTTAGTGTGGCCAATCCACCTACTCTGCACATTTTTGGGTTGTGGGGGCGAAACCCACGCAGACACGGGGAGAATGTGCAAACTCCACACAGACAGTGACCCAGGGCCGGGATTTGAACCTGGGACCTCAGCGCCGTGAGGCGGTTGTGCTAACCACTAGGCCACCGTGCTGCCCCTGGCTGAGCTAGACTTGAGACCTTCCTCTATGCCCTGTCCCTGAAGCAAAGCCAATGGCAAATCAGCACTAACAAAATATCTAACAAAGAGAACAGCTCAGGGTGAAGCATCAGCAGACAATGAGCCAAGGACCTACCTCTGAGCAGAGCATGCCTGCTGGTGTTAATGAGAATTACTTATATTGGCATTGGAGTTGGGATGATGGTGGATGGTGGTAGAGTCACGCTCACTCGCGCAGTTGGAGGTCATATAATGACTTCTCCGGGAATATATCAGACTAAAGTTTATCAGCACACCCACTTGAAATGAGTTGGTTGACAATGTCCCTTGGTAATTCGTATTCTTTGTGGGTCATTTCCTATTGCTACCCCAAGTCTTCCCCAGTCTGTCCCTGAGATTAGGCACTCAGTGACTTAGATTTTCACAGAGTCATGGAGACTCTGTGCTTTATCCAAAATGGCATCGGGACCCCAGATCTGGAAGTCCTACCCTATTTTTGACAGATCCCTGGCAGGATTTTCCATTCGCCGACGCCAAAATCGCGAAATGCGTTTGGACGGAGAATAAGTTCCCACGCCAAAGTGTGGCGGGCGCCGATTTGACGCTAAATCGCGATTCTCCGTCACCTCGACAGCAGTGACAATGCGTACCAGACGCACGTACAGTAAACACCATTTACATATCATTAGCAGGCCCGACCCAGTATTCTTCGGGGCATGCGCGATTCTCCGCCTCCACTGGGCCGAGTTCCTGACGCCGCAGTTCACTTGTGCTTTCAAAAATCGTGAAACTGGTGTGGTGACTGATGAGGAAGAGAGAGAGAGAAGGTAGGATACAGAGAGGTGCGACTGTGGGCTGCCGGACTGGACACTGGCCGGGGTGGCTGAGTGGGGGATCTCTGCCAGGGCCAGGGAGGGCAGGTGACAGGAGGAACAGGCCAGTGGCTGAAGTGTCTCCCACGGGACTGGGGCGATGCCCAGGCATGGACTGTCATTATCGCAGCATTTTGCTACGCACCCACGGACCACCCACCTTGGCCCCTGGTTCTGCAGAGTGACACCGGCCATATGGGTGCCCTTCCCCCAACCCCACACCCACCCTCCGCCCCACACTCGGCCACCACCCAATGGTGGCCCATCTAGAGCCCCCAACGGGGACCATAGTGCATACCCCTGGTGAGGGCAGTGCCAATGGTAGTCCTGCCATCAGGGATGGGCGCCAGGGCCAGAGGCCTCCACGCCGCCAGCCACCAAAGGAGCCAGGGATGCGGGGATGGGGAGGTGGAGGAGGAACATGCTGGCGGCAGAGCCTGCAGTGCCAACTGGGGCCACTATGTAGCCTGGTGGACCAGGTTGGGCACGGGGGTTTGCACCGTGCTAACATGTCAGCCTTTTGCCCCCTGAAGATGACAATCAATATTGGAATTCAAGCAGCAATTGTGGCCTTCCTGCTAGTCGCCGCAGCCCTGGAGAATGTCCTGCAGCTGTATGAGCAGGCGCTGTTCGATGAGGAGGAGAACGCTGCAGCAGCAGAGCGTGCAGCAGCGGAGCATGCTACAGGGGTACAGGTGGCAGCTACCCAGGTTAGAGAGGCGGTTGCCCAACAGGCCGAGGAGGAAGAGGTGCCAAGGAGGCGCTGCATGAGGCCTCGTGTGTACCGGCACCACCTGTCATTCAAGGACCTGCCGGACCGGGCATGCCATCGAAGACTTCGGCTGAGCAGGGAGACAGTGCAACATATCTGCCAGATGATGGCACACCTGGCAACGCAGGGATATGGGGGAGGACACCCACTTCCGGTGTCTGTCAAGGTGACGGTCGCCCTGAACGTTTACGCTCACCTCGATTTCCAGGTGATTCCGGGGCATCGTTGTTTGTGAGGCAGCAACATTGCCCTGTGCCTCTGCCAGCACCTGCACAGAATGCCCCAGGCCTTGTAAATGCTGATCCATAACCAAAACAGTCGCCCACAATGCCTCCAATGTGAATGCCACCCGTGTGGTGTGTCGTGTTAGGTACACTGGTCTAACACTGGCTGCAACTGGATGCAGCTTAGATCAGAAAGATACTCCAGACCTTGAAGTTTTTGCCGGTCGCGGAGTTGCTGCACCTTCTGCAGCACCGGGAGCTGATCCAGGTTGGGCAAGTGTATGGCTGGAAGTGTCATTCGCAGGTCCCTGTTCATCAGGAGTTGAGCCAGCGACATGCCAGTGGACAATGGGGTTGCTCTATACGCAGAAAGCACAAGGTGAATGTCAGATGCAGATGAGCTGCTTCACTATGTGCACCCCTTTCTCAACTTTTCCGTGGATAGTGTGGGCTGGAAGTGACGTGTTTGAATTGATATGACTGGGCTAACAGAGACCATTCATGGCTGCTGAAGCACGGGCCATTGTCACTCATGACAATGAGTGGGATACCATGCCTGGAGAACGTCTCCATACAGGCCTTGATGACGGTCCGAGATGTGAGGTCTGAGAGCTTCACGACTTTAGGGTAATTGGAAAAGTAATCAATGATTAACACGTAATCACAACCATTTGCATGAAAGAGTTTGATGCCAACCTTGGACAATGGAGAGGTTTCGATTTCATGCTGCTGAAGTGTCTCCTTACTCTGCGCTTGCTGGAAGCGTTGACAGGTCGCACAGTTAAGGGCCATGTTCGCGATGTCCTGGCTGATCCCGGCTCAGTAAACAGCCTGCCTGGCTCTGCGTCTGAACTTTTCCACACACAGATGGGCCTCACAGATTTGACGGAGCACCAAGCTCTGGAGACTGTGTGGAATTACAATCTGGTCCAGTTTGAGGAGGATACCATTAACCACCGTCAGGTTGTCCTTTACATTGAAAAATTGAGGGCACTGCCCTTTTGCAGCCATTGGCTAGGTGTTGCACAACATGCTGCAAGAGGGGGTCTTTGGCTGTCTCCTCACGGATACGAATCACCTTCTCATAAGATGCCGGGGGGTGCCAGCATACAGCTGCACCTGTGACTCAACCTGTGACTCAATTTGCCGGATGACGTTCAGTGGTTCACTAGGCACGGTGTGGAGCAGGACAGTGTATCGGCAACGATGAGCTCCTTACCAGGCATGTAGACCAGGTCAAAGTCGTACCTTCTGAGTTTGAGGAGGATGCGCTACAACCGAGGTGTCATGTCACTAAGGTCCTTGTGGATAAGGTGGACCAGGGGACTGTGATCCGTCTCGACTGTGAATGTCGGCAGGCCGTAGACATAGTCGTGAAACATGAGAATGCCAGTGAGAAGGCCCAGGCATTCCTTCTTGATTTGTGCATACCTTTGTTCGGTGGGCGTCATTGCCCTTGATGCATAGACAACCCGTGCTGTAGCCACCGAAGTTGGCCATTCCCTCAATACAAGATGGAGGAACGCAAAGCTTGCAGGGTAAAATGGACAAAGTTTGCAGCACAAGCAGGCTGCACCAAGCCAATGTGTATTCTGTCTGCTAAGAGAGCAGACAGCACCGAAACGAACATTCCGCATACTAATGAGGCAATCTCCGGGACAGTTAGCATAGTAATGGAACGATCCCAGAGACAATGGACACAAATAGGGAAGTGATTGCAACAGTGTATGGGAAACCAGACACCCCGGCACCAGCAGGGTTCGAAGACAAAGCACCTGATTGCCTGCCCAGTAGCCGAGGGACAGCCTCAGTATTGGGGGGATTCAAACAAATCGATTGGGAAGAGACCCAATCGATCCCCAGCAGATAGAGGGTCAGCCCAAAAGGGCGCGAAGCCTTAGGACCTATAAAAGACAGGTCCAAAACTTAGTTCGTTTTTCTTGACCAGCCCTCCTCTCTTGACCAGCCCTCTCGACCAGCCTTGACCGAAGAAGACCTTGACCGAGAGAGAGGAGAGGTTCGGACAGCAGCCGCCAGCAAGTAAGTGTCTCACAATGATCGCTACCAGAGATAGACACTCCTGACCCCTTTTTAACCCATACCAACCTGAAGTCTGCGGACCCAGTGCAGAGCAAGAGGCCCTTGTCCCCTGATCCGGCAGTTCCTTATTCAGATAAGTATTGGTCTATTTCGTGGTAGGAATAGTTTAGTCATCTTAGCGTGTGCATGAGTAGTTTATAATTGTATTATAATAAACTCATTTGTTTGAACTTACTAATTGGTGTATGGTTTTATTGCTTTGAACTTGACCTTGAAACTTGTGGCGGTATCTTAACGATACCTGGCGACTCCAAAGCTAAGTAACGAAACAGAGCCAAATCGAGTGTTAAGCACGCTCACCCAGAACGAGCAACAGTGCGCAGGATGAAGTGTCATCGCGTTGCAGCAGGACTGCACCAATGCCATCCAGGCTCGCATCTGTTGAGAATTTTGTTTCCCTGTCTGGGTCGAAAAATGCCAATACGGGGGCAGTGGTGAGCTTGGCTTTCAGCTCCAACCACTCTGCTTGATGGGCCGCCTTCCACTTGAAGGCAGTGGACTTCTTCACTAGGTTTCATAGGGCCGTGGTGTGTGAGGCCATGTTTGGGATGAACTTGCCCAGAAATTGATCATGCCCAAGAAGAGCAATACGTCCTTCTTATCTTCCGGGCCCTTCATGGCTGCGATGGCCTTGACCTTGTCTGTGTCTGGGCACACGCCCTGCTGAGTGATCTGGTCTCCCAGGAACTTGAGTGTTGTTATACCAAAGCAACGTTTGGCCCTGTTCAGCTTCAGGCCATTGGCGTGGACACGGCGGAATACCTGCTGGAGACGGGAAACATGCTCCTCAGGGGTCGTGGACCATATGATGACGTTGTCCACGTACACACAAACCTCTTCAATGCCCTCCATCATCTGCTCCATGATGCGATGAAGTATCTCCGATGCCGAGAGTATGCCGACAGGCATACGGTAATAGCAGTACTTGCCAAATGGTGTGTTGAAAGTGCAGAGCCTTCTGCAGGACTCATCCAGCTGGATTTGCCTTAATCCATGTGACACATCTAACTTTGTGAAAAACCTTGCATGTGCCATCTCACTGGTGAGTTCCTCCCGCTTCGGGATAGGGTAGGGTTCACGCATTATATTCTGGTTGAGGTCCTTGGGATCAATGCAGATGCGCAGATCTCCAGAGGATTTTTTAACCACCACCATCGAGCTGACCCAGTCAGTCGATTTGGTTACCCTGGAAATGATCTCCTGCTGGAGCAGCTCCTTGAGCTGTTCCTTCAGGCGCTCCTTCAGCGGAGCCGGTACCCAACGTTGTGCATGGACCACAGGCTTGGCATCAGGTCACAGTAGGATCTTGTACCGATATGGCAAAGTGCCCATCCTGTCAAACACATCTGGATAGTGAGCGAGGATGTCGTCAATGCCAGCTTGAAGATCCACGTTGGAGGATGTCGTTGAATAAACCCGCTGCACCAAGTTTAGCTTTTTGCAGGCATGCTCGCCCAATAGGGATGCTCTGTCCGGCTTGACAATTTCAAACCTTAGCCATGCATGGTACATGTTTCAATCGCGACTGGCAGGGTCATATGCTTGATTTTTAAGAGCTGCTCTCTCAGAGGATCAGAGTGAACTCCAAACACGATTTGGTCTCTGATCATGGAGTCAGCAATATCACCAAAGTTCCAGGACAGCGCTAGCAGGCGGAGGTTAGTTAAGACGCCATTGAAAGATTCATCTTTACCTTGAAGACGTTGTTCGAACATGTAGCACTCAAAGATTTCATTGGTGTCCATTTCACAGTGACTATCGAACTTGTCCAGGATGATCTGAAACTTTGTCTTGTCCTGATCTTCGGTGAAGTTAAATAAGTTGAAGAGTTTGAAGGCTCGATCACCCGCTGTTGAGAGGAGAATTGCGATCTTTCTTGCATCAGATGCACCCACACGGTCTGAGGCTTCGATGTACAGCAGAAACTTTTGCTTGAATATCCGCCAGTTGGTACTGAGATTGCTGGAGGTCCTGAGCTGGTGAGGAGCCTGAATCTTCTTCATGGTGCCAGGATACATTTGCTGGTCATCACGGAACAGACTGAGGTAAGCCACCTTAAATTAGTAGTCTCCTGGTATCATGTCGTGTTAGGTACACTGGTCTAACACTGGCTGCAACTGGATGCAGCTTAGATCAGAAAGATACTCCAGACCTTGAAGTTAGTTCAATCAGGTTTATTGAACTAATAGCACAGTTAGCACAGTTCTCTGTGAGTTCGACTCTCTGCTAACTTAAGTGTGGTTACTCTGTCTGACTGAACCAGACTAGCTCTTAGCCACGTGGTGGAGGTGTGAGATTGTAACAACACCCTTGACTGACTCTCTAGATGTTCATCAGTGGAAAGAGGCTGGGTGTGAGTGCCTTGTGTCTTTTATAGTCAGATCGCACCCCTTAATGTCCTGCCTGCTTATTGGTCATGTCCTGTTCTCTGTGTCCATTAGCTGCTTGTCTGTATATCATTATGTGTGTGTCTGCATATCATGACATGGTGTTGGCCTGGGTGGCACACATTGTTGGCACCATCTCCTGCCCCTGCATGCAGTTGGCCTCCTCCAAATGCACTTGCATGTGCTGGATGCTTGCCGCCAACCCCTCATGCAGTCGCTGGCTCTGCGGCTCCATCTCCACTACAGACTGTTTGTTCCAGAAGCTCGAGACCCGTCTAGACGGCAGCTAGTTCCTCGGGTCGGCCTGTCCGCCAACCGTCCGCCCCCTTGGGTATTCGTACCTCCACCTGCTGCACCGGGTCAACTGTGTGATGCACACCAGATAGTGTTCCAGGACTCTCTTCAGTAACATGACTAACCAAGGTAAGTGCCTCTGGGAAGGTAGAAGTTGTTGGAGACAGCTGTGACGGGAAATCGCCGTCATCTCCGACCCAAGCTCCGGGTCTCCTGAGTCTCGGGTGGAGCACTGGTCTCCGAGCTGCTTTCAGCTTTGGTGCCCGGCTCACGGGGGGCTCCAGCTGTGACATTCACCTGGGGCGGGGAACGCCCCATCCCCAGCAGGTCCTGGAAGACACAAGACAAGATGCATGATTAGTCCGCGGGCAAGGGGCGAGTCGGGGTGGGCTTGTGGGTGGGGGTGGTGTAGAGATGAGGGTGGTGTAGGGTGATGGGGTGGGGTGGTTTAAGGTGAATGTGATTTGGGGGTGGGTAGGGTTATGGGCGTGTGGGACATGGGTTAGTGCCAGGGGCACAGTGCTGCCTACTCACCCGGACCACGCTGAGAAGATCGTGCAGTCTCTTTCGGAACTGCTGTCCGGTCAGAATGGTGTTACTAGTGGCGCTGACCGTCTCTGCCACCCGCGTCCAGGCATAAAGAACAGCAGCAGCTGGCAGTCTGCTTCCAAGGCCGGGATACAGGGTCACCCTCCTCTCCTTCACAGCGTACAGGAACGTCTCCAGCTCGGTGTCAGCGAAACGGGGTGTCGCTTTCCTTGCTGCCATCTTGTTGGCTGGGATGGTTTGTGTGGGGAGTGAAATGCGTATATGTGGCTGCAGCTTGTCAGCCTCCTGAGTGTCAATCACGGACCCGGCGAATCTGGCACCGTTTCTCGTTGGAATCGATTGTGTTCTACTTGGTGCCGGTGTTAGCCCCGCAACAGTTACTTAATTGGTCCAGGTGCAGCGCTTGTTTTGCTGTGATGAAAGTGTACGAATCGTGCCCCGGCATCAACACTGAGGGCTGGATTCTCCATTTCAGCGGCTATGTGCCAGCTCAAATGGAGAATTCGCCAGCATTTTACGACGCCAAAATCAGCGGCGACTCACCGGCACTAGCAACAGTGCCGGGTGAAACTCCCTGCTCCTGCGATAAAAACGGCCGGAGAATGGGCGGGACCCTGGCTGAGCATGCGCATGGCGATGACCTGCATCGGTTGCACCATACAACATGGCACAGGCCGTGCGTGGACCCGACTTGCCACCCGCAACCCCACGGGCCACCTCCTGGCCAACCCCCACCAGTCCCCCTAGCCCTCGCGGAAGACCCCCTGGCCAGCGGCAGGGATCACGGTTGAGTGTGGCAGCGCTGGACACAGTCCGCTGAGACCACACAGTCCGACCACTGAGACCAGTGTCCCATGTGGTCTGAAACGCGACCCATCGGGGGTGGTGCATCACGGGAGGGCCTGCCGGTGATGCGCCAATGCCGTTGCAATGGCACATGACGCGCGACGCGATGATGCCATTTTGGAGGGGGCGGAGACTCGCAGACCACTGTCAGACCGCCGCCGGCCCCGATATGGGCATTGCTTAGTGCTGAGTTTAAGCACACACCATTGTCACTAGAGCGAGGTATTATCTTGCAGGGCATGACTTATGAATTTTTTGAAAGAGTAGTCTTAAGTTGAGAACTCCAAGACATCATTAAAGGATTGATTGTTTTTGATGTGAGGTTATGTACACAAATGTTTTTTTATGTCACAATGACAAGAAACCATTACTGTGTAAAAGCTAGCTACAACTTCACCAGCTAATGATAGACATATTGAACTGTAAAGAAAACAGGCTGGATTCTCCTCTGTCGGGATTCTCCATTATGTCAGCAACGCACCCATGCCCGGGGATTTCCCGACAGCATGGGGTGCCCACAATGGGGCGCCCCATTGGCCGGCTGGCAGGACGGAGAATCCCACTTTTGGCAGAGCGGTGACTCCAGCAAACTAGTGCAGCGTAACTGAGAATCCCACCCAACATGTTTTTTGAAAGAAATAGAAGAAATGATACCTATCAACAGATGGTTGCCATGAGTCACCTGATACAAGAAACTGTAATTTGACCACATCTCTGGAAAACTTCCATAGAAATTGCAGGGCATTTTCATGCATGCAATTTCACACCTGGTCAACGAGTGGGGGGGTTGTAAATGGCCACTTAAAACAGGGACTCTTTTGAAAGGAATGCATTAAAAATTCAAAGTGCTGGACTTTAATCAACTTTATTTCTATCAAGACAATCGGAAGTACGAACCATTGAAAACGCCTTGTTGAGGATGAAATAATCTCATCACCTGTTCATTTCTATCTTGAAATGTGGGAAAAGTCTCAGAGATGAAAAAAATCAAACAATGGGATGCAACAATGATTGCAAGACCTGCTAATCAAATTCCTTCCTGGGAATATAAAGACGGGAGTTTTGTAAATGGGTTCTGCCAAGCACATAGGACAAGGAGGATTATTATCATGACTGTCATCTAAAATACTTCTTGAAGAGAACAGTAAAGATCTCTCTCTCTCTCTCTCTGAAGCTCAAAGAGGGTCTTCAACAAAGTGCAGACCTGAATCACATCAACTCCATTATTATATTGGGTATATACCAATTTGAAATGGGAACAGCATTCAACAATCACACCTCAAAGACAAATAAAGAACTTAATCGTACATTAGTTTAGCTTTTAATTGGACTCCAACATCTTACCTTGGTTATCTAGGAATGTGTGTGTGGCATGATTGAGATATGTTTTTCTCATGTTCAGGAACAAATACATTTACCATACTCAAGAAAACTTGGTTTGATTGTCTCCTTATGAACTGACAAAACACATTTTGATTGGAAAAGTAATTTCCAGGGGAAAATAAACTTTGAAAGAAAAAGATTATTGTGACCAATTGAGTGGACATAGTAATGAGGAGCCAGTTCACTCCTCCTCACATGGTCATAATGTTTAGAAAGGATTAAGTACTTGAGGGTATTTGAATGGGCTTTCATCAAAGAGCATTTTAAAAAAAAGTAATGAAGTCTGTAATTGCTAATTTGAGGTGGAATTTTCAATTCCAGACACTAAATGTGGGGGCAGGATGCTTTTGCAGCCTGTTTAGCGCTGGGCAGTGTGGCAAGAAATTGTAGGATGAGAGTGAATGATCTGCCAGGATGTCAACTTTCAGCTCACCCCAATCTCACGCTCTCACAATGGCATCATGAACTCAAAGACTGTCACTGCTCAGGGTTCTCACACAATATTAACAGGGCGGACATAAGCACCGATTGTCTCGCGGACACTTTAACATCCCCAGCATCTCACCCATCATGCTGCACAAACTCCATCCTCAGCACTTAGTTGGCAAGGGTTGAGCACACACAGCAGGGAAGCATTCTTCCTGCTCCCTCTATCTTTTCTCATCATATTCCATCCATTTAACTTCATGCAGTCCAGGCTCATCCACGACCGCAGAGCCATATACCAGATGGCAGGAGGGACAGCAGACATTCAGAAGCAGGATGAGCAGGATGCTGCCAGGTTGGCAGGAGAAGACACAGATCTCTTCTGCGGGGAAGGTGAGATCAGCCTCTCCCAGCAAGCCAGTACGAGTGAGCCCTCCAGAAGTTGATCACATTCTGATGGTCTTAGTGAACGACATGCAATGTTGTATTCTACCTGCACATGAATTAAATCCATATTCTCTCTCTTACCGACACCAGCAGGCCCAGACAGTCCACTAGAGCTACCATTAGCCCTAGACACCCCTCAGAGGAGAATGCTGAGTTTGCATGAGAATAAGAACTGTTACTGCATTCACCTGCACCCTTTGCCAGCACAGAGACACATACCCTGGTCATAGATCTAGATTAGGCTCAAGGTTAGGTCACATTCTGTGTACCCGAACAAGTGCCGGAGTGTGGCGACGAGGGTTTTTCCACAGTAACTTCATTGCAGTGTTAATATAAGCCTACTTGTGACAATAATAAAGATTATTATTATGCTGGGGAACAGCTCACTGACATGTCTGCACTGCAGCTGGAGGCAGTGACAGGTATGACCTGCAGTCTCACCAACCGTGCACATCTCAAGGCCCACTGAATGTTTCTGATTAAGGTGGTGATGATTGCAGAGTTTGAGCTGTCACCACTTTTCTGTGAAAGGGGTTCTCTGATATGGGGGCTTTTCTGTTATTGAAGGTTCTCTGTAATGGGGGTTCTCTGGTATGGGGGCCTCTATGGAGGGCTCTGAAGGGGGTCTCTGATGGGGTGCATCTGGTGGGGTGTCTCTGATGGGGCAGAATAATGGGGGTGCTCATGTGGGTCTCTGATGGTGGGTCTAATGGGGACTCTGATGGGTGGTCTCATGGAGGGCTGTGACGGGGGGGTCTTTGATGAGGGTCTGATGGGGTGTTCTGATGGGGGGCTTTGGGTAGTGGGGTGGGCACTATTTGCAGCGTAGTGGGGAAGGAGTCCTCTGATGGACTTTGGGGGCACCTACCTTCGATATGTATCCCCTTGGCCCGTTGCAAAACCCACCACATCAGGGCCACACTGGCAAGTATGTGCACTAACCCATGCCCATATGAATCCTTGTTCAAAAGGCTGGAGCATCACGGAAGTGTGAAGATTCCAGTGTCCAGCCCATTAATAGTCTGCAAACGTGCCATTTTGATGAACATTGATGCTGCTGCCAACAGGGGACCGGAGCATTGCAAACGGATCGGTGATCCCATTTTTCCCCGGCACTGGGAACTCTGCTACTAGCGGAAGGCGACAGAGAATCACCACAACCCCTCCCCACCCCCAAGATCTAATCTAAAAGTTAAGTTGAATGTCCCCCACACCCCCACCTACGGATGTCGCAACCCCCACGGATATGGGCAACACCTCCAACCCTCAACAACCCCAGAGGTGCAGCCTCCCCCATCACCTAATATCCACAACCCGTTCCTCCACATCACCCAGATATGAAGGTGACCATCCATTCTCGTCAACATCGGGACATTGTTCCTCTCCCCCACCCCACCACTCAGTGAGCATACACCACTAAGGGGTTGCTGATGGCCCCTCCACCTTCAACACTTCCCCCGCTTTCAGACATCCCTCCTCCCACCCCCCCCCCCCCCTCCTCCATGTGCCCACTTTGCTCCTCCAACCATCATACCCACTTCACATCCCTGCTTCACAACCCTTTAGGTCCTCTTCACCCCCCTCCTTTCATGGCCATTGCTGCCCTTAGGCCCTGTCCTTTGGAAATTCCACTTGGTACCCTGGCTATGCCTCTGGCACCAGGGCAGTGCCAACCTGGCACCCCTACAATGAACTACCAAGGTACCATGTTGGTTCTGCTCGGTGCCAGGGAATTTTCCTGCTATGTTCCCCACCACCCTGGGGCTCCAATGGCCTCTAAGCCCTCTGGCATGCTCACCATGTCTGGTTTATGTTTTTCGAAACCAGTACTGATTCGCACCAGCCTTATGATGGGCCGGTAGAGCAGTAAATCCCAGGAGCCGGGAGGCTCTGGCCTCGAACGGGTTGCACATATTTAGATGAGTTTTAAGACTCATTTTAATATGCGAGTTGGGTTCATGCCCAGTGAGGGCGTGAATTCTGTTGAGTGCCACGGGTCAGGAGCATCACGATCGGTTAGGTACCCGGCGAAAATCCTATTTTGGGGCTCTCCTGCTAATCACCGGAAATAGTGGGAAGTGCACCCACCACATCACGGGGGGGGGGGGGGGGGGGGGGGGGGGATCATCCCCTATGTGTTTGCATGCTTTATGCATTTGTATGTTTGTGTGTTATGTGTGTGTAATTATGTAAATGTGTGTTTTTGTATGTGTGTGATTTGTAGGTGTGTATGATTTTTTTCGATGTCCCAGAATTCTAAATTGAGATGCAGTTCTCCAATTATCTGGCAGCGAGAAAAAAATGTCCTGTCCCCCAAGGATAGCTAATTTTCTAACTTCTTTTGAAAAAAAATTCCAGTGCCTCATAAATACTTGGAGTGCGTACACAGGAAGGAAATAGAAACATATACAGCTCCAGTATGGTTGAAAGCTTTGATATAGATCATCAGTGTGATTCCCATGGTTGTACATCTTTGTTCCGGTTTAAAGCATTGCGCTTTCAATGCAGAGGCTTCAAGTATATTTTTTCATTAAAAAGTTACGTATTTGCAGTTTTCACTTTTCACTGCAGGATTTTGCAGTGTACAGCCCTTGCCACTGAAACCTTAATTAAATTATCCATTTATTTCTCTTAAGAATTCAGATTATTTTCACATGTTTATACTCCATCAGTTTTTATAACATTCTTGTTTCTCATCTTTTTATTTCTTGCAATTAATTATTATCATTGAAATAAAATTAAATGAAACTTATCTCTGGCCAGATTTAGCAAGTTGATTAAAACTTCATTTTCTGCACTTATAATGATTGCCTTTGCGATTGACTCAATTTGCCCACACAATTTATTCCTTCCCAGCCCTCCCGGCCACCACCCCCTCTGCTTCACCCACCTGCCTCTCATATGTTTTTGTACATACCCACATTAGACATACTCATATAATAATCTCCTTAACAAGGTAATATAAGTTTATTAAGCTTTTTATAGGGACAGTGGCCAGGATGTTATGCCCCACCAACCACCAGGGAATACTCCATGGGGGAGGGGGGTCTCCTTTGGTGGGAAAATCCCACCCAGTGAAGTTCATTGAAAATTCCCGCAAAATGTTTCAGCTTAAGATCTTTTGAAATAGAATGGGGCAGTGGGTTGAGCGGGGAGGCGGGGCAGAGGGAGGGGGTCTGTGGGTGGAGCGGGGCATTTTCAAGATCCACAGCAGTTGCTAGTTTATTTTTCTTTATTCTTTCATGAGATATGGGCATTGCAGGCAATTCCAGCATGTGTTGCCTGTCCCTAAATGCCCACGAATTGAATGGTATTGTCAGAGCCAACCACGTTGGAATCACATATAGGCCAGACCAGTAAAGGACGGCATATTTCCTTACCTATTTGCATTAGTGAACCATATGGGTTTTTACGACAAACGACAATGGTTTCTTGGTCATCATTAGACTTTTAATTCCAGATTTGTTTTATTGAAATCCAATTTCACCATCACCCGAGGTCATCTGGGACTATGGCGACTTTAGTTTTACATATCTGTAGATTCATGTATCTTTTGTTAAGGATAGTGACAGTTTGGTCCCTTTTTCACCTTAAAGGAACTAGTCTTTGAGTAGCCATTTTAAAGAAAGGCTATTCACAGGTATAGACAGACTCCCTACCACATTTTAAAGGAGGCCATTTGCAGAACATATTACCTCTGTGTTTAATTGCGGTGCCAATACATCTTGAAATATGGCCAAAATTAATGGGTTCAAGCAACATGTTATCTCTGTGGGCCTTTCGCTTAAGCTTTTACTAATGATGTTAAGAAGAAATTTATGTTTATCAATTCAAGATCATGGAGTAAAATTTATTCTCTTTGATATATTTGTTGTTTGGAGTAGTTTGAACAATTTAAGTCTGATTCCTAATTCTATTTGTTACGTTTCTATCCCATTGTGTATTAGGGATTCTGAAAGATACTTGTTTTATCTTGATTTTACTTTCCTTGTTTCACACATGCTGTGAACCAAAATCAATTCCTGGCCATGAGTTTTGATTCTTAAAAAAGCTTTTTATTTCACCCAACTTTGTAGTCAGTGTGATATTCATCAGACAAAGACCAAGCAGCAGTGCCAAAAGGCGACTCTGTCCAGGTTTGATGGCTGACCCCATCTACATTGTTTATTTGTACTGGAACTTCTGAACTTCTCTAACATTGCCTGCAGGACTAATTCATCTTTTCATGCCTATCTCATTGTTGAAGTCACTTTACTGGAAAAATTAATTATTCAGCATCAGTTTTCAACCTGCTGACCTCTGTTATGGAACACACAACTGGACTTTGATTCTGGACTCTGGGCTCATGGCAATCAATAACTCTTTATTCGGTGGTCTTGGCCCTATAAATCTTCCTTTCTCATGTTGCATGAATGGACAGGAGACTAAACAGCAACATCCCTCACCCATTATGAGTGAGTGAGAAATAACGAACCATATGAGTTGATCATATCTCAAGTTTGCTGTGGGGTTATTAATAAAAATTTGATCACACAAAAAGCAAATAATGGGAAATATGCATGGTTATAAAGGGGGAAGCAAATCAAAATCACCTTTCTATTTATGGGTGAGTGGTATGGGGAGAAATCAAGGCTGTTTAAATGAAAGTACCTCCTGTTCATAACACTAATATTGAAGGTGATAGAAGGAAACTTGAGCAGGTTAAACTGGGAACCATGAACAGAACATGCTGGAAATACTCAGCAGCTCTGGTAGCATCTGTGGAGAGAGAAAACAGACTGAATTTTGTGGTGGTAGAGAGGCGGGAGAGATGGTAATATAGTCAGGGAAAGTGTCAGATGGGGAGCCCAATGTCTTTCTGTTGCTACAGGCATATTAACAGTGGCATGAGCCTTAATGGTGCAGCTGCCCATTGGATGCCCAATTGAACCACTTAAGGACCAAATTAATGGCCTCTTTCCACCCCAACCAGAATTTTACCTATGTTGGGAGGGTCCTCAGCCATGTTGGGGGAAGATTGCCAGGTAAGCCCTGGCCACCTTCCAATGGGTTCCCCATGGAGGTGAGAGTATTTTCCTTTGTGGCTGCTCTGTGTCTCATGCAGGGGCTCCC
This sequence comes from Scyliorhinus canicula, assembly GCF_902713615.1. Lineage (NCBI taxonomy): Eukaryota > Metazoa > Chordata > Chondrichthyes > Carcharhiniformes > Scyliorhinidae > Scyliorhinus > Scyliorhinus canicula. The sequence continues at coordinate 69,758,836 of NC_052156.1, read as the reverse complement.
TGGTGGCAATGAATTCCCAGTGGTTAAAATGACACCATTCCCCGATCATAGGGGCCTGCCTGCCTTCTAGACTCAGCTAGGCGAAAGAAACTTACTTGGTCTTTGGTCTGGGAGGCTGACTTCTGTCTTCAACTGGAGAAGAGTCCCAGTAGGAGGAGACAGTGACATAGTGGTATTGTCACTGGACTAGTAAACTAGACACTCAGAGTAATGCTCTGGGGACCCAGGTTCAAATCTCGCCACTGCAGATGATGAAATTTGAATTTAATCCAAAAAAATCTGATGACCATGAAACCATTGTGGATTGTCATTAAAAAAAAACACCTGGTTCACTAATGTCCTTTAGGGAAGGAAATCTGCTGTCCTTACCCGGTCTGGCCTATTTGTGACTCCAGACCCACAGCAATGCTGCATGAGCCCACATCCCATGAACAAATTTTTTAAAAAGCACCCTGTTTATTGGTCACCATCCACCTTTGGTCCAGGCTGCAGGACTTTGCCAGTGCCAATACAATTCAGTTCTACGTTTCAGGTTGATGACCTTTCCTCAGAAATAAAGTTGTTATTACCGTTTAACAACATGCCACTTAAGGGTTTTGGAGGAAAATCATTTGAGTAATATAATTGGTTAGTTCTGTGATACTTGCTGGGTTGTGATTTGTTGCTTTGAAACAAAATAAGAATAATTTGATGGATTTTGGAGCCATTGTTGATTGGCAGCTTTTGCTATTTCCCTAATGAATACAATGCCTTTTGATTTAATAGAATCCTTCCTGTTTATTTCCTTTCTTCTCATTTATTTTATTTTATTATTTTTGGTCCGTGGATCGATAATTGGAATATACCTTTAAGCAAAAGACTCAGGCTGAAGTAACCTGCTTGTCAAAACATGTGTTTTCAGGCTAGACTCTTCGGCACTGAGTGAATCTCAGGGGTTGGTTCTGGAGGAAATTGGTTCAATCGGCGATTGGTGAGTTTGCCAGGGATTGTGTTCTGCCTGACAATGATCGGTGATTGGTTCTTGCATGATGGTTTCTGAGAGAACTGGGCAGAAGTGATTAGACCTTAGAAGTGAAAGGAACGTTCTCTCTCTCTCCTGGTGTTGAAGTGAAAGAACTGCTTTACTGTTCTGGCACATCTTTGCTGTAAATCTGTAAACCGTGCCAGAGAAAACCTTCTCAAACCTAGAAAAAAGAAATACCAAAACAGCAGCCTGAACGTCAGAAAGTCATTGACTGGAAGTCATCTCAGTTCATTATTATGCTTTTATTTGATTAATTCTTGTATCCCTCTCAACCATCCTTTCCCCTGTGTCTTGTTTGTCTGTGTGTGTATATGTAGAGTGGGAAAGTTAGGAAGAGGGCATGTTGGGTAAGGGGTCTTAGATAGTCAGTCACATTTTCTACCAGTTTAATTATAATACTGTACATAATAGTAGGTTACTTGTTAATGTTAATGTTATAAACCTGATGACTGTAGTTTATTGGGTTCAACCAAGGACCTCAGGTATTTTAAATAAAAGTTTATTTTGCTTGGGTTGCAACTCCCAGCAGGTGGAGCTGGAAATGACTGTACACTAGCCCAGCATGTCATGACAACTAACTGACATATAGTCAGTAAATAGTTGAGCTAATTAATGTAGATAGTGTAACAGGCAGTGCTTGGGTAAGTGATTGTGATTTTGTGATTCATGAACGTTCGATGGCTTTGAAAGCTGTTATGTTATGGAATCTACCCACCTCATATCCTAAGGCATTGCTCACAATAAGAAGTTGAATATTTTCAATATTATGCCAAGCAGTAACATCGCAGATAAGGACTTTGAAATTGTCTTATGATCTGAGATTACTTGGAAGGGGGCCTGGAATCTGGAATCCCAAAGAGAATTGTGGCCATCTGGGATCAGGCATGTCTGAGTGAGGTGGGCGGGGGGGGGGGGGGGGGGGGGGGGGCGCAGGGTGATGTCTTCTGGGGTCTGGAACATTGGGAGGCGGACCTGCTGTCTGTGAGCATTGGCATGGGGATGCATGGATCTTGTAGCTGAGGGAAGAAATTGGGAAGAGGACTGGAAATGGGAAGCTTCGGAGAATTTGATGGGTTGCTGAGGTTTGGGCAGTGAAAATATGCCAGTGGATTTGTGAGGTGCCAATTTGGAAGAGGGGGTAGGGTGTGGTGGGTTCGGAAGAGGATATCTCAACTGTTCACAGGAAATTTTGTACAGTCCTTGGCCTCAAATCTTACCACATCAGCCTTCTCTCAGTCCGTTGTTTTATGATGCGCGACTTCCTGAGTGGCGATTGGAAGTATGATGTGGTTTAGATATGCAAATTGTGGTCTTATCAGGTTGTCGGTTTCCAATTACAACATTCAGGTACAAGTGGCTATACCTTGCGACGCACATGTTCTACAAAATTTACCAGGTTTGAAATAGACATTACGAGGCTATGCCCTTTATTTTTGAAAGTAGAATTTTTCAACTGACTGGAAATTTTGCTGCTTGAATTGATACAGAGAAAACTGCTTAAAATGTCAGATCACATTCCAAGGTCAAGGTGAGAAACCAATAGATCACTCTCAGGGGAGTGTGAAGAGAGACATTTCCCCTGAACCAGACACCCATTGAAACTCCTAACTGTCTAAGCAAGAGACACTAAAAATGAAAAGTACTGTATATTGAAACAATCACTGCCTCAGAACAGACCCACTCAAAACTTCTTGGAAGTACACAATGAGTGAAGCATTTCAAGACAAGGCTGCCCAACCACTAGAGAGAGATTGCAAGTGATACAGGCGGTGTCTAGAAAGTCTTCAGCAGAGGAAACAAGCTGAAAGCTGCACTCCCCCCCCCCCCCTCCTCCCCGCCATTCTCTTTGAAATTAAAGTGTTGCCCAGTTCGAGAAACCAGCTTAACCAGAAACCTACCTGTAGTGATCTCTGTATATGTAAATACATGAAGGGTTAATATGTAGTCAATACAGTCAGATGATCAGTAAAACAAAACACGAACAGGGAATATAAAAGCAAGCTCAATCTGTTTTCCCGCTCCCTTCGGGTCTGTTGTGGCCAGAGAACAGAAGTATAGTAAGCTCAGAGTGTAAAGTATAATATTCACAGTTAATCTAATTCCGTCTTGTTTAATTTGACTACTAGTAACAGTATTGAAGAATCAAACTCACAAGTAAATTGATTAGTTACTCAATTAATTATTTGTTATCACTGGACAACTTTGAGTATTCATCATTATCAAAGTTAAGTTCAATTCAGCTTAAACAAGTGAGCAACATATATTACTCCAAGTAATATAACATAGTACCAGGCTAAAAGCTTTAAGAAAGATCACTAGAAAGATGAGGCAAGAAAAGAGAAAATCCAGTACCGACTATTCAACTGTGGAAGACTTCACAGCAATCGGATCCTTGACAACCAATCGAATTGATGGACCATGTTTAAGCTCCACGGCAGCTGACAATTACTGGTAATTTAAATTTTAATTTAAATTTAAGCAACAGTTCCAACTTTCTTTGGAAGCGCATGATCTAAATACTGCCTCTGACGCGAGAAGAATAGCACGGCTGCTGTCTATGGCAGGCCAGCAAGCTATAGAGATATATAACTCGTTTGTATTCTCAGAAGGTGAAGATAAAACCAAATTTAGTGTGATAACCGTGAAGTTTGATGCCCACTGCTAGATGCAGACTAATGAAATCCTGGAGCGTTTCAGATTTCACAAAAGGTTGGAAAAAAAATGGCAAACTGATCACAAGCTTTGTCACTGGCTTAAAATTGCGAGCACAAACATGTATTTTCACTGATTTGCATGACTCATTAATAAGGGATCAAATTGTTCACTGGCTTTGTGATGAAAGCTTGAGAGAAGCATTATTGAGACAAAATGATCTAACGCTTAAAATCACGATTGAAAAATGTATTTGAATGAGCAAAGCAGAAAACAATATTTGGAGTTTTATCACCGGGAAAAGGGCGCAAAAGTCCACCACAAGGTCGTGAGCGTTCAAATGGTGTTGCAGGCAGCAAAGAAGAACGCTCAGGATGGTTGCTATCTTGCGCGTGCACACTCCATTTCGGGACATGCGCAGTTCGTACAAAAATGCGGGGCTCAAGAGAAGAAGTCTGCGCATGCACTAACGTGCATCATGCGTCATGACGTGCTACCGATGTGGGTAATGCCCACTTAAAGGGGAAATGCCCTCCAGAAGGAAAAAGGCGTTTAAAGTACTCCAAACTTAACCACTTTCTTTCCCAATGCAAGTCAACAGCGATATATCAGACCCAACACAGAAACAACAGCATATCAATGTTTGTAGCATTGATAAGATGGAGAATCACAAATCGAAGAAAGATTTTTCAGACGAAGAGGATTACTTTTCCTTGGAGAACACGTTCTCCGTAGGAATCTGAGATACAGTAGAGAAACTTCAAGCAACGACCAAGGCTCCTCGACAAATAAATTACATTGACTCCAACAGTGAATGGGCCATGACAGTGCAAATAAATAATATCCCAATCCTATTCAAACTTGACACTGGTGCTTCGGCAAACTTGATGACAAGCAAAGATCTAGCATCAATCCAAGGGGAACACGAGATGAAACCTGCTGCATGCAAGTTAAAAAGCTACAATAGTAACCAGATTGCTTCCAAAGGATCGTGCCATTTGAAAGTGGTCAATAAGAAGGTCAAGAAAGTACAACATTTTAAAATCGTGGATGACTAGAAATCTTCGCTGTTAGGTGCTGAAGTCTGCAAGGACTTGCGGCTTGTCCAAATAACCTTCATGAACACCAAAGACACATCACAACTGGACGATGACATCCAGCAACTGCTTAGTGAATACCCTGACGTATTTCGAGGTATGGGCACATTGCCATACCAATACAAAGTTTTGCTCAAGAAGAATGCAAAACCCGTCATTCATCCGCCAAAGAGGGTACCAGCTCCTCTGCGTGAAAGACTGAAAACAGAATTACAGCCATTACAGTCTCAAGGAATCATCTCAGGAGTCAAAAGAATAAAAGAATGACTAGGATAAGAGTAGGGCCAGTCAAGGACAGTGGTGGGAAGTTGTGTGTGGAGGCTGAGGAGATAAGCGAGATACTAAATGATTACTTTTCGTCAGTATTCACTCAAGAAAAAGATAATATTGTGGAGGAGAATGCTGAGACCCAGGCTATTAGAATAGATGGCATTGAGGTGCGTAGGGAAGAAGTGTTGGCAATTCTGGACAAGGTGAAAATAGATAAGTCCCCGGGGCCGGATGGGATTTATCCTAGGATTCTCTGGGAAGCCAGGGAAGAGATTGCTGAGCCTTTGGCTTTGATTTTTAGGTCATCATTGGCTACAGGAATAGTGCCAGAGGACTGGAGGATAGCAAATGTGGTCCCTTTGTTCAAAAAGGGGAGTAGAGATAACCCCGGTAACTATAGGCCGGTGAGCCTAACGTCTGTGGTGGGTAAGGTCTTGGAGAGGATTATAAAAGATACGATTTATAATCATCTAGATAGGAATAATATGATTAGGGACAGTCAGCATGGTTTTGTGAAGGGTAGGTCATGCCTCACAAACCTTATCGAGTTCTTTGAGAAGGTGACTGAACAGGTAGACGAGGGTAGAGCAGTTGATGTGGTGTATATGGATTTCAGTAAAGCGTTTGATAAGGTTCCCCACGGTCGGCTATTGCAGAAAATACGGAGGCTGGGGATTGAGGGTGAATTAGAGATGTGGATCAGAAATTGGCTAGTTGAAAGAAGACAGAGAGTGGTAGTTGATGGGAAATGTTCAGAATGGAGTTCAGTTACGAGTGGCGTACCACAAGGATCTGTTCTGGGGCCGTTGCTGTTTGTCATTTTTATAAATGACCTAGAGGAGGGCGCAGAAGGATGGGTGAGTAAATTTGCAGACAACACTAAAGTCGGTGGAGTTGTAGACAGTGCGGAAGGATGTTGCAGGTTACAGAGGGACATAGATAAGCTGCAGAGCTGGGCTGAGAGGTGGCAAATGGAGTTTAATGTGGAGAAGTGTGAGGTGATTCACTTTGGAAAGAATAACAGGAATACGGAATATTTGGCTAATGGTAAAATTCTTGGTAGTGTGGATGAGCAGAGGGATCTTGGTGTCCATGTACATAGATCCCTGAAAGTTGCCACCCAGGTTGATAGGGTTGTGAAGAAGGCCTATGGTGTGTTGGCCTTTATTGGTAGAGGGATTGAGTTCCGGAGCCATGAGGTCATGTTGCAGTTGTACAAAACTCTAGTACGGCCGCATTTGGAGTATTGCGTACAGTTCTGGTCGCCTCATTATAGGAAGGACGTGGAAGCTTTGGAACGGGTGCAGAGGAGATTTACCAGGATGTTGCCTGGTATGGAGGGAAAATCTTATGAGGAAAGGCTGATGGACTTGAGGTTGTTTTCGTTAGAGAGAAGAAGGTTAAGAGGTGACTTAATAGAGGCATACAAAATGATCAGAGGGTTAGATAGGGTGGACAGCGAGAGCCTTCTCCCACGGATGGGGGTGGCTAGCACGAGGGGACATAGCCTTAAATTGAGGGGTAATAGATATAGGACAGAGGTCAGAGGTGGGTTTTTTACGCAAAGAGTGGTGAGGCCGTGGAATGCCCTACCTGCAACAGTAGTGAACTCGCCAACATTGAGGGCATTTAAAAGTTTATTGGATAAGCATATGGATGATAAGGGCATAGTGTAGGTTAGATGGCCTTTAGTTTTTTTCCATGTTGGTGCAACATCGAGGGCCGAAGGGCCTGTACTGCGCTGTATCGTTCTATGTTCTATGTTCTATGTCACTCTACCGACTGACTGGGTCAGCTCATTGTTCTGCGTCAAGAAACTTTCAGGAGATCTCAGAATCTGTATGGATCCCAAAGATCTAAACAAGAAATCTGTAGGGAACAATACCCTATCCCCAAGCGAAAGGAGACAATGTGTGAGATGGCAAACGCTCGCATTTTTACCAAACTCGACGTTCACAAGGTTTCTGGCAGATGCACCTAGATGATTCAAGCAAATTGCTCTGTACGTTCAACACTCCATTTGGACTATTTTAATCGAATGCCTTTTGGGATCATCTCAGCCTCAGAGATATTTCACAGAATCATGGAGCAGATGACGGAGAATATTGACGGTGTCAGAGTATATGTAGATGAAATTATCATTTGTTCGATTATGGAAGAAGACCACTTTACCAGATTAAGAAAAGTGTTTCACGGAATCCACCAATATGGACTGAAACTCAACCAAATTAAGTGCACATTTGCACGTTCATCTTTGAATTTCTTCGGTGATACAATTTCAGCTCAAAGTGTCAGGCCAGATAATGAAAAATCATCTGCAATACAGAACATGCAGCAGCCGAAAGATAAAAAAGCTGTGCTTCGATTTCTAGGATTCATTTCAAACTTATCGACGAGGACATCAGCTCTACGAAACTTAATCAAAAAGACTACAGAGTTTGAGCGGGCTCTACGCCACCAGAAAGAATGGGTGGACCTCAAGCACCAATTGATGACAGCTCCAATTCTGACTTTTTTTGATCCAATCAAACCTACAAAGATCTCCACCAATGCCAGTCAAGATGGAATTTGTGCGGTGCTTCTTCAACAAGCACCAAACAGACTGGGTTCCAGTAGCATACGCATCCAGAGCGAAGACCGCCACCGAGTGCAGGTATGCACAAATTGAAAAAGAGTGTCTTGGGCTGATCACAAGCTTCACAAAATTTCACGACTGTGTACGGCTTACCTATGTTCATTATGGCGATGGATCACAGACCACTAGTCAATATAATTGAGAAAAACCTAAATGATATGACTCCTCGCCTGCAAAGAATGATGATGAAGTTGAGGAGTTATGACTTCACACTAGTCTACACTCCGGGAAAGGAACTCATCGTAGCTAACATACTATCTAGATCCATTAATACTGAGAGCTCACCTCCCGAGTCCATTGATGATATTGAAGCTCAACTGCAGCTGTACAAGGAAAATCTTCCGGCATCTGAGGAGAAGTTGCAGCAAATTCGTCTTGAGAAACAAAAAGATGCGACCTGGCTCCGAGTAATACATCATCTCCAGCATGGTTGGCCAAAAGGACACTGTCCACAGTTCCAAAACATACAGGCAGAACTAACTGTAGTGGATGGACTGTTACTCAGAAATGACCAGATTGTCATTCCGCTAACTCTCAGGTCTGAGATACTCTGCAAGATTCATGAGCGACATCTCGGAATCGAGAAATGCAAGAGAAGAGCAGAGCAAGCTGTATACTGACCTGGAATTAATAAAGAGATAACCAATATGGTAATGATGTGTACCATGTGCCAAAAACATCAACCGGCACACTGTAAGGAGACCCTCCAGAAGCATGAAATAGCTCCATCACTGTGGGCTAAAGTAAGCATTGACTTGTTCCATGCTAAAGGTAGAGACTATGTTCTCATACAGAGACTACGACTCCAATTTTCCTGAAGTGATGAGATTTCCAGATCTCACTTCCGTGTCAGTAATAAAGGCGTGTAGGGAGACATTTTTGAGACACAGGATTCCACAAACCGTTATGTCCGATAATGGTCCTTGCTTCGTGAGCTGGGAGTGGGCAGACTTCTCCAAACGATACAATTTCAACCATACCACGTCAAGTCGGCACTTTCCTCAGTCAAACGGCAAAGTAGAGAAAGGTGTGCACATTGTAAAGCAACTAATAAGCAAACCGAGTGTGGTGATATGCATCACTGTAAATACACAAGGGGTTAATGTAAATACACTACGACTAAGTAAACACTAGAGGGAGCACCAGAGACGTCATGACATGCAGGCATACAGCTAATGAACACATAGAATAGGACACGACCAATGGGCAGTCAAGACACCCAGAGGTAACACTACCACAAGGGGGCATTACACAACCCATATATCAGGACAGGGCACACATGCTCTGCCTCTTTCCACAGGCAACACTTAGAGAGTAGGACAGGGTAGATTAGAAGCATCACATCCACCACATGGCTTAGAGCAGACTGGTTAGTTGGACTGAATTACTATAGCAAGATTAGCAGGAGAGTCAAACTCATAGAGAACTGTGCTAATGGTTCAATAAATCACATTGAACTTACTTCAAAGTCTGGAGCATCATTTGTTCAAAGCTGCATCGAGTTGCAGCCTGTTTTATCCCAGAGTACATAACACAACACCGACTGATTCGCAATCCGTCATTCACTTGGCTTTACTTTTATATAGAGCCTCATCATTAAGCTCAGGGCTATCTCCGGCTCAAATGCTTTTCAATCGCTACCCACAATACAAATCAGCAATCCAGATCAATCATGTGTATTGAGTAAGATCAAACAACAATGCAACAAGCACCAACATTATTATGATCTACATGCGATACCACTGAAACCACTAACAAAAGATGATACTGTTAGACTTCGACATCCAGAAGGAGGATGGTCTCAAACTGCCACAGCAATCAGATAAGCAGCACCATGTTCATATATTGTCAAGACTGTCGCGGGTGTACTAATTCGACGAAATCAGCGAGACCTTTTAAAAATACAAATTCCTCAAACTGTATTTCCTGCATTGAATTTACACCAATCTCTTAACCAGCAGTACTTCAATATAAAAAAAAACAACTGACATTGATCAGAAGGACATAAAAAAAATCAACCCCTCCAAGTCAACCGAGAAGATCAGCAGACGACGTTACAGTATAAACCCAATTGTTTAAATTTGTGAACATTGAACTGATTGATTCATTGCCTCTGTAAAATGCATTGAAAACTGCATTGTTTCTTTATGTACAATTTTCTTTATAGCTTATAGAAAATATGCAACACAAAAAGGGGGGGGGGTAGTGATCTCTGTATATGCAAATACATGAAGGGTGAATGTGTAGTCAGTACAGTCAGATGAGCACTAGAGGGCAACACTAACAGGGAGTATAAAAACAAGGTCAATCTGTTTTCCCACTCTCTTCGGGTGTGTTGTGGCTAGAGAACAGAATTATAGTAAGCTCAGAGTGTAACGTACAATATTCATAGTTAAGTTAATTCTATCTTGTTTAATTTGACTACTAGTAAAAGTATTGAAGAATCAAACTCACAAGTAAATTGATTAGTTACTAAATAAATTATTTGTTATCACTGGACGACTTTGAGTATTCATCATCATCAAAGTTAAGCTCAACTCGGCATAAACAAATGAGTAACATATATTACTCCAAGTAATATAACACTACCAATGAACTGAGATCTCATAATAATTGCAATATCTTCTCCATCAGACTGCATCCAAGAACCCATCTAAACTAAAATCGGCTGCATGTTATAAAATGTATGCCTCAAGGAAAAGCAAAGGCCATCTAACTGCATGATCTTTTACCTTTTTCAGGCTCTAATGTCTTTCTTTCTGTGTGTGAGTATGTGCATATGTATGTGCATGTGTGTGTGCCCTAATGACTGCACAAGGGCTGAATGCTTGATGTGTTTTTATTATTTTTCTCAGATTTAGGGGTCAATAAATCTGTTTTCTCTTTGACTCAAGTAATTAAGTAAATTTATTTGACTGTTCGATTGGCTCCTTATTGCTCACAGCTTAAATAGTAAAAAGACTTTCTGTTTTGGAAAAGGAATAGCCTCGTAAAAAAAGAAGCTTCAACCTTTATTGTGGCTAACCGATGAGGCGGAATGGAGGAGATCCAGTTCACCCCTTCTCACCAGGTTCTAATTGCAGTAGGCTATTGCAGAAAATACGGAGGCATGGGATTCAGGGTGATTTAGCAGTTTGGATCAGAAATTGGTAGCTGGAAGAAGACAAAGGGTGGTGGTTGATGGGAAATGTTCAGAGTGGAGTCCAGTTATGGGGCTGGTTTAGCTCACTGGGCTAAATCGCTGGCTTTTAAAGCAGACCAAGCAGGCCAGCAGCACGGTTCGATTCCTGTACCAGCCTCCCCGGGCAGGCGCCGGAATGTGGCGACTAGGGGCTTTTCACAGTAACTTCATTTGAAGCCTACTCGTGACAATAAGTGATTTTCATTTCATTTCAGTTACTAGTGGTGTACCACAAGGTTCTGTTTTGGGGCCACTGCTGTTTGTCATTTTTATAAATGACCTGGAGGAGGGCGTAGAAGGATGGGTCAGTACATTTGCAGATGACACTCAAGTCGGTGGAGTTTTGGACAGTGCGGAAGGATGTTACAAGTTACAGAGGGACATAGATAAGCTGCAGAGCTGGGCTGAAAGGTGGCAAATGGAGTTTAATGCAGAAAAGTGTGAGGTGATTCATTTTGGAAGGAATAACAGGAAGACAGAGTACTGGGCTAATGGTAAGATTCTTGGTAGTGTGGATGAGCAGAGAGATCTTGGTGTCCATGTACATAGATCCCTGAAAGTTGCCACTCAGGTTGAGAGGGTTGTTAAGAAGGTGTACGGTGTGTTAGCTTTTATTGGTAGAGGGATTGAGTTTTGGAGTCATGAGGTCATGTTGCAGCTGTACAAACCTCTGGTGCGGCCGCATTTGGAGTATTGCGTGCCGTTCTGGTTGCCGCATTAAAGAAAGGATGCAGAAGCATTGGAAAGGGTGCAGAGGAAATTTACCAGAATGTTGCCTGGTATGGAGGGAAGATCTTATGAGGGAAGGCTGAGGGACTTGAGGCTGTTTTCGTTAGAGAGAAGGTTAAGAGGTGACTTAATTGAAGCATACAAGATGATCAGAGGATTAGATAGGGTGTTCAGTGAGAGCCTTTTTCCTCGGATGGTGATGTCTAGCATGAGGGGATATAGCTTTAAATTGAGGGGAGATAGATATAGGACAGATGTCAGAGGTAGGTTCTTTACTCAGAGAGTAGTAGGGGCGTGGAATGCCCTGCCTGCAACAGTAGTGTACTCGCCAACACTAAGGGCATTCAAATGGTCATTGGATAGACATATGGATGATAAGGGAATAGTGTAGATGGGCTTTAGAGTGGTTTCACGGGTTGGCGCAACATCGAGAGCCGAAGGGCCTGTACTGCGCTGTAATGTTCTATGTTCTATGTTCTAACAATTTCGTCGTCGGGGATTGGAGAATCCAGCCCCATATTCTCCGAGCCTGCGTGATTCTCCAGTCCTCTAGGCCAGGAATCATATGGGCGATAATTGGTGCTGGTCTTGATAAACGTGGCCCTGATGTGGTGGACCTCGTGGTGGGCCAAGAGGGTAACTCTTTAAGGGAATTGCCCCCAAAGTCTATCGGGGGGGTGCTTCGCTCCGTAATGTAAAACATGTCCGCCCCATGCCCAACAGTCACCCACACTGTACCAGAGACCGTCCCTCCCCATTAGAGAGACCTCCACCAGAGACCCCTAATTAGAGGCCTGGAAGCTCCCCATAAGGGAGATGCCTGCCTAGAAGCATGAACCATTAGAGAGCTGCAGCTGTGAAACTAACAGAAAGCACTGTGTTGTGGTCCAGGAGCTGTCAATAATAACCAGATGTTAATAAACATTGTGGTTAGTTTCACAGCTGGGTACTTCAAAGCCACTCAACTGTGAAGCAGGGCCGGCTCAAGGTACCGGCAACTCGGGCAGTCGCCCGGGGCGCCATGTGCTAGGGGGCGCCATCAACGAGTGCGTGACCGGCGTCAGAGACCTGCCGACAGAGAGACCGGCCCGCCGATCGGTGAGTCCCGATCATATACCAGGTCACTCCGGCCCCCCCGACCCGACTCCCCCCCCCCCCCACCCGACCCGATCACCCCCCCCACCCGACCCCCCCAACCCGACCCCACCCCCGACCCCACCCCCGACCCCACCCCCGACCCCCCCGACCCGACCCCCCCCGACCCGACCCGACCCCCCGACCCCCCCCCGACCCGAACCCCGACCCCCCCCCCCCCCCCCCCCCCCCCCGAAGGGCGCCGAAGTTCAGCTTGCCCGGGGCGCCAGCAACCCTAGGGCCGGCGCTGTTGTGAAGGGAGGTGAATGAAAAATGCAGACAGCTGGGTGTGTATAGAAACTGTCAATCACAGCCTAGTGAAAGCAATTTCACAGTGAAATTAATGGTAGGTTTGAAGACGAAAGATCTGGGGCGGGGGGGGGGGGGTCTAAACCCAGCTGACTGATTTTCCCTTTCCAGGAAATGACAAATGCTGCTTCCTCTGCCTGAGCCAGCAGGTTTGTTGCACAGGTGACTGCCTCTGTCTGGACTGCTCTCTAGCTTTCAGATAGGGATCTCTCAAATGGAGGGCTTCCATGCAGGGGCCTCTCTTACAGAGGGTCTCTGGTGGGAGTCTCTCTAACCAGAGGGTCTCTGATGCGGGTCTCTCTAATTAGGGGATCTCTTTAATTACAGGTCTCTGGTGGGAGAGTATCTAATTAGGGGGTCTCTGGTGGGGGTCAGGTCGCACCCGAACTGTGGTGGGGGGGATGGAGTGACCCAGAAAATCTGGGGGGTACGAGATTGCATTGCAGGGTGGGAGGGGGCCCAGTCGCTGGACCTTGCTACTGGGTTGCTGCTCAAAATGGAGGCCCATAACAGGATTCTGTAGGGAATCCCTCGCAATCCTCGCCATGCATAAATTTGCATGGCAAAGGATTGGGACTGAGAGCAAATCAGGTACGACTCTGCCCTGGCCGGGACCTAGCCTCTCAAATGGCTAATCCTGCCCTTGATTTGCAATTGCTTTCTATCAGCACGTATTCATCTGCAATGACTAATGCCAGTGGCCAATGAACATCCTCTGATCTGTGCAGCATGGGATTGATGTCACAGAATAAAGCACATATTGCCATGAGAGATGGAATTTTATTTATTTAATCTGTGACAAGGGTTAAAAACAATGGACAGGAAATTCCTCGGACCTGCCCCTGCTTCGCTAGCATTACTCGGCAGTAACGTGAGCTAGCCGGTCAATGATTTGAATTCTAATCTATACATAGTAAACCCTCAGGTCATATCAAGGGATGGGCAATAAATGCTGGTCTCGCCGTGACGAAGACGAGTTATTTGTAATATTTTGGAGAAAATATAATAGTAATATTTTCAAAATAATTCAGATTAGATTTCTACGAGAAGGTTGGTGTTCATTAGTAATAAAATTAGCAATGAATCAATGCTATTTACAATTATGAGCAGTCTAATAGATTCACATAGAAACTGAGCCATGAGGTGATTTTCCCAATCCATCTAGAAAATTTGTTTTGGAAGGCTGTTACTTCAAATGGTGGAAGATGTGACCCAGTTGCAATTTTTACAATAAATGGTCCTTAAAAATATCTAAGTAGTGTGAGCCATATATATAACAATTCAAAACCAATAATAAATAGCTGTGATTCCTTTTTCTTATGAATATTCTGCAACTCTCCCTCACCTTAAATAATTACATGAAATATTAATTTTGCGTGGAAGTACAAAGTAGCTTTTATGTTTTAAATTTTGAAGAATGAATGAGGGCATGCGATGTTTTTCATACGGCTCTCATCAGTCAGTTTGAAAGGTTAATAGGGACAAACACACAGTGGAAACCTATTGGTCTCTTTATATCCTACAGTGATCAAGAGGTTCTTGAAAGCGGTGAGGTCTGTGGTGGCAGACACATCTTCTTAGTTGTCATGGCTGTGTTGTCAGTTGGACAGCAATTTAATTCCACTGATTCTCTTATTTAAAAGAATCCATAGAATTCCCAGAATCACTACACTGCAGGAGGCCCTTCGACCCATCGAGTCTGCACCGACCCTCTGAAAGAGCATCTACCCAGGCCCATGGCGCCTCCCTATCCCTATATCCCCACCTAACCTTTTGGACACTAAGGGGCAATTTAGCATGGCTAGTCCACCAAAACCTGCACATCTTTGGACTGTGGGAGGAAATCGGGGCACTCGGATGAAACCCACGCAGACACAAGGAGAACACAGTGAGGCAGCAGTGCTAACCACTGTGCCACCAAGATGCCCAATGTGTTTGAGACAAATTCATACTAGATAAGGGAACTTTAATGTGATTGATTAAAATGAAGTGCCAGTGTTTAGTGTGTGAACAAAGATAATTATCTGTCCCGCTTGCCCCTGTGCTCCCAGATTAGGCTGTACAAACACATACCATCATATGTACAACAGGTTTGAGAGGCCGAATGGCTGATTTTCCCGTACAGGTAGGAGATGCTGGTCCTGTAAGAGTAGATGATGAGTGAATCATGTAGATTGCGCACGACAGTCTGCCCCTGCTGATAAGCAGCTTTTACACAGTAAAGAATAATCACACTGATATATTTGTTTGGCTACAGATGGAAAACATGACAGGAGTTCTGGATAGGAAACCCATGGCAGTCTATTAAACTGAACCTCGGCCTCAGGAGGTTATTCACAAGAGCATATATTCCGATGCCTGGGACTCTGTTTTGTTTATCCAGATTTCAACATTTGACATGTTTCTCAACGAGTCGGATAGTAGAACGTATTTAAATTGTGCATTTGTGCTAATTGAATCTAAATTACAGCCACAGCAACACACAGAAACAACCAAGGAGTGTAATTCCATACATTGCAGCCTGCCAGTGACATGCTGATGCCGTACTGTGGGCACACTCAGGCGGGTAAGTTACTGTGGCTGATTTATTTACATGTGATGTGGTGCAAGTTTACACTCAGAGTTATGAACCACCCACATGTCTACCATCAGATTCAGTTCAGCCATCCTGCAGCTGACAGTGGTATCATTATCACACACTCTGTGGGGTATGCATGGATGTATGTAGTCAAGTATAATTAACTCACATCCCCTTCTGCCTGGTCACCATATAGGATCTCAGTCTGTTTTGAATTGAAAACAGTCTGCTAAAAGATGGATGGAACATGAAAGAGACAGTTGCATTCACAGCACATATCACAACCTCCGATGTCCTAATGTACTTCACAACCAATGAAGTACTTTTGAAGAGTACTGTTGTAACACAGGAAACACTTGCGCACAGCAAGATCCCACAAACAACAATGTGATAATGACCAGACAATCTGTTTTTTAGCGATGTTGGTTGAGGGATAATTCTTTGCCAGGAGATCAAGGTGAACACCCCTGCTGCACTTAGAATAGTGCTTGGGATCATTTAATCCACTTAGTAAGGCATCCAGTGCATGTCACCTCGACAGTGCAGCATTCCCTCAGTACCTCACTAGAGTGTCAGCCTGCATTATGTGTGCCTGAATCATTTTCAATTTTTCATGTAAATGGTCAATAGCAACTATTATCCTCAGCATCCACCCCACTTGGTTGCAGAGTTCACTTAACCCCTGCCCTCCCCCATGTGCATTACTGCAGTTAATGGAGTGGGTGTCAGGGAACGAGTTGAATTAAACATAATCAGAATTCTAATTTATGTCCCATTCATGCAGACGGTACTGGCATCAATCATTACCACTTCAGAGTCTCTGTTGCTTGGAAACAGTGAATAGGGATTCCTACACAATTCTGGGCTGGAGGCCTGTTCTGTTCACGTGGGCTGAGTTGTTGATTACATTTAAGTTAATGTATAGTTAACATAACACTGGATTAAACACCGAGCACTGACTGTGTATTTGTTGTTGGCAAGCTTGTAAAAGAAAAATAATCATTATTCAGTCAGTACTATAATCAATCTTGAGGGAATAGTCTCAAGATTTGAACTGAATGCAAGGTTGGGAATCTGTGCAACAGTGACAAATGTCCTCAGGCATCAGGATCTTGCCTATTTCAGATCACCTTAATTGAATCTTGAAGATAAAGATTTTCCCAAACTTCAAAACTGTGAAACGAGCCTAAATGTACTGCTTCTTTTTTGATAACAAATGTTTGTGATCAGCAAGATGCAAAGACAAATGACATATTATTCTAGTTATCTGCTTTCTCCATTTTCATCTGACCTGAAAAGATAGCCAACAGCTTTCTGATATCTTGAAACGTCAAATCTCCATACGTCCAGGCCAGTTAGAAATTGAAGCTCGAACCAGTGGCCAGGTTTGCCTGACCCGGCTGGAGTGGGGCTCGCCGCGGCAGATGCAGAAGCCCAGCCAAAAATCCATTGACCGAAATTTCAGACTGTTCAGGCTGGTGGGATCTTTCGGTCTCGCCGACGGCGCACCCTCGCCGCAGGTCTCACAGTAGCGAGGGTGCATTCCACGGGAAACCCCGTAGACACCGTTGGCGCCAGAAGACGGCTTCCACCATTGCAAACACATGGCAGGTTGCGTCGAAAATCCCACCATTGGCTTTCGGCAGGATCGGATGATCCCGGTGATGGGCAGGGCTAAAAATTCCAGCCCACTGACTCTGATAATGAGACAGAACTCCTTTCTTGTGTCAACATTTCTCCACTAATAAAAAGGAATGAGTGCCTTGATTCATAATCACCAAGTGTTGCCGACAGAGGCAACTTGCTAGGAAACAAGATTTGCATCATTAAATCAAAGAGCTTTTGTAGTGGTTTGCTCAGTGATCCTCATTTATTTTGTGTCATAGTTGTTGCAGCATTGGTATATAAAATATACCAATGTGACCTGGGATAGCAACTGCCACTCATAGCAAACATTATTTGTAACTCATGGAATCAATACGCAAACGCTGCAATGAACTAGATTTTTCTGACATCAGCCATGCTTCAATTGGTTGCACCCTTGTCTCTGATTCAGAAGTGTGGTTATAATTTTTATTCGTGTCACAAGTAGTCTTACGTTAACACGGCAATGAAGTTACTGTGAAAATCCCCTAGTTGCAACACTCCGGCGCCTGTTCGGGTACACTGAGGGAGCATTCAGATTGTCTAATTCACCCACCGAGCGCGCCTTTCAGGACTTGTGGGAGGAAACCAGAGCACCCGGAGGAAATGTTGCAGACACGGGGAGAACGTGCAGACTCCACACAGTCAATGACCCAAACCGAGAATCGAACCTGGGTCCATGGTGCTGTGAAAAAACAGTGCTAACCACTGTGCCGCCATGCCACATAATTCCCTCTCCGAAGACTTAAACACATTTGCCAGGTTGAGGGGGTGCCGCATTGTTGGAGATACCGGGCGCATTTCTCCAGTTTACAGACAGTGCTCCTGTCAGCGGAGAATCAGGACCAATTCCCACTGGTGCTAGGAGCGAGGTAGATGGGCCATTCAACGGCACATAGTCAATTTTAAACAAGGATCGGGATTTTCACAGGACCTTAAAGGGGCAGGGCTTAATCTCGCTGACAACTCCCGCTCCTCGATCACAAAATACTGTTGCAGCTGCCCCCTCCACTAGATCACTGGCAAGGTATCACTACCTAATCGCTGACAAGGCATCCTCGCAATTGCTGGCAAGACACGCTCCCCCCACCCATCACCCCCTTAGCTTCCCCAACTTCAACCCCGCCACTTCATTTTGGTCTTGCCATGAGGCCCCACCCATTGGCAGTGACAATCTGGCACCTTGCACTCTGAGGAGGGGGTCAAGGGGATGATTACCCTCCCTACACTTGCCTCCAGGGTGTTGTGGTGTTTTTTAAAATGGTAGTGGGGAGAAGGATGCCGGGTTTGGGGGGGGGGGGGGGGGGGGGGGGCTAGTGCTGGGCTGAAGGGGCTCAAATCAGGGGTCTTTTCTGGTATGGGGATCGTTTGGCTGGTCTTCCCATCTGCAGCCTTTTAAAGCTATGAACTGTCTCCCATGACAAAGTAAAAGATCTGAATCAAAATGGATGGGAGCTCAGGGCTCATAGTAAGCCCTCTTGTTTTAGATTTCCCAGGTAGACTGTGCTGGACTCTCCGTCAACAGGATCCTCCGCTTTTTCGGCAGCGCAATCACACCGGCGGATTTCCAGACAGCGTGGAGATGCCCACAATGGGAAACTCCATTGGCTGGCTGCCAGGATGGAGTATCCCACTGCTGGCGGAGGTTCACCGCACCAGGAAATCGCTGCTGCGGGATGGAGGATTCCACCCATTGAGTTTGTTAGTTCCCTTAATTATGCTTTATTTCATACTTAAATGTAAAGGCTCATGTTACAACTTTATGGGCTGGATTCTCTGTTTATTGGGCTAAGTACCAGTGCCAACAGAGTATCCGGGGTGTTTCACGACGGGAAAGTTGGTGCGCATCCTTCCCCGGTTCCGGTACTGGTGAGGGACTAGCACCGGCACCACGTGAAACAACCTGCGGATTGCGCGGAAAACGGCCGGAGAATCAGCGAGTTCCAGCCACACATGCGCAGGGTTGACAAGCTGCAGCCGCACACGCCTACATACCCCACACATGCACTGGTCGCGCCAGAAAACATGGCGTTGGCTGTGCTCGACCATGTACCCACCCACCCCGACTGCACAGCCCACCCTCTGCCTAGCCCTAACAGAAGCCCCCCGTCAAGCGGCACGGATCCCAGGTGAGTGTGGCGGCGCTGGGCACTGTCCACATGTTGGCACACCTGGTTCATGACCGTTGGGACCACACGTGGCCTGCGCCGTCGAGAACTCGGCCCATCGGAGGCGGAGCATTGCGGGTGGGCTGGCTGATGACCAACCAACGGCATGCGGCGCGCAACCTGATGACGCTGATTTGGAGGGGGAGAAACAGCGCGAACCGGTGTCAAATCGGCGCCTGTCGCGATTTTGGCATTGGTAGCCATTCTCCGCCAGATCTCGAATCCCACCCCATGTATTTGCTAAAATATATAAAATTTGCCATTTTCATTGTAAGAACCATACCTTGAAATATGGAAATAGTAAGGCTAACAGCATGTTATATGTCTATTTGTGGGATCAGGTGAGGAATAGGATGATGGCGTTTGGTTAACATCACCTCGCAACCTCCGTGAAATTAACTTCACAACAAACCGTTCTATTTTTGTAACTTGAAGTAAGCATCATCTCCACTAATCAGTTGTCTTCATTTGTTTTTCAGTGTACAACCTATTAAGAGATCATTTATCTGATGTATGATGCTATCACTTTAATAATATACAGACGCTGAAAGGATTAGACACACACTTGCAATCAGAATACAAAACTCATAGGATTATCAACAGAAGATAATAAAAATACAATCCAAGTCTCTACTTATCTGACTGTGAATAAATCCCTGTTTGTGCCCCATGACTGATGCTGCTCTTCCCTCACATAATCTCTTTCTAGTTGTTCTACCCAATGCACACTTGACATTCAACATTAAAAAAAACTTTCTGTGTTTCCTTGCACATTTCTGAATGACTGAATTTACTGACACAGTAAGTTCCTTGTGTGTTGGATCTCTCCTGCTGGTTCTTTCTTTTCCTCTTCACTTTTCAATATCTTTTCCTTCTTGCGGTTTCAGCTTTTCTCAAGCTACCTCACGGTTTCATTTTTCGCTATTTCATTTTTTTCCTCAATATTAGGGGCCATCATAATTTTCTTCTCATGGGAGTAATCTCAGGTCATGTTGGGCTTGGAGCTGATGAAGGGAAAGGCTCCCAATGAACTGATTAAATGGTAGGCCTCGAATCCCTAATTCCAAAAAGGGACTTTTTCTCTTCATTAAGCTATTTTTGTTTCCCAGAAACCGCGTGGTAAGTGACATTGTCGACGTTGTGCTAAATAGTACAATAAGACTGCAGATTTATGTTCAATAATTAGGGTTAGAACCACTCAAACTCATTTAATCTAGAAATAATTTATTCAAATTAAGAGGAATCTCCTGGTCATTTGAACAGGACTCAAAGTGCAATATTCAATCTATTATGCTCTCAACAGTTGCCCTGTTTTTTTTTTTAACTTTCTACACTACTTTTTCTGTTATTATTTTTATTCTCAATTCTGGTTTTACTAATCTATGCCTAGTTAACCTGCTGGTCCCTCTTTTCGTTTGAATTTTTCTTATAAATTAACCTTTCAACTTTTTATTCTTTTCTGCCCACTGTTCCCCATTGTTTACCTCAATATGTGGTTTCCTCATATGCTAAGAGAGTGAGGCTGCTCCAAAAGTCTATCCTTTCTGATTAACAAGCCCAGTCACACTTTTTGTAATCTGACTTTCATTGCTCTCAGATGGTCCTTACCTCAAGAGATGTCCAGAACTCTTTTAATACCCTTCATACTCTGTGTTCTGAACCATAATTGTTCATTCATGAATAATGCTTTTTCCAATATGACTATTTTCTCCTGTGTTTCTGCGAGCCTCAACGATGCTTTAGCTGCTGAGGTCCTGTGAATATTGTTGACTATTTTTTCTGACGTCTGGATCGGCACGGTTGGATACGGCTTAAATCCAAATCCAGATCTGGACTCTTAAGTTGATCCCTATGTCCACTCCCAGTGCAGCAGTCGTCAGTGGACCTGAGCTGAGTTTGCAAAGAAACTGTGAACCTTGTTCGTTATGAAGGATGAAGTTACAACTCAAAATTACATTAAAAACTCCAATCGAGCCAATGTCATAATACAAGAAAAAGAATGAGAACTGTAATGCAATAAAAGGAAAAGATAAGCAAAGAAAACAAAAAGCAGCAGCTGTGTTTCAGCCAGAAAAAATAAGCAATGAGGGAAAGCTCAGAGCAATGCTGACAAATGACAAAGAAATAGGGTATGAAATAGAATTTTTATACTAATAGGCAGTTGTGCTTTTTTTAACATTCAATTCAGTAGCTAGTTTATCAAAAATATTTTCATTTTGAGTCAGAACATAATGTATTATAAATGTAAACTCATTCATTGCCTTGCTCTTCATGGTGCTGTACATCAACAGTTATTTGTTAAAAACAGGGATTGATTTGAGTGCATTTGATGCTTTCATCATCTTCATCCATGACTACAACAAGTAGACAACTGACAAGCAACCATTTAATAATAAGAATCAGATTTTGCCTGCTCGCGGCTACTGATTTCAAATGAATTTTGACGAGAGCACAAAATATTTTTCTATTTGTTATTTTTCAGTCGGGCAATCACTGATTTTTATGTTTCATTTACATATATATTTCTACATCAGTTTTAAAGGATTAAGTAAAAGATCAAGGCTATTAATGTGTCCAGGGATTAAATGACAGTGGTATTCACAGTAATGCTGTTTTTGGACCTGAAATGTGAATTTGTAACGTTTATCTTTGGCACATTATTCTACTTCCTGAAAAAAGTGTAATGTTAAACAGTTTTTACAAATCATTTTCTGTATAGCTCCAGTTGTAAACACATGAGAGGTCATCAATCTGAAACACTGGGTGCGATTTAATGGAAAAAATTCTAAGTATAATTTTGGGCACAATTGGCTGGGGTTTCTCGACGGCTGTGGTGGAGAGATCGTGGCCCGTATTTAACGGCACTTAGTGCTGGAAATGAGACCTCACGAGCTTCTCGCCATGACTGGCTGTCTCAATGTCTGATTTGCAAAGCTCGCGCCTCAGCGTATTGCCACTAACAAGGGGGAGCTTCTTTTAAGTGCCCCCTCACCATTGACTCCCAGTCAGCACACAAGCATTACGGTGCACAGAGCTGCTCCTCGCTTTGGCAATGCTGAACTGTTCAGGCTTCTCGATGCCATCGATGAGAGATGGAGCATCCTGCTCTCTGAGGAGGATGGAGAGCCAGCAGCAGGGCCATCAATACCTGGGAGGCAGTGGCAGCGGCTGTCAGTGCAGGCAGTATGACAAGGAGGACCATTGTCCACTGTCAGAAGAAGACAAATAAGCTCCGCCGAGCTGCAAGGGTAAGCTACCACCTCTCTCCTGGCATCAGCTCCATCTGCCACCCCTCAAATCCCCCCACTATTCCCACAAATTACTGCTGACACCTTGCACCCTCCCCACATGTGATCTTCGTGCTTGTTCCTCAGTAACCCTGGCATCAACCAGCACAGCCTCTTCATGTCCACTTGTGGTGCCCACACATGCTATCTGCTATAGACCCCCCTGATCCATCAAACCCGTGGCTCTCTTTGTCCCCGCAGGAGAATATAGCCCATAATAAATGGGAAAGGGCCAGGCGGAGTACCGGGCGTCCTCACCCGTATGATGAGGAACGGGTCCTGGAAATCAGTGAGTTGACCGAGGAGAGAGGAGTCACCGACAGCGAGGTTGGCTTGCACTGCAGAGGTGAGGGCCCACTGCCCCTTCACCCAGATGACCTTTCTCAAGTGAGTTGTTTATGTCAGAAAAAATGATCCTTCCCTCTCACTGACCACATGCCCATTGTCTCACAATATCTCCATCTGATGGGGCCGGGCCACCCGGAGTAATCCCTCTCCCACACCACCCATGAGACAAATTGGAGGAGATCTCCAAGGAGACTAGCATGGAGGCAGCACAGCTATTACCTCTACATTCCACGAGCGCAGAGACACATCTCGGTGGGCAACATTAGTGGACAAGCTTCTGGGGCACAATCTGATGGGCACCACACAGTTGGAGGCAGAGACATTTAAGGGAGTCAGCAGTCAGAGGTCTGCTGGATCCCAGGACTCAGCTAAGTCCGACTCAGGTGCCGAGCCTCTGGACAATGTTACTGCAGAGCTGATGTAGATGGTAGGACATGGTCATGGGATTCAAGAAGGGATGTCAGTGATCTTCCGGCGAGTGCAGAGCAGATTGGAGGAGTCCCAAAGGCTATGGATGCAGATCAAGAGGATTGAGGATTAGTGATTGAGCACAAGGGGGTGGGGATGCTACCTGTAACTAGGGAGAATGGAAATAATGGAAATGTCAAATGTTCACAATTACATGTGAAGCCTCTGTAACTTTAGTCTGCACAAAGGTCCTGCATGCAACCCCCCCCCCCCCCCCCCCCGCCTCCCCCACCCCCGCGACCCCCCATCACCCAAACCCCATCCTCGGTACAGTGGATCCTGATGCAGATTCTGTTCAGAAGATGGGTGTGCACATTGTCAGCAGAAAGACAGGAGTCAGGCTTTGGCATAAACTGAGGAGCACCAGAGCTTACGTCACAGCAAGTGTCCATCACTCTCTTACCTTGTTTATTGACCTGCTAACAGTGCCGACACGGGCCCATCACTACGGGGTTATGTCACACAGACCCTGGCAGGGTGGAATGAGGTAGACAGGAGTGGAGGGGAGAGGTGGTGGGAAGGTCATGTTTTTAACATTCAGGGAGTGGAAAATCCTTCCCTTAATAAAAGGCATTTTCTGATGCCCCAGTGTGCAAGGTGACATGCGTACCATCATTTGCCCCCTGACCTGCGGATAATCCTGCAGCCCGGGCATCATGGTGGGTTTGGTCCAGCTCAGATTTGATGTAGTCTGCTGCCCAGGCATACAGGACATCCATGGCCTCAAGGATGCACTTGTGGGCTGTAGCTTATGATATGCTTCATAAGTCCCCGCTCGAGCCCTGGAATTAACTGGTAGCAGAGAGGTTCATGGCTGTGGTGATCTCCTGGCTACCCAGAACGGGTGTCCTCCTCCTCCATGGGGCGCAAAGTCCACAATGACGTGACACTGGTGCCACACCGCCTCTTTGTTAAGATGGAGTCAACTGCAGCACATACTGTCGGTTATCTCCTTGAGAGAGCAAAGATGCTGGAAACATCTGTCTGCATCTCATTATATACATGAGTGGATATTATGACAACGACCACCTTTCCAAGGGATGGGCAACAAATGCTGGCCTAGCCAGCAAAGCCCACAGCCTAAGAATGGAAACAAAATGTTATTTCTGGGATCTTCGCTGGTGTTTCCCTCCCCCCCTCCCCTCCGGTTCCTTCTTCGCCTGATGGGCTGCTGGGGCTTCAGGGTGTGCAGCACCCCATGGCACATGGGGTGCCACCTCCAACCAACATCGGTGCTGCTGCCTTCTCTGGCGACCGGTCGCCTGGGTTGCCACCAGCACCATGGGGGCATCCTCTGTGGGACCGACACCACCATCCATTTTGGTGCCTGTAAGGAATTGAAGAAGGAGATAGATTGACAATCAGTTTGGGTTCCACCCTGGGATCTTCAAATTCCCTAAGCCTCCGCCAGCCTTACATGTGCCATCCAGCAAGTCAGTTGTGCTGGAGAACCTCGCTCTGCCCACACACCCCCAACCACAACAGGAGCCCCTACACCCCAGACATCAGACCCCTGCCAGGAACATTCCAGAAGGTTCTGGAAGGAGTCGCTGAAGTGGGCTTTGCTGGTGGAGCTTGGTTCTGGAATACAGACTGGGTAGAACAATTTTCGCAAGACACTGGAAGATTTGACCTGATGTGGCAGTGAGCAGTGAGCCTGCTGGAAAGTTAGGAGTAATTTAGGACTTGTCTTTGTAATGCTATCCATTTGCCAGAAGTACAGTGCATAGCAAAAGGAATAATGAGACTGGGAGGCGTAGGTGTCAGAGGGTAATAGGCAGAGGGTGAGTATGAGTGGTAGCTGTTCAGTTGGGATGTGAGGCACCCTTCGATCTTGTATCTTGATTGTGTTAGTTAATAAATACAAAAATACATTTTCAATGTATTAGTTACCTGGTAAGTATGTTTTATTTATGTTGATTTTAGTTTGTTTGTGTGAATGCCTTAAAATGTGGAATCTAATTTTGCAGTTCTTTTCGGAACCAGGGTCCCGGGTTCAAGTATGACCTTGGATGACTGTCTGTGGACATTATTTGGAATTTGCTGAAATGTGTTCAGTGCACACAGTGCACTGTTTCTTTTACATCAGCTTCGCAGACTTTAATTCACATCCGATCTGAAAGCAACAAAAGATGGTCTTTGAACAGGCAAACCATTTGAACCTTTCAGAAAATAAGATGATATAACAGAACATAATTCTCCAGACACCAGTAAAATCCTGGATTTAAATGAAATTTGACAAACTCTGTCACCAGAAACCAGCCATTCTAATTATAAACAGGAAGAATTGTAGAACATGATTCTAAAACAGTGTAGAAATCATGCAATGAAAACATACTTTATTATATTTAGTCACTGTAGATCAGAACCATTAGGCGTAGGAGTGCATCCAACTGCATGCCATAGTGCAAAAAAGGCTCAGGTTCTGGAATGTACTTCATCATATGGGCCTATGCTTTGCACCTCAGGAAAAATGAGTGAAAGAAAATAAATAAATCTGTATCAGGCTATCCTAAAATCTAATTTTGAAGTGTTCACTGTTGTAATTGCCAGCAAGATCCCAGAAATAACATTTTGTTTCCATTCTTAGGCTGTGGGCTTTGCTGGCTAGGCCAGCATTTGTTGCCCATCCCTTGAAAAGTGGTAGTTGTCATAATATCCACTCATGTATATAATGAGATGCAGACAGGCAGTGATTGACACACAGGATAACCAATGAACACACAACACAGAACAACCAACCACCAGACAGGACACCACCACTATAAAGCCCACAGGGCATTAAGACTCTCCCTCTTTCAGAACCCAGCTACTGAGACAGTTAGAGTGCACAAGTTAGTGAGCACTATCACCATGCGGTAGCTAGTAAGTCTAGTCAAGCCGGTAAGAGGTCATCAGTTAGATTAGTAGAGTGTCAACCCACAGCTGAACATGTACAGCAGTCCGCTAGTTAAATAAAACAGTGTTGGATCATCTTCTGTGTCAGACGTCTGTTTCTAGTTTCACTGCATCCAGTTGCAGTCAACATCGAACCAACTTGCCTAACACATCAGTAGTGAGCTGCTTTCTTGAGCTGTTGCAATCTATGTGGTGTAGGTACACCACCTGTGCTGTTTGGGAGGGTGTTCCAGGATTTTGACCCAGCGATAGTGAAGGAACAGCGATATATTTCTAAGTCAGGATGGTGAGGAGTGACTTGGAAAGGAACTTCTAGGTGGCTGTGTGCCACCAATACAATAAAATTTTGATAAAATAATCTGTTTTGGTGATTTTGGTTGACGGACAAATACTTGCCGGAACAGTAGATGAAACAGCCCTCCCTGCTCATCACCAAAATAGTATCATGATCTTCCAATTCCTCCTGAGCATACAGAAAGTGCCTTGTTTTAATGACTTATCCAAAAGACAATGGGCGGGATTCTCCGTTGGCCGCGCTTATATCGTAATCGGCGATTGGGCGGAGTATTGACTCTGACACAGGACTCAGGTCCGGTGCCGGTTTGATGCCGGTCAGCCATGCTCTGCCCCTCGGAAATGGCGTCATCGTGTCTTGTGCCACGTGCTGTTGCAGCGGCATTGGCGCATCATCGGCTGGCCCTCCCGTGATGCTCCGCCCCCGATGGCGCAGGACACGTGTGGTTTCAGCTATGCGGCAACCTGCCGTGGCGGCTGCGGACGTGTCCAGCGCCATCACACTCGACTGGGGGGGGGGGTTCTGGGAGGGGTGGGGAGACTGGTGGGAGGTGGCCAGGGGGGTGGGCTGTGGGGTCATGAATGGCGGGCGGGTCGGGTCCGCGCATGGCCGGCACCATGTTGTACAGCGGGACCGCTGCAGGTCATCAGCCATGCGCATGTGCGGCCCAGGACCCAACCATTCTCCGTCAATCCCGGAATCAGTGAGCGCTTCACGTAGACCTTTTGGTCGTAAAAGACCACACATGCTCCGCTGGTATATCCGCTTAGCCGCTGAAATGGAGAATCCAGCCCAGTACCTTCAACAATGCAGGACTCCAGCAGTATTGCACCAGAGTGTCGGCCTAGACAACGTGCCCAAGTCTCTGCTGTGTGGATCCCAACCCACTCAGTTTGGTTAATAGGTGTCCACATTGTGTGACTGGTCTCCAGAGCTCTGTTCTTAACAATCCAGAAGGAATTAACTTTGTACAGGAGGCTCACACATGCACAATACCATGATTGTCATTATTTGTAACCAAACTATTTTGTTTGGATCCCGCTGGGCCCCCACTGCTTGACTGCCAGTTGTGAGGATGACAGCTTCTGCATTCCTCAAGGGTAACATACCTTGCAACTCCACTCTTTCCTCTCACTCTACAACTAAACAGCCAACATTTGCCCTCTCACACCCATGCTTCCAAATCACCCTCCATAAATGGTGTCCATTCCTCCTCATCACACCAGCCCTTACATATTGCTCATAGCTCTCGGCTTCCTCTCCTTGCAGCAGAACAGAGAACACTGTCTTGTTATGCTCTTAGCGTAGCATTAGCGGCTTCCTTGATGTGCACTTGACAAAGGAAGGTTCAGATGTGGAGATAACTTCAACACGTTTATTAAACTATTTACAATTCTCCTACTTTGGTTCGCCACTACTGCTAATCCTTCTATAGCTACTCAGACTGACTAACCAGTCTGCTACAATCCACGTGGTGGGTGTGATATTGCATCAGTGTCTCTACTCACTGACTGTCTCCACTGGAAAGAGGAAGATCATGTGTGTTCTGTCCTTTATATATGGGTTGGTGTAATGTCCTCCTGTGGTGGTTTCACCTCAGTGTGTATCGTGAATGCCCATTGGTCGTGTCCTATCTAACTGATCTATTGGTTGAGTGTCATGTCCCTGGTGCTCCCTCTAGTGTCTAGCTAGTCTACATGTATTTACCTTGTGTATTTACAGTGATGCATATCACCACAAACACAACTGACCGCCATAGATGGAACCGTCCATGACAGTGTTAGTAGAGGGACCATCGCACAGCCCTCATGGAGATGAAATTCCATCTTCACATCGAGGACATCCTCCATTGTGTTGTGTGGCACTACCACCGTGCTAAATGAGATAGATTACAAACAGATATAGCAACTCAAGTCTGGACAACGATGAGGCACTGTGAGCCATCAGCAGCAGCAGAATTGTACTCAACCACTATCTGTAACCTCATGGCCCTTCGTGTCCCCCACGCTACCATTACCACCAAACCAGCGGATTATCCCTGCTTTAATGAAGAATGCAGGAGGGCATGCCTGGAGCAGCAGCAGATATACCTAAAAATTAGGGGCGCGATTCTCCGCTGCCCACGCCGGTTGGGAGAATAGCAGGAGGGCCTCCCGACATTTTTTGCGCCCTCCCACTATTCTCCCCCCAATCGCCCGAACCACGTCACGAATCGCCGCTTTTTACGGCGAGCGGTGATTCTCCGCGGCCGATGGGCCGAGCGGCCGGGCCTTCACGCCCGTTTTTTCACGGCAGCAAACACACCTGCTTGCTGCCGTCGTAAAAACTGCCGCCGGATGCCCGTTTGGGGCATCCAGAGGCCCGTTTGGGGCGGGAGCACCACTGTTGTGCTCGGGAGGGGACAGGCCCACGATCGGTGCCCACCGATCATCGGGCCTGCGTCCAAAAGGGACGCACTCTTTCCCCTCCGCCGCCCGACAAGATCAAGCCGCCACACCTTGTCGGGCGGCGGTGGAGAAATGTGGAACCGCGCATGCGCGGGTTCCGTCAATGGCGTGATGACGTCACCCGCACTTGCGCGTGTTGGAGCGGGCTCCAACCTGCGCATGCGCGGCTGATGTCATACAGACGGCAGCCGCGCGCCAAGATGATGCGCGGCCTTAACGACGGTCGTTAAGGCCACGACGCCGTGATTCCCGGGGTCCCGCTCCTAGCCCCGATGGTGGGGGGGGGGAGAATCGGGTCCTGGGAATGGGCGTGAAGGCTGCCGTGAAACACGGCCAGTTTCACGGCAGCCTTTACGACTCTCCACATTTGTGGAAAATCTCGCCCTAGGTATCATCCTGGTGAAGCTACAACACAGGATACATGCGTGACAACCAGCATAAGGGGCAAGTGATGGACAGAGCTAGGAAATTGCACAACCAATGGATGAGAGCTAAGCTCTGCAGTCCTGCAACATCCAGTCATGAATGGTGGTGGACAATTAAACAACTCACCGGAAGAGGAGGCACCATCATTAATGATGGGGAAATTCAGCGCATCAGTGCAAAATATAAGGGTGAAGCATTTGCAACATTCTTCAGCCAGAAATGCTGAGTGAATGATCTATCTTGGCTTCCTTCAGAGGTCCCCAGCATGACAGATGCCAGTCTTCAGCCAATTCAATTCACTCCACATTATATAAAAGAAATGGCTGAAGCACTGGATACTGAAAAGTATTGGGCCATGACAACATTCTGCCAAAATTACAGAAAAGTTGTGCTTCAGTAATTGCCGTTCCCCCTAGCTAAGCTTTTCCAGTATAGCTACAACACTTTTACCCGGCAGTGTCCTATACACAAAACGCAGGACAAATCCAATAGTGTCATCAAGAGTGTTATCAAGCTGCACTTACTTAGCAATAACCTGCCCACTGATGTCCAGTTTGGGTTCTGCCAGGGTCACTTGACTTTTGACAACAGCCTTGGTTCAAACATGGATAAAAGAGATGAACTCCAGAGATGAGGTGAGATTACGGTAGTCTTTGGCTGAGTATGGCCTCAAGGATCTCGAGCAAAACTGGAATCAATGAGAATCAGGAGGAAAGCACTCGGTCAATTGGATCAGAAGTGAATTTACAATGAAACACACAGCGCTGCCGCAGGAGGCCCCAGCCAATGAGGGGGCCCCATACTGAAAGATGGCTGTGTATGTTCCCAAAAGTGTAATTCCCCCTTTTGCTGCGAAGCCTCTCACGAGGTGAGGAAGAGGCGCTGGCCTACAGCTGTCGAGGGGAGTAGCGAGGCGAATCTTGACCTCCCAGCCATGGTGGGCGGGCGGACAACCAACCAAAAAGGACAGAGGCCACCAGGTCAGATGTCCAGCAATAGCAGCCAGGCAGACAGCCCGGAGAACACGCGGTCTCCGAGGGTCGAGTTCCAGCAACCCGAGCAGGAGCTGAGATGTGAGCAGAACAGCAGTCAGGAGGGCTGCAGAAGGCCATACATGTGTCGGCATCATGTCTCTGGGAGTTGGGCAGCAGCAGCCAGCGGAAGCGGGGCAACTCGGCCAGATCCAGAGGCCAGCCAGACAGCAGGGCTGAGAGTGAGAGGGATATGCAGCAACCGGACTGGGCAGCTGGGGCAATATTTTGTGTTTTTGTGTCTTGCATTGCATGAGCAAAGTCAGGAGGGCACTGACCTTATTCGGGGTGGGGCTCGACATCATGGTGGACGGGGCACAATGTAATTGGGCATGGCTCAACTTCATTGAGGGTAGGCTGTCATGTCACCAGGGGCAGGGCATGACATGGGGCCCACGCAAAGAGGGAGAGCACGGGGCCCCCACAAGTGTAAGTCCATCCTGGGTTGGAGTCATGCCTAGAACAAAGGAAGATGGGTGCGGTTGTTGGAAATTAATGATTTCAGTTCCAGGACATCACTGCAGGCGTTCCTCAGGGTAGTGTCCTCAGCCCAGCCATCTTCAGTTGCTACATCAATGATCCTTCCTCTATATTATGGTCAGAAGTGGGGATATTCATTGATGACTGCAGCATGTTCAGCACCGTTTGTGACTCTTAGAATAATGAAGCAGTCCATGTCCAAATGCAGCAACACCCGAACAATATCCAGGCTTGGGTTGACAAATGATAAGTAGTATTTGTGTCAGGTCATTACCATTACCAACAAGAGAGAATGTAACAATCTTGACAATGAATGGGATTTCCACCAATGAATCCCCCACTGTCAATATCCTAGGGATCACCATTGACCAGAAACTGAACTAGACTATCATATAAACGCTGTGGCTACAAGAGCAGGCCAGAGGTTAGGAATCCTGTGTTGAGTGACTCACCTCCTGGCTCCCCAAAGCCTGTCCATCATCTATAATGCACAAGCCAGCAATCTGATTAAATACTTTCCACTTGCCTGGATGAGTGCAGCTCCAACAACACGCAAGAAGCTTGACACCATCCAGAGCAAAGCAACCCGTTTTATTGGTACCCCTTCCACAAAGAGGAAACTGAGGTGGGAAGGGCAAGGTGGAAGTGTTTGACCTTCCAGTGAGTGGCAAATTATTGAACACAGACAATGCATTCCGCCTGCTTCCCTGGTGGGCTGCAGATGCCAGCAGCAAGTGGGATTCTGAGCCTCCTGAGGCACTTGTGCTCAGACATGTCGAGAGAGGTGATTCTCTCCTAAAGTAGATCTTATATTGCGCATCTTGTCTCTTTCCTGCTGACTCTCATTTTCCCTGTGGAGGTATATGTCTTGAGGAGAAGGCAGCTGGTCCTGGTGTTGTTTCTGCTTTTGACTCTCACCAAAGATGCAAACTGGAGCTGCATAGGTTTCTCCCATGTCCTGATAAAGGCTGGCAGCAGGGGAGTACAGCTGAAGGTGAATGTCGGCAGATCTGTGTCCTCAGCAATCGGGGCCCCTTTTCAACGGGCATGCAGTTCTGGCACAAGAGTTTGAAAAGGACCAATGATGAAGAAACAGCTGTCTTCAGTGCTGAGTCGCCTGTGCCAGAATAGGTACCTATTATTGCAGTTCCTAATAACCTCAATCCTGTGGAAACAGCTCAGACAACAAAATTATGCCTCTCGACAAGGAACAGAATACCCTCTCAGAGACTCGATTTACAATTGTCCAACTCATGAACGTAAAGCTTGGTTAGTATTTGGAACGGAGTGAATTAATTATTGAAGGTTATATTAAGGAGTTAAAGGGGAAGGGATGTGATGATTGTCCCTTTAAGTGAAACACAGCAGAGTAAGAATCACTTTGCCTTACTGGGTGACCAATGGGGACCCAGAGTGGGGAATCACCCCATGGATGGAGTTCTCCGAAGCAGAGATGTTTTGGGGAGCTGGTTACAGCCAAGCGGTTGCTGTACAATTCTTATCAATAAATACCTTTTGTGTTCACAAATGAAATCTGTGAAAGTGCATCTTTGCAGCCTTCTCCCTGAGGACTGATTCTCATCTCACTGGAGGTGGATTTCAGGAGTTGCGAGTGGGAGTAATTGAATGGAATAACGTTGAGATTTGGTTTTATTTATTACTATTATGACTTGCACCATATTATAAACATTATATAATCACACAAAAGCTATAGTTAGAAGTATTTTATCTTGACAATATTTTATTGTGTCAGGGATGTTTACTTGGTTTTCTGACAGTTGAAACATCACAAACGTAAATTTTTTTTAAAAATGACTTATCTTTGAACCTTTCCTTTTGTGTTTCTTTAAATTATGTATAAATATCTGCAGTTCTATTCTGTTCTATTAATTCATGAATAATTCTGCACTATTCAGTGAAATACAGAGGTCTTGGGCGAGATTCTCCGTTTGTGAGATTATGGTCTGGATTCTCCGATTTTGTCTGGAGGAAGCGTCTGGTCTTACGACCAAAAAGTCGCCGCCGCCCCCACACCGATGCTCCACTTGGTGGGGGAGTAGCAGCCGTACCATGTAAAGCCCCCGGCTTTACCTGAAGATATGGATGGAGAATGGCCGGGTCTGTGGCCGCGCATTTGCGTAGCAGCAATCTGCGGCAGCCGCGCTGAACAACATGGCGCCGACCGCGCGCGGACCCGGCCTGCCAAATAATCCACCCCTGTGAACCCCCTCGCCATCCCTGGACTATCCCGCACCAGTAGCCCCAGCACCCGCCGAAGCCCCCCCGGGCAGCGGAACGGCTTCCCCCCACCCCCCGACTATGGTGGCACTGGACACTGTCCACAGCCGCCATGCGATGTCCCCGAAAACTGAGAGGACATGCAACGGACGCCATTGGGAAATCAGCCCAACGGAGGCGAAGCTTCGGGTGAGGGCCTCAGGTGACATCATACGGCCGTCGCAACGGGAGCAGCGAACTCAGGGATTCGGCCGTTTTTGAGGGGGCAGAGCATCTGAAAAATGGCACCGCCCCTGTTTTCGGCATGCAAACGGATTCTCTGGCCGCCGTTTTGAGCGGGTAGCCTGATAGCGATGTCCCATGGCAGTTCACCCGCACACCCCCGCCGCATGAAAATAGGCTTCCCCCCCTCTCGGATGGCCTGGGTGCTCCCCTTCCCCCAAGAATGGGGTCCGCTTAATAGGAAGAACAGTCTTCCCCCCCACCCCGGGCTGTCATGTGAGTGTCTCTTTAAGAAAGGTTTTTGTCTTATCACATGTCTCCTGTGATGTCATTGTGTGGATGAAGCTGAGTTGTTTTTTTGGTTTTGCTTTTGTATTTGGCTGCTATGGATTCAAAGAGAGAACAGAAGTGTTTTGGCCTGTCTCTCTAGTTTCATTTTAAAACATTGATTATTGCGACCTGCTGTTTTGGTAACTTAAAAGATATAGGGCGGAATTCTCCGACCCCACGCCGGTGCAGAGAATAGCGGGATGGGCCGTATTTTCCCGCGACGCCGGTCCGACACGCTCCCGCTATTCTCCCCAATGCGCAAATTTTTCCGATCGCCTTACTCGTGAATAACCCTGTCAAATTGCCCGAAACGGCCAAAACTGGCCTCCCGCTATTCTCCGGCCCGGACGGGCCAAAGTCCCGACGTCGGCACGCAAGTTGAGTACGCCGGCTGACACACCTGCTTTTCAAATTTGTCAGCCAGTCGAGCTGGCTGACGAGGAGGTGAGCGGACCGCCGGACTGTGAGCAAACCGGGGCTGGCATCCCGGAGAACGCAGCGAACAGTGGGGGTGGGGGGGGGTGGGTGGGAGAGGGGTGGGAGGGGTGGGTGAGGGGGTGGGGGGTGGGGGGTGGGTGGGGGGGGTAGTTGGGTGTGGGGGTGGTGGGGAGGGGTGGTGGGGAGGGGTGGAGGGTGGTGGGGGGGAGGGGGGGAGAAGGAGAAGGGGGGAGAAGGAGGGGAGGGAGGGAGAGGGGGAGAGAGAGGGGGAGAGAGAGGGAGGGAGAGAGAGAGGGAGAGGGAGTGGGGGGAGGGGGGGCGGGGAGGAGAAGGAGAAGGGGAGAAGGAGAAGGGGGAGGAGAGAGAGGGGGGCTGCTCACGCCTTTTTACGACACGGAGCCGCGTCATTGTGGCGTCATTCGGGAGTCGCAGCCTTTTCGCGTCATTTAACGCGTGACACCCGCGGCCCCGCTCCTAGCCCATTTCCGGGGCATGAATAGCTCGGGAGCGGGGCCGTATCGGGCCGTCGTGAAGCTCAGCCGATTTCACGACGGCCATCCCGATTTTTATCGGGAGCTGAGAATACCGCCCATAGTTTGCTTTCTGGAAGGGTTTAAACCTACTGATGAGACGGGGTCAGAATCTCAGGGAAAGCCAGTCTTATTCAAGTTAGAATACAGAGTGCTGGGTCATGCCCTTAAAAAGGGGTTGTTGGTTTATGGGATTTTGTTTTTGAATTGGAACAGTTAAGGTGGAAATCATTAAGGGTTATACGTAGATTACTGTAGCTGTCTGGGTTCTTTATGTTTGTAATTGATAAAAAGTCTTGCTGTGTGTGTTTATACAAATGTTAACAAAATTCTTAGAACATAGCTTGTTTTTGATTAAAGTGTCTGGGGAGACTGTTGCATAACACCTGAAGGTGTTATTCACACACTCTTGTGCTCATCCTAGCGAAATTCAACTAAAGGTTAGAGGTCAAGTGAACTCCATAATACACTTTGCAGTCTTTAACCCTGGCCCATAACAGGAACACCTTAATGGGGAGACCCTCCTGGGATCCCCTAATGAGAGGGACACCCACAAAGACCCCCTAATTAAAAGAATCCCCACAGGGATGCCCTAACTAAAGGAAACCCCACACAGGGATACCTTGATTAAAGATACCCTCCACAGACCCCTCCTTCCCCACCGCAGAAACGAGACCTCCGCCTGGTAGCGAGTGAGCAGATCAGACAATGGCAGTGAAAAGGATTAAAGCTATAACACTTACCTAGAATCTCCATGTGTCCATTCCTGGAAGGACAACAGCTGCAACCTGTGTTTAAACCCCTCACATCCATTAACTGCAAGCCATTCATTAATTTCTAGTAGTGGGCTGTGATTGACAGCTTCCACAAAACAACTTCAGCCTTGATTCATTTATTCCCTTCATGGATGCATGACTCTAAGTGCTAAAACCCCACTTTTTACAAACATCAACCACATGTAAGAGCGGTAAGTAAATTCCAATCACAAAGTGCATTCTAATCACTCAGGTGAGGAAGTGTGGACTCAAGTCAATTGCTGCTGGGAGGGTAATGTCACACTGGCACCACCAGGCTTCCTGGGTGGCACTACTAGGCTGGCAGGGCACTGCAAGGGTGCCAGGTTGCCCGTGCCATGGAACGGTCCCGAGGGTGCCCTGCCCTTAAGAGGTGGTGTGAGTGGAGGATTGAGGACTCTATAAGAGGTGAATTTGGGAAGTGGGGTGGTCCAAAGGCTACAGTCTGGATGCTGAGCAGGGTCAAAAGATCGGGGTGGCATTTCTACATGCACTGATGAGCTTAACAAAAAAAAACAGCAACGTCTCGTTAGTTAGCAGTGTCGTTCTCGGCGCTGCAGGTGCTGAGAAACATCCTGCTAACCCTGCCAAAACCGGAACTCTGTTTTTGTTTGTTAAATAGTGCCCCCGGTCAGCCATGGGATGGAACAAAATTGGTGTCTCTACCATCACTGCCCATAGCTCCAGAGTACAACATGCATGTAAAAGTGTATATTGACACCGCAACTTGTTTGGACAGCCTGTGTGGATCAGATTGCTGCCGACAACCTGGAGTTTGATCCCCGTTTGAGCTGGGATGGATTTAGGACCTTCTTGCTTGTTTGACCCATGATGGAGATCATGGCATTGTGGGCCGATCTTGCCTTTGGGCTTGGTGGCACTGCGATTCAACTGAAGTAAGAGCAATAATATTTTCAACTAGTGGGCCAACATCATAGGACCAAAAGTGAGTAAAGTAAAGTCACCATAGTGCCAGATGACCCTTTGAGGCAGAGAGCTGACTGGTGCTGATTTAACCTGAGGGTCACCACACCTCAGGCGAGGGACAAGGTTGAGAAGGCGGGGGCCTTCACAAATAACCTTAGCTGGTACTGGAATTGAACCAGCATTGTTGGCCTTGCTCTGCATCATGAACCAACTGTTCAGCCAACTGAGTAAACCAGCCCGGTTCCATGGATCGTGTGATTGAATGCCAAGTGATCAAATGTCACATGAGCAATTCTCCAGGAATGTGGCAAAGTAGAATTGGCATTCCTACGCTGGAACAGGGTTTCAACTCACAGAAACAAGATTGCAACAGACTGTGATCATACTTGTCATGTGTGCTCTGCCCGAAGGCAGCCCCTTGGCTCATTGTCTGCTGATGCTTTATCCTGAGCCATTTTTCTTGGTTGTTTTATGTCAGCGATGGTTTGTGATTGCCACCCACTGTTGGTGGCAGGGCAAGGAGGCAGGTCCCAAATCTACTTCAGCCGGAGCGTCAATCGAACCCGTGCTGCTGGAGTTATTCTGAATCACACACCAGCCAATCGAGCTAACTGCCCCCACTACTGCGCCGATTAAAAATCAATATAAAATTTCTCAAAATCATTGTTGCGGGTAAGAAAAAAGCTGCAAAAAAAAATATTTTTTCTGATGGAGATAAAGCTGCTCTTCACCCTTTCACATGCTCCATGCTAGAAATTCATCTTAAGAGGTCAAGAATAATCAAATATTTAAGGCCAGCTGGAACATATGTCAGGAAATTGTATTTATTTCTTAATTTTTCCAATTAAGGGGCAATTTAGTGTGGCCAATCCATCGACCTTGCACATCTTTGGGTTGTGCGGGTGAGAACCAAGCAGACACAGGGAGAATGTGCAAACTCCACGGGTCCTCGGAACGTGAGGCAGCAGTGCTAACCACTGCACCACCATGCCGCCGATTGTATTTATTTATTTCACCTTAATTTAGCCAGGTGAATTAATTGAGAATCAATTCTAACTTACAATAGTGACCTGGCCAAGAGAATAATGCCACAGAAATTACACAACAATACATTTAATTTCAACTCCAAAAATAATAAACTACAAATTAGCAGTGAAAGAGAATTGACAGTTTAGCAAGTACAAGTATCAGTCAACAAAGCCTTAATACTTTGGCGGAAGGCATCCACAGTAATAAAATTAGCTAGCTTTGGCTTTAGTTGTAGCTCCAGGCAATGGCAGCCGCAAAACTATGACCAAAGCCTGTGCTCACTCTTGGAGTGACCAATCAGATTTTAGGACGAGACAATAAAATGTAACAAACTTTTCAAATACAAGGCATTTTTCCCTGAGCACTATTCAGTAAATTAACAGTAATGTTCGATAAAGTTACAGAAGCCCTGTTAGCTCCTTGTGTGCAATGAGGGCCAGTTAATCAGGGAGTACAGATCAGAGCGATAGGTGTGGAAAGTGACACCCTTCGCAAATCTAATTGCAGAGCGAAAGAGGACATTTAACTTACCAAGGGAGGTTTTGGAGACCATTTTCTAAAATAATAATAATAAACTTTATTATTGTCACAAGTAGGCTTACATTAACACTGCAATGTGGTTGCTGTGAAAATCCCCCAGTTGCCATAGTCTGCTGTCTGTTTGGGTACACAGAGGGAGAATTCAGAATGTCCAATTCACCTAACAAGCACATTTCGGGACTTGTGGGAGGAAACCGGAGCACCCGGAGGGAACCCATGCAGACACGGGGTGAACTTGCAAAGTCCACACAGACAGTGACCCGGGGTTCCTGGCATTATGAAGCATCAATGCTAACCACTATGCTACCGTGCTGCCCAAGACTCATCATAAGCAAAAATGGGTAGAATAGACGTCTGAACTATGGTGCATCTGTTGAATGAATAAAGCAGGAGTTATTGCGATACAGAAAACCAAGTCTAGACTTAACCCCAGCTAGTAAAAAGGTCAATGTGGGAAATAAAAGTCAAAGCATGGTCCAACCAGATTCTGAGATATTTGTAGATGGAAACTTGCTCAAATTCAAAGTTATCAAGCATTGCAATTTGTGATCACAGGTAGTCTTCGGCATTTTCCGGTGGAACAGCATAAACCTAGTTTTTGTGGAGTTCAGAAAAAGATGCACATCAGAAACTGGCCGTTGTGCATTCGCAAAACTGAATTGCAATTTATGCAAAACAGAAGGAATGAATAAACCTGCAGAATAATCTGCATACAGATGAATAAAATAACTCCCTGTTTATTGAACCACACTGTTTATATAAAAAGAACAGGGCCTAAAATAGATCCTGTGGGACACCCTTTTTAACTGTAAGAAGACCAGAAACAAGCGTATGTGATTTAACACACTGAATATGATTAGAAAGATAATTTATGAACCATGCAAGACAATCTTTATTAAAACTAATGTTACTCAATCCTTTGACAAGACTAGAATGATTGGCAGTGTCAAATACTGTGGATAGATCAATAAAAATAATTGAAGAGTTTCTGGCAGAAAGTTTTTTCTCAATGCTTTTGTGTATCACTCTTCTATAATCCACACACTAAGACTGGCAAGGAGCCTACATATTTCAAGGGATGGGTTCGTTGGAGTACTATTATCGTCAAATAATTTTTTTCCCCCGCTCTCCTTTTATGCCAAGTTGATAAAAAACCTCCATATTATGCATGTCTTGTTCAGCTAATTCCCAAACAAAACACTGGATATTCCTGAAAGAGCAGCCCAATCAGAACAGACAAGTGTTCAGTTTATATAAATACCTGCTGGTGCACAATCCTAATTATGAACGAACTGCAGCTAATCTGGGACAAGCATCTGAGTAGCAAGATGCCTTTAAAGCAGTGTAGCTGACAAAAGGAGAACTCAATCAATTACTGGTGAGGGATGAATGGAGATCATTTGGTATGAAATTGTGCCCCAAGTGCCCATTTGTTCTACATTAACTTAACTATCACACATAGATATAAGGAACAAGCTGATACTGGGGATGCCCTGTAGGTCTGTTCTGCTATTACTCAAACTCCTGTGTATTCCCCGCATATTATATCAGTATAAGTTATTTTACATTTTTACCTCTGGTTGTCAGCATTTGATTTTTCTCTACACCTTTCTTCATGTGCAGTTGGACATGCAAATCTGATAGGAGGTCATTTACAAAGATATTAATCTCTTGATGTGAACTAATAGAACGCCTGCTTGATAGACATAGTATAAATTGCTACAGATGTCCCATTATTGTTGATGCTCTGTTATCCGCCAGCTGTTCATAGCTGCCCAATGTATCGTGGGGAATACCGCACAGTTATCTGCTTTGAAGGCTCGGACAATCTACAGCAGGCACCTCAAAGCATTGGACATTAACCATTAATGGTGTCTTGCCAAGATCCTCATCCTCCAAATTTAGTGGCAAGAAAGGCAATCCAACAGCAGCGTCCTCTTCCAAGCTAACTTCCCCAGCATCGAGGCGCTAACCACTCAAAACCACTGACACCAGACTCATGTAACTCACTTGTAGCAGAAGACTCCCAGGAGGACAGCAGAAATGCTTTAGGGATGTCTTTGAAGCAGTCAGGAAGAGGTCAAACATCCATGCCTCATGCGAGATCCTGGCCTATGGCTAACCAAAATGGAGAGGCTCATTCGGGAGGCACCAATCATATCAGGAGACTTCATTCATAACATGGAGAGGCGAAGTGCAGCATCAGCGGGACTGCACTAACCTCCAAACAACTCATCGATCCAACCCTTCAAGCACTGCCTGCCCCACTTGTGACAGGGCCTGCAAATTACACACTGGACCAGTCAGCCACCTCAGAACCCATTGAACTGGTGGAAGCAAGTTATCCTCGATCCTGGGGACTGTCTAATAGGAGGAATTCTAGCTTGTGATTGGAAAGTTTAAATGACTGGCATTAAAAACTGTGTCTTGTGAAAGGTCACTGTGAAAAGCTAGCTGACATATGCCTTTATACCATCTGTATTATAAATAAAACACAATACCAACATAATCTCATAATGGGCCTATCTCGACAACTTTAATATAATTAGAAAGTTCTCATTTCCAAAGCAACATCCAGCAGTAGCTTCTCTCTGCTCTCCCATGCAGTTACTTCTGAAATCCTTCAAGGATCTCTTGGTCTTTTCCTCTTCGACCTGCTGCACCTGAGTGCCATTATCCAAATACATCGCCGCAGATTCTATACGGCCATTGGTGGCGCTCAGCTATACCTCTCCACCATCCCTTTCAACCCCTCTGTACTGTCAGCCTGATTCTTCCACATCTAATCTTGAATTCCCATTACACCAGAGATGTAATTTTCAGACCCTCCCCTATTTTACAGCGGCCCTGATTTCATCCCCTCCCCTTGCCCCACAGTCTCTAGCTGAAATAGCTTGTTCTCAACTCAGTCAACTTATTGGAACATAAGTTAAATTTCAATCCTACATCTTCTCCGTCACAATGGCTCCCTCCTTCCACTTCAGTATATCACCCTTCTTTACCACAAACTGATCAGCCCAACTGCTTCCAAAACTCTCATCCAGACCTTTGTAACCCCCAGGCTCGAATATTATAATGTTTTTTTCAGGCAGGCCTACTGTCTTCCAGCTCCATAAATGGAAAGTCATCCAAAAAGTATGTGGCTGTATTCTAAATTCACCAATTAACTCCCAGTCACTTATCACCCCGTGTGCTACGTAATGTCCATTGATTCTCAGTTCACCAACACCTCCTTCTCACCATACTGGCCACAGCCACTCTTCCATTTGCACCGACCTCCAGCCCTGCAACAGTGCAATAATTCAGCGGGCTTCAAAACCTGGACCCTTCACACCACCATTGAAAGATGTAACTTCAGCAAACTTAATCACAAGCTTCAGAATTGCCTCCTTCAACCTCTTCATATCTCCTAATATCCCCTTCTTTGGTACAGTGCTCATTTTTGCCATTGAATTTCTGTGAAGCACATTTGGATATCTTTCTGCATTGAATACGCATTATCTAATGTAAGTTGTTGCAATAAAGTTGTGGCCAAACATACATATTGTGTGGCATTGACCAATATATAGAATATGTCACTGTTGTCAGTTTATTGTTCTACTTGTCTTTGGAAAGGAAAATATTCAATAAATATAAAGACTAATACACTAAACATAAGATCTTGGAGCAGCAGTTGGCAATTCAGCCCCTCGCAACTGCTCCGCCAGTCAATACGATCATAGCTGATCTCATCTCATAGAACATAGAACATAGAACGATACAGCACAGTACAGGCCCTTCGGCCCATGATGTTGCACCGACATGGGAAGTCAAAAACTAAAGGCCATCTAACCTACACTACGCCATTATCATCCATATGCTTATCCAATAAACTTTTAAATGCCCTCAATGTTGGCGAGTTCACTACTGTTGCAGGTAGGGCATTCCACGGCCTCACCACTCTTTGCGTAAAAAACCTACCTCTGACTTCTGTCCTATATCTATTACCCCTCAATTTAAGGCTATGTCCCCTCGTGCTAGCCACCTCCATCCGCCGGAGAAGGCTCTCACTGTCCACCCTACCTAACCCTCTGATCATTTTGTATGCCTCTATTAAGTCACATCTTAACCTTCTTCTCTCTAACGAAAACAACCTCAAGTCCATCAGCCTTTCCTCATAAGATTTTCCCTCCATACCAGGCAACATCCTGGTAAATATCCTCTGCACCTGTTCCAAAGCTTCCACGTCCTTCCTATAATGAGGCGACCAGAACTGTACGCAATACGCCAAATGCGGCCGTACCAGAGTTTTGTACAGCTGCAACATGACCTCATGGCTCCGGAACTCAATCCCTCTACCAATAAAGGCCAACACACCATAGGCCTTCTTCACAACCCTATCAACCTGGGTGGCAACTTTCAGGGATCTATGTACATGGACACCGAGATCCCTCTGCTCATCCACACTACCAGGAATTTTACCATTAGCCAAATATTCCGCATTCCTGTTATTCTTTCCAAAGTGAATCACCTCACACTTAGAACATAGAACATAGAACAGTACAGCACAGAACAGGCCCTTCGGACCTCAATGTTGTGCCGAGCCATGATCACCCTACTCAAACCCACGTATCCACCCTATACCCGTAACCCAACAACCCCCCCAACCTTACTTTTTTTTTAGGACACTACGGGCAATTTAGCATGGCCAATCCACCTAACCCGCACATCTTTGGACTGTGGGAGGAAACCGGAGCACCCGGAGGAAACCCACGCACACAGGGGGAGGACGTGCAGACTCCACACAGACAGTGACCCAGCCGGGAATCGAACCTGGGACCCTGGAGCTGTGAAGCATTTATGCTAACCACCATGCTACCCTGCTGCCCCATGCTACCCTGCTGCCCCCACATTATCCACATTAAACTCCATTTGCCACCTCTCAGCCCAGCTCTGCAGCTTATCTATGTCCCTCTGTAACCTGCAACATCCTTCCGCACTGTCTACAACTCCACCGACTTTAGTGTCGTCTGCAAATTTACTCACCCAACCTTCTGCGCCCTCCTCTAGGTCATTTATAAAAATGACAAACAGCAACGGCCCCAGAACAGATCCTTGTGGTACGCCACTCGTAACTGAACTCCATTCTGAACATTTCCCATCAACCACCACCCTCTGTCTTCTTTCAACTAGCCAATTTCTGATCCACATCTCTAAATCACCCTCAATCCCCAGCCTCCGTATTTTCTGCAACAGCCGACCGTGGGGAACCTTATCAAACGCTTTACTGAAATCCATATACACCACATCAACTGCTCTACCCTCGTCTACTTGTTCAGTAACCTTCTCAAAGAACTCGATAAGGTTTGTGAGGCATGACCTACCCTTCACAAAACCATGCTGACTATCCCTAATCATATTATTCCTTTCTAGATGATTATAATTCGTATCTCTTATTTTTAAAAAAATTTAGATTACCCAATTATTTTTTCCAATTAAGGGGCAATTTAACATGGCCAATCCACCTACTCTGCACATTTTTGGGTTGTGGGGGCGAAACCCACGCAGACACAGGGAGAATGTGCAAACTCCACATGGACAGTGACCCAGAGCCGGGATTGAACCTGGGACCTCAGCGCCGTGAGGTGGTTGTGCTAACCACTAGGCCACCGTGCTGCCCTCAAATCATATCTCTTATAATCCTCTCCAAGACTTTACCCACAACAGACGTGAGGCTCACCGACCTATAGTTACCGGGGTTATCTTTACTCCCCTTCTTGAACAAAGGGACCACATTTGCTATCCTCCAGTCCTCTGG
The DNA here is from genome assembly GCF_902713615.1 of Scyliorhinus canicula. Taxonomy (NCBI): domain Eukaryota; kingdom Metazoa; phylum Chordata; class Chondrichthyes; order Carcharhiniformes; family Scyliorhinidae; genus Scyliorhinus; species Scyliorhinus canicula. The sequence continues at coordinate 69,714,890 of NC_052156.1, read as the reverse complement.
CACTATTCCTGTAGCCAATGATGACATAAAAATCAAAGCCAAAGGCTCAGCAATCTCTTCCCAGGCTTCCCAGAGAATCCTAGGATAAATCCCATCAGGCCCCGGGGACTTATCTATTTTCACCTTGTCCAGAATTGCCAACACTTCTTCCCTACGCACCTCAATGCCATCTATTCTAATAGCCTGGGTCTCAGCATTCTCCTCCACAACATTATCTTTTTCCTGAGTGAATACTGACGAAAAGTATTCATTTAGTATCTCGCTTATCTCCTCAGCCTCCACACACAACTTCCCACCACTGTCCTTGACTGGCCCTACTCTTACCCTAGTCATTCTTTTATTCCTGACATACCTATAGAAAGCTTTTGGGTTTTCCTTGATCCTACCTGCCAAAGACTTCTCATGTCCCCTCCTTGCTCGTCTTAGCTCTCTCTTTAGATCCTTCCTCGCTTCCTTGTAACTATCAAGCGCCCCAACTGAAACTTCACGCCTCATCTTCACATAGGCCTCCTTCTTCCTCTTAACAAGAGATTCCACTTCATTGGTAAACCACGGTTCTCTCGCTCAACCCCTTCCTCCCTGCCTGACTGGTACGTACTTACCAAAAACACGCAATAGCTGTTCCTTGAACAAGCTCCACATATCCAGTGTGCCCAACCCTTGCAGCCTACTTCTCCAACCTACACATCCTAAGTCATGTCTAATGGCATCATAATTGCCCTTCCCCCAGCTATAATTCTTGCCCTGCGGGGTATACTTATCCCTTTCCATCACTAACGTAAAGGTCACCGAATTGTGGTCACTGTCTCCAAAGTGCTCACCTACCTCCAGATCTAACACCTGGCCTGGTTCATTACCCAAAACCGAATCCAATGTGGCCTCGCCTCTTGTTGGCCTGTCAACATATTGTGTCAGGAAACCCTCCTGCACACATTGTACAAAGAACGACCCATCTAATGTACTCGAACTATATCTTTTCCAGTCAATATTTGGAAAGTTAAAGTCTCCCATAACAACTACCCTGTTACTTTCGCTCTTTTCCAGAATCATCTTCGCCATCCTTTCCTCTACATCCCTAGAACTATTAGGTGGCCTATAGAAAACTCCCAACAGGGTGACCTCTCCTTTCCTGTTTCTAACCTCAGCCCATACTACCTCGGAAGAAGAGTCCCCATCTAGCATCCTTTCCGCCACCGTAATACTGTCCTTGACTAGCAGCGCCACACCTCCCCCTCTTTTGCCCCCTTCTTTGAGCTTACTAAAACACCTAAACCCCGGAACCTGCAACAACCATTCCTGTCCCTGCTCTATCCATGTCTCTGAAATGGCCACAACATCGAAGTCCCAGGTACCAACCCATGCTGCCAGTTCCCCTACCTTATTTCGTATACTCCTGGCATTGAAGTAGACACACTTCAAACCACCTACCTGAACACTGGCACCCACCTGCAAAGTCAAATCTGTGCTCCTGACCTCTATACTCTCAATCTCCCGTACCCCAAAACTACAATACAGGTTCCCATGCCCCTGCTGAATTAGTTTAAACCCCCCCAAAGAGCACTAACAAATCTCCCCCCAGGATATTGGTGCCCCTCAGGTTCACCAACTCCACTTTCCTGCCCATTCTCCATAACCCTTCAACTCAATATTAATCTGTCTATCTCCTATTTAAATTTACTCAATGTCCCAACATCCGCTGCACTCTGACGAAGTGAATTCCGCAGATTCGCGACCCTTTGAGAAAAGTAATTTTTCCTCATCTCTGTTTTAAGCCTGCTACCCTTTATCCTAAAACTATGACCTCTTGTTCTAGAATGCCTCAGAAGAGGAAACATCCACTCTACATCTACTTTATCCATACCTTTTATCCTCATATATACCTCTATTTGATCGCCTCTCATTCTTCTAAACTCTAGAGCGTATAGGCCTAAACTGGTCAATTTCTCTTCATAAGACAAAGCCCTCATCTCTAGGATCAATCTAGTGACCCTCATTTGAATTTCCTTTAATGCAATTAAATTGCTCCTCAAAAACCAGGACCAAAACTGTACACAGTACTCCAGGTATGCTTTCATCAGTGACTTGTGCAGGTGCAGCAACACTTCCCTCCTTTTATACTCTATTCCTTTGGTTATAAAGGCCAAAAATCAGTTTGCCTTTCTTATTACCTTCTGTACCAGCAAGCTAGTTTGTGTGATTCATGTATGATGATACCCAGATCCCTCTGCATCGAAGCACTCTGAAGTTTCTTTCCATTTGGATAATAAGTTGCCTTTCCATTTTTCTGACCAACATGGATAACTTCACACTTATCCACGTTAAACTCCATCTGTCAAATTTTGGCCCATTCACCTAAACTATCTATATCATAGAATGTCTACAGTGCAGAAGGAGGACATTTGGCCCATTGAGTCTGCACCTTACCCTCCGAAAAAGCACTGTACATAGGTCAACTCCGCCACCCACCCCGTTCTATCCCCATAACCTAACCTGCAGACACAAAGGAGCAATTTAGCATGGCCAATCCACCTAACCTGCATATCTTTGGACTGTGGAAGGAAACTGGAGCATCAGGAGGAAACCCACGCAGTCATGGGGATAATGTGCAAGATATAGATGGACAGTAAACTAAAGCCAGAATTGAACCCGGGTTCCTGGCGCTGTGAGGCAGCAGTGCTAACCAGTATGCCACCATGCCGCCCGCTTCCATTTGTGAATTTCCTATTTCCTCATTTAACTTAATATCCCATTTATTGTAGTGTTATCAGCAAATGTGGCTATAGTATCTTCTATCCCTGTATCCGAGTCATCCAATAACCCACTTAAATACCTTAATCTTAAGTCACTGCGCATAGATCCAAGTGTATTATTAAGTTCAATGGGAGATACTAGCTCAGGTTCAGCCCATAGAAACAGCCAGAACTATAATAGGAACAATCCTTTCTACTGGATTTGAGATTGAGCTAATACAGTAAGTCAGTAAGGGAGAAAAATACATTTCCAGTAAAATGTGACAGCAACCACCAGACCAATCTTTCCCCATGTGGAAAATGCATTTGTCCTGCAATTCATGATACATCTATGACTGAGGCCACATTAGCTTAGCACATTGATGCACTCTGCAAGGACAACATGATATGGCGAAGATAGGGCTGCAGTAATAGAGTTAGAAAAGTGACTTTGATTACAGTCTTTGAGACACGATGTGCCTCAACTGGTTTTTCTGGTGTACAAGAATTGGAGACAACAACTATAATTTCTGCTCGCAAGAGCAGTACATGAGTGCCTATATTTTTGAATAAAAAGAGACTTTACTGCCCTGGGCACAAAGGGCAATATGGCAATGCACAACACAAGACGACGAGCCAGTCCAGCATGCTGCCATCTGTCTCAAAATGACTAGGCAGTAGCAATTGGCACAGAATAAACAAATCAAGCCAGGATGTTGGGAAATTAGCAAACGCATGGGTGGTAATTTTCTGAGGGTCACTGACTATTTGTGTGTATACAGAACGCAATTTTTTCTCTAGTTGCCGAATTTCATTACACTTTAGGTCCGGGTGTATATTTCCAAATGCACCAGTCAGATATTCCATTGACTTCTAGTAAACAGATGTGGTATGAAAAACTGCATGCTTTTGATGGTGCTTACTTTGATAAGGTGATCTGTCACCCTCAGCAAAGCATCTGTCATCTGGTTTAGACAGTGATATATAATAGATTAGCTGAGCACTGCAATATCACCTTCAGGGGTGTGAAATAAAGCAGAACCATGGAAGGCAGGAACAGCTGTTACATTTTCTTCAGCAAGCCAAGATGCACGAAGTGCAGAATCTGTTTTAAAATCAGTTTTAAACTCCTGACGGAGACCTGGAGGGTGGGGGAGCACTTTGTTTATACAGTAAAATTCTAAACGTATTTGATATCAACAGTCTTCTGACTTTGTTACAACTATAACACAGAAATGATCCTTCCTGTTAAATTCAGGGGCGATTTTGAGCCCATGCTAGCTGTCCATGGGGTTGGTGGTGCAGATAGAAGTCCCGCGAGAATTTGGAATTGCGATTCTCCCCTCAAAATTGCGTGTTGATTTTCCCGCGCCTCGTCAATTATGTCATATGGTTCACACCCACAACCCACATTTTAATATATTTTCAACAAATTAAATATTATGTCTAGTAACAGCAGTAACACAAATTTAACAAGTCATAATGGCAAGCACTATGTCCAGCACGGGGTATAAATCTGCCGAGCAACGACAATACCCAGCCTATAAAAGATAGATTGAAATGCATCTTTCTCAGCAACAAGATTAGCAGATAGAATAAAGTGCGAACTCCTATTAGTAGAAACAGCTTAGTGAGATCATTGGGAGATCAGAAATGCATCCGTAAGCTAATTTCTAGAGTCAAGGGCCGGGATTCTCCTGGAATTGACGCGGCGGCCAGTACCGGCGCCAAGAGCGGCGTGAACCACTCCGGTGTCGGGCCACTCGGAAGTTGCGAAATCCTCCGCACTTCCGGGGCCTAGGCCGGCACTGGAGGGGTTGGCGCCGCGCCAACCGGAGCCGAAGGGCTGCCGCCGGCTGGTGTGAGTTGGTGCATACACAGAACTGCCAGCATGTTCTTGCGGATGCGCAGAACCGCTGGCGTGTTTCCTGTGCATGCACAGGGGGTTTTTTTCTCTGCGCCGGCCATGGTGGAGCCTTACAAAGGCCAGTGTGGAGGGAAAGAGTTCCCCCTCGGCACAGGCCCGCCGCAGATCGGTGGGCCCCTATCGCAGGCCGGGTAACCGCGGGGGCTCCCCCGGGGCCGGATCCCCCTGCGCCCCCCCGAGGATCCCAATAGATGGCCAACAAGCCAGGACCCGCCGGATGGACCATTTCCATTTCACGTCGGCAGGACTGGCGGAAAACAGGCGTCCGCGCGGCCCATCGGGGCCCGGAGAATTGCCGGGGGTGCCGCTGCCAACGGATCCCGACTGGCGTGGTGTGATCCCCGCCCCCGCCCGTAAACCGGCGCCGGAGAATTCGGCAGCCGGCGTCAGAGTAGCGGGGCGCGATTCACGCCGCCCCCCCCGCCGATTCTCCGACCCGGCAGGGGGGTCAGAGAATCCCGCCCAAGGAATTTGAGGGAGGCAGACAGCCAAATACACGGAAAACAGATTAAAAGAGGAACAATGGTATTATTGCCAGCCCCCTCAGAAACCGAGCAGCCAGTTGACAACTTCGCAGCCTCAGAAGCTTATAGCCAGTTTCTAGCTGCCTGGAGGCCAAGTTTTACATCTAACTGCTTCTAAGTCTCAGAACCAAGGCAGTGTAGAAATATTCGTAAAGGGAGTTTAAATATCTTTGCTGAAAAATGCTTTTCCCAAACTTGGTCATCAGCCCTGTATTGTGCAGTAGTTATAAACTGGATTTAATTTATAGATTTATTTAATCTGGATGTTGTTTGGGGGAAGGGGAAATCTAAAGGTGTACAGGGATCGTAGATATATTTTGGAACAAGGGGCAGGTTCTACATAAATTGTTCATGTGTTTCATGGTTCATATCCTGAATTACCTTAGAGTAGCGTAGTCACGTTTGTGTGTTTTTATCTTTCCTTTAATTTAGTGAATAGTCTTTAATAATTGTTACATGATGACTGGACTGCTTATTCTTACTGGGGTTTCACTTAATTCCTCACAACATTCCAAAAACAAAACAGTCCACTTCCACAAACTGGTGTTCGAAGTTGGGATACCCTCACAGATAATATCAACATGGTTCACGACACGAAACGTGGGACTCGTCCAGGATCTTAAAAAGCTGAATTCCTTGGGTGTAGCGACTTTTTGACTTTTTAAACATAACTAGAGTGAGCAACTAGTGGAACCAAGTAAGAATGTGTTCTATTAAAGCAAGAAGGCCTTTTCATCAAGCTTGGCCTGACCTGGAAGTAGCAAGTTGAAAAACTGTCTAAAACCAGATGATGGAATCACAGGTAAGAAGGCGGAGATAATTAAAGCCAGCAATATATTTAAGTATATGAGAAGGGTTAGCTGGACCTAATATTTTGAGAAGTGATGAAATTGAACTAGCGATGCTTCAATTACGAAATCAAGAGGTTAGAGACGCAAGAAAAGGGGAGGGAAAGAGAGGAAAGAGAAGGATAGAGAGGAAAGCGAAAGGGAGAGAGCATTTCCATGGGTACGAGAGGAGAGTTTAAAAGGGAAAAGCAGCAAACCGCAAGGGATAAAAGAGAAAAAGAGAGAGAGACTTCCAACTTTGCACACAGGCAGCAGTAATTGAAAGGTTGGAACAACAGTGGAGGAAGGTAGTTCTAGATGATAAACTAGTGGGGAAATGTTCAGATATGTTCAAGCTCTCCCAAAATTTGATGAAAGAGAAGCCAAGATAATTTTTTTGTGCTTTTGAGAAAATAGTTAAACAGATGAGATGGCCACAAGACACATGGACCCTACTCTTACAGAATAAACACGTAGGTAGGATGGTGCAATCTATGCATCCTTGTCAGGGGACTATGAGACAATGAAGAAAGCTACATTGGGTGCTTATGAGCTGGCAAACCATAAGACCATAAGGCATAGGAGCAGAATTAGGCCACTTGGCCCACCGAGTCTATTCCGCCATTCAATCATGGCTGATACTTTTCTCATCCCCATTCTCCTGCCTTCTTCCCATAACCCCTGATCCCCTTATTAATCAAGAACCTATCTATTCCTGTCTTAAAGACACTCAGTGATTTAGCCTACACAGCCTTCTGCGGCAAAGAGTTCCACAGATTCACCACCCTCTGGCTGAAGAAATTCCTCCTCATCTCTGTTTTAAAGGATAGTCCCTACAGTCTGAGATTGTGTCCTCTGCTTCTAGTTTTTACTACAAGTGGAAACATCCTCTCCACGTCCACTCTATCCAGGCCTTGCAATGTCCTGAAAGTTTCAATAAGATCTCCCCTCATCCTTCTAAACTCCAACGAGTACAGACCCAGAGTCCTCAACCGTTCCTCATACGACAAACTCTTCATTCCAGGGATCATTCTTGTCAACCTCCTCTGGACCCTTTCCAAGGTCAGCACATCCTTCCATAGATATGGGCCCAAAACTGCTCACAATACTCTAAATTGGGTTTGAGCAGAGCCGTATATAGCCTCAGAAGTACATCCCTGGTCTTGTATTCTAGCCCTCTTGACATGAATGCCAACATTGCATTTGCCTTCCTAACTGATGATGGAACCTGCTCATTAACCTTTAGAGAATCATGAGCAAGGACTCCAAACACCTTTGTGCTTCTGATTTCCTAAGCATCTCCCCATTTAGAAAATAGTCTATGCCTCCATTTTTCCTTCCAAAGTGCATAACCTCACACTTTTCCACATTCTATTCCATCTGCCACTTCTTTGCCCACTCTTATAACCTGTCCAAGTCCTTCTGAAACCCGCCTGCTTCCTCAATACTACCTGTCCCTTTACAGATCTTTGTATCATTTGCAAACTTTGCAACAGGGCCTTCAGTCCCTTCTTCCAGATCATTAATGTATATTGTGAAAAGTTGTGTCCCCAGCACCGACCCCTGAGGCACACCACTAGTCACCGGCTGCCTTCCGGAAAAAGACCCCTTTATCCTCACTCTCTGCCTTCTGCCAGTCAGCCAATCCTCTATACATGCCAGGATCTCACCCTTAACACCATGGGCTCTGAACTTATGTAACAGTATCCTGTGCAGAATCTTGTCAAAGGCCTTCTGGAAATCTAAATAAATCATGTCCATTGGTTCTCCTTTGTAAAACGTCCTTGTCACTTCCTCAAAGAACTCTAACAGATTTGTCAGACATGACCTCCCCTTGGCGAAGGCGTGCTGACTCAGTCCTATTTTATCATGCACTTCCAAGTACTCCAACCACAAGCAATCTCATATTTAATAATGGACTCTAAAATCTTAACAATGACCGAACTCAGGCTAATCAGCCTATAATTTCTCGTCTTCTGCCTCCCTCCCTTCTTAAACAGCAGTGTTACATTAGCCACTTTCCCGCCCTGGGACCCTTCCTGCCTCCAGTGATTCCTGAAAGATCTCCACCAAAGTCTCCATAATATCCTCAACTATCTCTTTTAGAACCCTGGGTATAGTCCATCCGATCCAGGTGATTTATCCACCTTCAGACCTTTCAGTTTCCCCATAAGCTTCTCCTTAGTGATAGACAAGCTTACCTTGAATTTCAAAGGATGAAAAAAAATAATTTGGAATGGTGGGTGCGAGTATGCGAGTATTGAAAGTAGAAGAAACCTATGATGTCCTTAGAGAGATAATTCTGTTGGAGGAATTAAAAAATTTCTTGTCTACAGTGATTAGGACTCATGTTGAGGAACAGAAAGTTAGAACTGACAGACACGTGCGGAGCTTGCTGGTGACTATGAGTTGGTTCATCGGCCAAAGCTTAGACCTGCTTTTAAAGTGGAAAAAGCTAGAAATTGGCAAGGTCTGAGTGAGGACAGGCCAGCAAGAGAGGCAGTGGTCAGAAACTCGAAGAAGGCTTCACCTCAGAATGAAACAAAGGTGTTGGACGGAAAAGAGATATGGAAAAGTTAAATGTTTTCAGTGCAATAATCTGGGCCACATCAAGTCAGAATGCTGGGGATTATATGGAAAACCGGTTGGGATCAGAATGGAAATATGAAATCAGAGGTGGGAGAATAGGAGAAGCAGATGATTCGTCGAGAGAGGAAAAGAGCAAACAACAGGAAGGAACGTGTGTACGTCCTGCACAGGAGCAGACTAACCAGCTGGTGGCAAACGTTTTAAAATAATTTGTGTGCCAAACCTCGCAATGTCGCCGGCGAGGGGCGGGAAAATCAGGAAATACAATCTCTCCAGTAAGAACCACATTTCCCAATCCTTGTGGGTTTTCTGCCTGTGCCGCCAATCCTTCGGATGCAAGCTCAAAATCACTCCTGAATTTAACAGGAACGGCTATATTTGTGTTATAGTCGTAAAAAAGTCAGAAGGCTGTTGATAAAGAATATGTTTAGAATTTCACTGTACAAAATAAGTCTTTCCCATGAGGAGTTTAGAACTGATTGCAAAACAGATGGAATGGGAAAATATGTTAAAATCTTACAAGATACAGACATGAGTCAGTCCCTGCTGTTGTGCGATAATGACATTTGTTGTCTAGAAGGGATATTAAAGGAAAAGGTTCTGGTCAGCCGCATTCTCGGTGAAAAGAAATAAATTCCTTTAGTGGAAATAATCTTATAGAATAGCTGAAAGTCAGGGGAAGTAATGGATGGTGTTGTTGAAACCTTGCCTATTGTAGTCATTCAATTCATTCTCGTGAATGATATTGCAGGGTCCCAGATGGTAGTGATGCCTATTATAGTCAAATAGCCAATTCACAATTGTGCCACAGAGAAATTACAAAAAGACCCCCCTGGGGTATTTCCAGATTGCACTAAGACAAAAGAGGGAGGAATTGCCAGCCCAGGGTGAGGCCAGTGAGATCAGGTTATCTGATCCATCTTGATAAAGCTAAATTATATTGAGACAGACACAGAGTTCAGGTTATCTGATACCATCGTTCACATGCTAAATAAAGATGAGACAAAGACAGAGAACTAGACAAATGTGTTCAATTCAAAGATATTGATTGAATCAGCAGAGTGACTCAAATGTAAAACATTTAAAGACAGACCAGCAGGGAATAAAAACAAAGGCTGATACGAAGTCCCAGACTCAGTTGTACAACTGAAGATAGAGTGTTTGTGTTGGTAACTGTGTCAGGTGAACCCCTGAAAGCTAGATTTAGTGAGCCGTATCACATTGAAAGGAAATTGAGCAAGGAAAACTATCTGGTGTGCACCCTAGATAAATGCAAATCACACAGTGTGTCATGTGAACATGTTAAAGAAGTATTGGGTTAGAGGAGATGAGAATAAGCAGTAGGTCTCGTTAGCAATGAAGTAGGGGGAATAAGAAGGGTCAAATGCAGACAGTGACTTCTCTATAATTAATTTGGACAATGAAGAAGTACTGGGAATTGAAACCAGTGGTTAAGTCATCTCCCAGATAAGAGCCAGAGCAAACTGATAGTTACTGCAGTCCTATAAATATATTTTCAGGAATAAACTAGGTATAACAGGGTTAGCGATGCATGCCATCAATGTGGGGGGCAACCGTTCCAATAAAACAACATCCATACAGGTTAGCTCCAGTTTTGTTATCTCAAGAAAAGAAGGAAACTCACAACAGGATGAGTCAGATGTAAGGCAGTCGAGGGGATCTCTTTGGAGTCGCAGAGTTAAGTATAGCTGCTGGGTGGGGGAGGTGGGGGTGGGGGCATTGGTAGCGACATGTCCGGTCAGTCTCCGGACACTGCCTCCTGGCAGTTTGGCGCTGACAGGTTGGCACTGTGACAACTTGTGCCGGGGATGTGCTAGTAGTGGGTCCAGTGGGAGCCCTATTGGAGGGGCTGTGTTGATGTGGGGTAGGGGTGGGGGAGAGCAGGCACTGAAGGGGTGGGGGGGTGAGCGCCAGCTATATTTGCGCGTGTTGGTGGAGGAGTTGGAATGCCGGCAGGGTAGGGGAGTTTAGGAATTCTGGTGAAGATTGGCAGGTGGTATGCCAGTGAGGATTTTCAAAGGGTGGGGGGAGAGCCCCAAAAGCTCCATAATGGGACCTGGGTGCCGTTAGGTTGCATTGCTGATCAGGGTGCCCTTTAAAGATGGTGTCCTGATCTCTTTGGAGCTGCATTCGAGCTCTACAAGTACCTGCCCCACCAGAGTGTAAACCACGCCCACTCATTTTTTTTCTCTCTTTCAGAGGTTTAATATTTAGAGAGAAAACTGGTCTGTGCAATTGGAGGGTTAGGTACCCATACTCTGTTTAAGCCTGACACTTTGCCAAACTCTGATAAGATTGCACCCTCAGTTTTAAAGGCAAAATATTGATCAGAATTCATTAAACGAGCGGTGAGGTGCTCTCTCCATCCCCCTGATAGTCTGTGCAGCAGCCACATTCATTGATGGAACTGCTGAGCCTTCTGAGCTGACGGCCATCGGATTGGGCCACCAGCTCTGACAGGCAGACCGTTGTCCTTAATTAGACTGCAGTCCTAATGGTGACCACTTAATTGGCTATATCCAATAACATTCCACTCCCTGTCCAGCTTGGGACCGTTTTGCTACATTAATGGTGCATTGTTATTGTGGTTATTAGATGGCCATAAAGAAAATTGGACACACCACAATCAAACATATTTAGAAATTAAGAAATGCGCTTTATGGGAAAGTGAACAAAAAGCACTGGGGCAATGTTCAAGAGTGGAAAATTAAGGTTTTAATATTCCGATAGCTTTTCACCTACATTTTCAGCTACATTAAAAGACAAGGCCATAAAAATTAAACAAATATCTAACTTCTTACCAATTTGTGGGCTACAGCGCAAAACAAGTTTATGAGAAACTCTTTTTGCAATCTTATTTCTTTGGTTAAACACTTTCTCCAATAAATTTTCAGTTCTCTAACACTCCTGAAGGAGTTGACTAATGATAAGAACATAAAAAAGTGGAACATTGGTTCACCACAGGGCCTATTGAGCCTGCTCTGGAATTCAATATGATCTTGAACTTCATTTCCTCTTTCCTGCCTGCTTCCCATATCCCATAATTCCCAGACAGACCAAAAATCTGTTTGTCTCAGTGATGGTGCAACCAGAACCCTCTGAGGTTAAGAATTCAAAAGATTCATAATCCTTTGACTAAAGAATTTCTCCTCAGCTTAGTCCTAAATGATTAGACCCTTATCCTGAAACTATGCCTCCGTGTTCAAGATTCCACAGCCAGGAAGGACTCACAGTCATGGCAAAAATCCCAGAGAGGTCAAAAATTCCAAGTGAGGGGCAATGAGGAGTGGGTGGAGAGAATGGGTTGACATTGATGGAGCATGGGAAATGCGCGGGATTCGAGAGCTGAGGGCTGGCAAACTGTTTTTTGTTCAACCGTTTCTTTTATATTTTAAAATACAGCACCAGTGTAGAGGCAGGCCTTTCACCCAGCCAGCCTCTGCACCTGTCAGCCTCTACACTCATTCTGTGGTCACCCATCCTGACAGTCACCTACCCTACCCCCCAACTGGAAATCCGACCTGCGGGCAGAAATGTTTAAAGGGCAGCTTTTTAGAACTGGGGAATCTTTTAAATCTGTGCACATGACCCAGGGAGGACAATCTGTGCCAATGTTTCAATATCTAATGTTAAGATCCTAATTGATGTTACAACCGGACGGGAAGATCCGAGAGTGGAACCATGGCTTGAAAGACTGTAACTTTATTTATTTTTTTAATGTGTAGCAACAGTCACAAGATCGCCAATTAGTTTTAAGAAGAAAAAAACATTTTTTCAACATGAAAAAATTAGATTATGATACAATACACCTTAACTCCCCCCTTAGCTTGACAATTATACACATGTTTTAGGATTTAAGTACATCTTAATCTACAATGATCTCATTAGCACCAAGTCACTTTTACGCACACAAGTTGACTGTGGACAAATACACTTTCCACTCTGAACCCAAGTGAATCTTTGTAGATGTCTCATCAAAATTCCCCCCCAGCCGATTGTCGCATGGTTTGTTCACTTCCAAAACAATTCTGATAGCCAGGGTGTCCCCTTGAGGAGGTACCCTTCTGAATAGGGTGCCAGGACAGATTTGGGAGAGGTAGTCCCTTTAGGCTTGAGAAAATTAAACATAATTAAGCATTTTTTGCACACAACCTCACTGTAACTGTCAAGCTGTGTTGACATATAGGGGGATGAGGGGCAAACTTCACTTCCAAAAACACGCTTTAAAATCTTCTCTCATAATTATGTTTTCCCTGAGTGGTTTGCATTTTGAAAGTCAGACCAGGTTTTTCAAATGATACTTTTAAACAAAGCTTCTACTCCACCACTAAAAGTGATACCAGTCCAGGATTTTACATCAACTCCTTTAGGATTGCTCTGTCTTTACGGTTGTACAAAATGCTCACAATTGCCTAAACTCTTGATTTCCAGACTGTACTAAAATGATATCAAAACTTTCATCTCCCTCTGAAGTCTTCTGTCCAACTTTAAATCTCAGTGCTGCAATTGTCTCTTTAACTCAGGACACTTCATTTATCGTTCCTTGAATTCTTCTGAACAATATGTCATATATATCAGGGCAGCACGGTAGCATTGTGGATAGCACAATTGCTTCACAGCTCCAGGGTCCCAGGTTCGATTCCAGCTTGGGTCATTGTCTGTGTGGCGTCTGCACATCCTCCCCGTGTCTGCGTGGGTTTCCTCCGGGTGCTCCGGTTTCCTCCCACAGTCCAAAGATGTGCAGGTTAGGTGGATTGGCCATGATAAATTGCCCTTAGTGTCCAAAATTGCCCTTAGTGTTGGGTGGGGTTACTGGGTTATGGGAATAGGGTGCCGGTGTTGACCTCGGGTTGGGTGCTCTTTCCAAGAGCCGGTGCAGACTCGATGGGTGAGTGGCCACCTTCTGTATTGTAAATTCTATGATATCTTTGTCTCTGTTCTCTTCACTTCATATGTTTTAAACATTCTTTTTGTCCCAATTCATGGATTAAGGGATGTCCACTCTCCGAGATCCTGTCCGGGATTCTCCCATGATCGGCGGGGTGTCCCGTACCGGCGCCAAAGAGCGGTGTGAACCACACCGGCGTCGGTCCCCCCGGAAGATGCAGAATCCTCCGCACTTCCGGGGGCTAGGCTGGTGCTGGAGGGGTTGGCGCCACGCCAACCGGGTCTGAAGGGCCTCCGCCGACTGGTGCGAGTTGGCGTATGCGCAGGACTGCCAGCGTGTTCTGGCGCATGCGCAGAACCACTGGCGTATTTCCTGCGCATGCGCAGGGGGTTTCTTCTCCGCGCCGGCCATGGTGGAGGCTTACAAAGGCCGTCGCGGAGGGAAAGAATGCCCCCACTGCACAGGCCCGCCTGCAGATCGGTGGGCCCCGATCGCGGGCCAGGCCACCATGCCCCCCCCCCCCCCCCCCCCCCGTGCACCCCCGAGGACCCCGCTAACCTTTCCCTACACCAGGTCCCACCAGTCTGGACCATGTCTAATCCATGCTGGCTAGACTGGCCAAAAACGGGCAGCTGCTCGGCCCATAGGGGCCCAGAGAATTGCTGGGGGGGCCGCTGCCAATGGCCCCCGACCGGAGCAATCCCCGTCCCCACCCGAAAACCGGCGGCAGAGAATTTGGCAGCCAGCATCAGAGCAGCGGGATTCACGCCGCCCCCCGGCAATTCTCCCACTCGGTGGGGGGAGGGAGAATCCCGACCCCTGTCTCCAACTGCCACTTAGTGTCCAAAAGGTTAGGACGGTTACTAGGGGTAACCTAAGGTTAGGACGGGGATGGGGTGGCAGCATGGGCTTAGGTAGGGTGCTCTTTCAGAGGTTCAGTGCAGACCCGAATGGCCAAATGGCCTTCTTATGCACCATAGGGATTCTATGAATATTGGCCTAAATGATTTAATGGCTGTGTTGCATCTGGCGTGGATCCGTGCGCACCGGTTTGATCGCGGGAGAGGCTGAAATCGAGATCCACTCTGGGCACCGATCGGTTTGTGATCTAACCGGCACGCTCCCTTTGGCAGGTACCAGATCCCACCTGGACATGGCGAGGAACCAATTATCACCAATTAAGGGCAATCTCGATCTCATGGATGCCTTATCTAATGGCCTGCTGGGATCTAACTGGCTCCCCAGTGGGAGGTCACGTGGGCGCCCTTTAACACATCTATTTAAAAATGGGAACCTAGCACAATGGCTGCTGTAGGGATCAGAGGAGGTGGGTAGGCGTTAGCGATTTTGGACATGCAGCCCAGGGGCACTGGAGCTGTTGCCTAAGTGCTCAGTGGGGGTGGGCAGTGGGGGTGGTATGTGGAAGTGGGGGCTCATCGAGGGCTGGGCACCATCGGTCAGAGTTTGCCCCTGTGCTGGATGGGTGAGGGGGTTAGCACCTGCGGACCCAACAGGCCATCCCCCAGATTGCGTGCACCCATAACAGGTGCAACTACAGTTGCTGCCTGTCTGTCTCACCATCACCTCCAGGACAGAGCCTTCTACGTGGTAAGATGGTGAAGTCATTTTAACTCCCTCTGACTGAGAGCAGACTCTGGCTGCACAGCCAAAGGCCATTGCTAATAGGGAATTGTTAATTATGTGCGCAATTCACAGCTCTCAAGTGCATTCCCTTGGGAACACATGCCATGTTTCAGACAAGTTTCATTGCCTAGCATTCCAAACAAACTGTGAGGCCTGGACACTTTGCCTGAATCCTGGAGTGTGTCAGAACCATAGAGGCAGCAGCCAACAATCAAACACTCGAGAGCTGGGCTTCAAGACAGGATTATCCAGCAACCAGAGGATGAATGTGTGGATCAGGTGAGGGTACCTGAGGCAAAGACCCGATATAACGATGCTGAAAACCCGCTATGAGGTAAACCTTGGGGCTTGGCGACACTGGCATCGCTGTGCCACCCTGCTCTGTCCACTGACCTTGAGACGGGCCAGTGTCAGTTGGGGGGAAGGCACAGGGTTGGAGGTGCTGTCTCCTCCCGTACGGTACGCTTGGAAAGAGGGACAGCTGGAGTGAGCTTCAGAGCTCTCTGCATCATCTGGTCCTGCTGGCTCTCACACCTCTCTTTTGTTTGCACCATGGTGTCAACGCCCTCAGGGATGCTCCTCAGTGACTGTACCATGCTCTGCAGTGCAACACCATCGTCGACACATTCTGCAGGGACTAGGACATGCTCTGCAGTGCATCGGTAATGCCCACCTGCGCCTGGGTATGCTCTGCAGCGCCTCGCCAATGTCCACCTGTATGTGGGACATTTCCTCCAGTAACTGGGACGTGCTGTTGAGGCCCTCGGCCATGGCTGTCATTGACTGAGCACGTCTTGGGCAGCACCATTCACAGCGCTGACATTGTGCTCCAGGCTTTGCACTGTGGTCGCCACCCTAGCAGTGTTGGCCTTGGTGCCACGCATTGCCGGTGCCATCTCTTGTGCCCGTAGCCATTGAGGCTCCACCAAGTGTCTATGCACTCGCTGGAGTGTTGCTGACATTCCCTCCTGAATCTGACAGCCTTGTCCCAGCGTCTGTATCAGTTCCGGGATAACCTTGTCTCGAGGATTGACATCTGACAGGGGCTCAGCTGAGTCCTGGGATCCAAAAGACCTCCGACAGCTGACTCCCTTGGATATTCCTGGCTCCATCTGGTACATCAGCATCTGTGTGGTGCTTATCATATTGTGCCCCAGAAGCCTGTCCACTAATGTGTCTCTGCGTTGGTGGAAGGTGAGGTGATAGCTGTGATGCAGCTATGGTGGCATCCTTGCAACGCGCCTCCGAGGGGTGTTCTCTCAGAAGGCAGGGGAGAGGGCGACGTCGGACTACTGGCCCCATCAGATGGAGATCCTGTGAGAGACTGGAGATGTGGTCAGTGAGAGGGGATGATCATTTAGTCTGACATGAACAATTTACTCGGGAAAGGTCATCTGGGTGAAAGAGCAGTGGTTCCTCGCCACAATGGCAAAGGCCAACCTTGCTATCGGTAACTGCTCTATCTTTGGTCAACCTTGCAAACTCCAGGATCCATTCCTCATCGGCAGTGAGAACTCCGCCACCCGTGTGGGCACTGCTGCCGGGCATGGTTGGGTTGTGCTGGAGGGTGCCAAGGTGTGCTGGGGCACAGGTGCGGTTTTATGCCGGGAGTGGGGTGGTGTTAGGTACCAGCCACCGACTCGTTGGGGTGTGGGAGGCAGGGAGATGAGAGGACAGAGTGGTGGCAGACGAGACCAATGTCAAGGGACTGGTGGCAACTTACACTCGCGGTCCTGTGGAGGTCATTGGTATTCTTCCTGCACATGACAGGTCCAGCTGGTCACGCTGCCCGAAATAACGGCAGCTGCCAATGCCTCCCAGGCGGCATTGGCTCCCTTCTGGCTGGTCCTCTGACCCCTTCGGGGGAACAGGGTGCCCCGTCTCACCACCATGCGTCCAGCAGCCTGGTCTGGTCAGCATCCCTGAAGCGTGGAGCAGGACTGCGTGGTGACATGGCTGTTTGCTGACTGCAGTGTGTTCTGTGGCAGCGGTTTATGAGCTTCTCCCCCGGATCTGCCTGGTACGGTGCAGGCAAATCAGCTGGCAGGACTGCCATTTCCACCATGAAGCCGGTGGGTATTATTTCTGGCACCAATTGCCATTAGGTACGAGCCGCAGTCTCGCTGGGTCGGCCGTCATGAAGCACCTGTGAAGGCGCGCCTGCTACTGCACTTAGAACTTCACCCGTTAGATCGCGCCCGATGTCAGCTGGCCGCATAAATGACAATGTAAACTGCTGAAACATCTGAGGAACAAACGCTACTTCCCTCAGAAGAGCTGTGGCAGAGATGGGCCTCGAGCACCCAGCCCAGGGGTAATGTGAATCAAACAGTTTTCCATGACCAGTATCCTGTGGGACAATTGGTTGGCAGCAGAGAAAGTGCGAATGGGAGCATTCAGAGAAAGGGCAGATGAGAGGAGCAACAGGATTTGTACACAGGGGAAGGAGAACTGCTCACAGGCAATTAGGATCTGTTTTTAAATGCTAACAGAGTTAAAACCTAAAGAGAGAAAAAAAAGTGGCTGAAAATGGCGTGCTAATAAACATTTAAAGGAAAAGATGCAAAGAAATGGAGGAGTATTGAAGGGAAAATATAGTGCAAGAGATAAATGGACCAAGGTTTTCCATTTTGGATGCAATCAGTTTTTGCTCAGGTTTTGACTCAACATAATTTACATATCAGCAAATGGAAAATTTTCTGTGAACCAGGGCAATTGGACTATGCTGTAAAATTGTATTTCATAAAAATTGCATTAACAGAGTCCTTGACATATTTACGAGTGTCAAACTGATGCAGCTTTATCAATGCAGCTGACAATAGGTTTACTACAAAGAAGTGGCATTTTTGAGCAGCATAACTGGTCCATTGCCTGTGAGTAACCAAATTTTAAAAAGCTCCATAGAAACATTTACTATTTACATTGGTGTATGATAGTTAGCTTCGCAGTAAATTTTAAAAAAAATATTGCTTTCCAAAGGTCCCCATTAATGCCCTCACATCTAAAAAAAAAATTTAATTTTAAGGGCATTCTTGAAGGCCTGCAGAAACTTGTCAATGTGATTAATTTGTTTTGACTGTGTGGTTAGTTTTGTGGGGACAACCTCTTCCAGTGCAGTGTTTTTTAAAACCCATAGCAAATGATGGCAAAGCTTGATTTGCGAAGAGGCTAATCACTTGAAATTCCTTGATCTTTTTAAAAACATTTTCCAACTAACGGACAATTTAGCATGGCCAATCCACCTACCCTGCACATATTTGGGTTGTGGGTGTCAGATGCAGACACGAGGAGAATGTGCAAACTCCACACAGACAGTGATCAGGGGTCAGGATTGAACCTGGGTCCTCAGCGCCGTGAAGCAGCAGTGCTAACCACTGCACCACTGTGCTGCCCCGAAATGCCTTAATCTTTTAGAGCTGACCAATTTTGGGCATGTCAGCACAGCCAATCAGAAACTTCAGATGATAATGTGCAGAGAATATGTGAGGGGGAGTTCTTGAAGTATTTAAAAAGCAGCTGCTTACTGACTCGGAAATGCATTCGGCAAATGCACAAAGTAGCTCAAGTAATCAATTTATAAACTTAAACTTATCTTACAAAAGAATTTGGTGCTGGTAATGGGACAACAGAGCACGATGAACAGGTTCCATCTGGGGGAAGACTAATTGCACCAACAAAATTCAGCACCTTAAGATTCTGGAGCACCCGGAAGTCAGGATTAGCGAGTGTTTAGTGGAGAAGGAAAACACATGGAAAATTAATTGAAAATTAAAAGAATGGTGAGGCTGAAAAGCAGAGTGTGCAACTTAACAGATGGTGTTCTGGTGTTGAGACAGCAAGTGCATGGAGAATTCTACCACTGGGCCAATGGAGTAAATCTGGCAATGGAAGATGTTAGAAATTAATGGGGAAATCTGTTCTGTCTTTTCCTTTTGCTTAATCGTGTGTAAGATTATTTATATATCCGCAATGTAAATGGAGAGATTTTCCATTACCTTCTTTCCTCGAACACTGCATTATGCAGCACATTTCCTATACTTTCTGTGAAGTAAGTGGAAACTTGGGAGGATTTTTTTTAACCTTTAAGTGAAAATACAAAAGAAAAGTAAATGTAGTTTCAATTCAATTGAGTGACTACATTTCTAAGCTATTCTTCTACTCATAGACCATAGTCAATGCATGTGGAAAAGAAGACCGACAGACAGACTTGTATTTCTAAAGCGCTTTTCCTTGCTTTCGGACCTCCCAAGACACTTTACAGCTAAGGCATGGTGGCACAGTGGTTAGAACTACTGCCTCCAAGCACCAGGGTCCTAGGTTCTATTCCAGCTTTGGATGACTGCCTGTGTAGAATTTTCACGTTCTCCCCATGTCTGAATGAGTTTCCTCTGGGTGCTCCAGTTTTCTCCCACAGTCCAAAAACATGCAGGTTAGGTGAATTGGCCATGATTAAATTTCCCTTTAGTCTCCAAAGATATATAGGGGTTACGGAGATAGGTGGCGGAGGGGGCCTAGGTAGGGTGCTGTTTCCGAAGGTCGGTGCACACTCGATGGGCTGAATTGCCTCCTTCTTCACAGCAGAACGTCAATGGTTCTATGAAGGTTGTTTTGAAGCATAATCACTGTCGTAATGTCGGCAAAGAATCAGACAATTCAAGAGAGCAAAGTACCACAAACAGCAATGAAATATGAACCAGATAATCACTTGCTTTTCTTCAAAATCATGCCACAATATAGTGTTATCCTCACTTTAAAATATATAAACGTGATAAAATGGCAAGTGTCCATTTAGGAGTGCAGGCATATAGAAAAGATAATAACCCTGGCAGAACTCTGGACAGATAACTTTTTCCAAAGTTGGCAAATTTCTTATTTGGGAAAAATTATAGAATTGACAACAGGACATTTAAAAGAAAGGGATAACTATTCAAGATTTGCAACTTGCTGCATTAACACTGTTTAGTAGACTATTAGCCATATAATAAAGTAATTCATGCCAGCGCATAGCAAGATCTGGGCACCATTCAGTATTCAGCATTTAAGTGACAGGCAACATTCATGCCACACAATGACCATCTCCAACAAGTAGAACCTAACCATCTTCCTTTGACATTCAATGGCATGACTTTTGCTGAATACTCCACTATCAACATTCTGTGGGTTACCAAAGGCCAGACACTGAATTGAACCTGCCCTAAAAATACTGTGGCCTCAACAGTGAGTCAGAGACTGAGAATTCTGTAATGACTAACTCACCTCCTTCCTCCCTAAAGCCATCCATAAGACACACACTGAGATTGTGATGGATCATTCTCCACTTTCCTGATGTGTACAGCCCCTACAACACTCAAAAAGCTCAACAACATCCAAGATGAAGCAACCCTTTTGATAGGCATCCCATTAATTCCCTCCAGCACATGTACAAGATGGCAGTATGGAAATGTGAACTGAAGCTCAATACTGGGGTCCGACTGATTTCATTGTTCAGGCATAGGATCCTTCCCTGTGACCTCCTCCTGTCTAGAATGCAACATTTCTAACCCTTTCCTTTGTAAACTGATGTTTTGGACTAATAGTGGGACAGAGCAAAACTTTAGGTTGTCCTCCGATAAGAGCTGAGCTCTCACTTAAATTTTCTGGATCAAATTAAACAAAATTGTCGTTGATCCCTACGGGTTTTTCTGAGAAATGAGATAAAATGATGACTGAATTGTAAATAACATGTCATGCATCCAAATTTCATTTGTTAAACTCATCCACAAGACGAGATATGCTGAAAGTGTTTACAGCAGTTTTTGTGGCACATCTCTTGAAATTCAAGGTTTAAGAATCATGTACTCTGTGACTGACACTAATGTGGCAGAAAATTGAACTTGACCTTCAAAGGTGACAAAGTTCCCTGAATCAATATTGGGTATGTCCTGACATTATTAAAGATGCTGATTATCCTCAAGATATCCCATGAGCTGGATATAATTCTACAAGAAAATAGCAGTGTGTGTATACCTACACCACAGGTGTGGTGATATGCCTGTAGATAATAATGCATGTTCTCAGCAGTGTGACCTCCCACCAGCAGGGAGTGTCAGACATCAGTCAGGTGACATCCGGCTACCGGTAGGATTAGAATTAGAATTAGAATTAGAACAGTACAGCACAGAACAGGCCCTTCAGCCCTCAATGTTGTGCTGAGCAATGATCACCCTACTCAAGCCCGCGTATCCACCCGATACCAGTAACCCAACAACCCCCATTAACTTTATTATTTTTTAGGACACTAAGGGCAGTGTAGCCTGGCCAATCCACCTAACCCGCATATCTTTGGACTGTGGGAGGAAACCGGAGCACCCGGAGGAAACCCACGCACACACGGGGAGGACGTGCAGACTCCGCACAGACCAGTGACCCGGCCGGGAATCGAACCTGGGACCCTGGAGCTGTGAAGCATTTATGCTAACCACCATGCTACCGTGCTGCCCCAATGTTGTAAGGCGCACACAAGGACAGTCGTACATAAGGATGCTTCCAGGAGAGTCTAATGTAACTCTGTGATAACTTGGTCTGTACAGCATTCTGATTGTTACCTTACCATATGTACATTAATAAATCATCGTTCTGTCTATGTTCACCATTGGGCCAACAATTATTATCCATGCCGAACTGCTCTTGAACTGAGTGGCTTGCTAGACCACTTCAGAGGGCAAGAGTTAACCACATTGCTGTAGGTGTGGAGCCACATGTAGGCCAGACCAGATAAGGATGGCAGATTTCCTTCCTGACAGGATATTAGAAGCCATAGAATCCCTACAGTGGAGGAGAAGGTCATTCAGCCCATCGAGTCTGCACCCACCTACCAAAGGACACCCTACCTAGGCTCACTCCCCTGCCCTTTCACCGCATTTCCATCTAAGCAGCACATCTTTGGACACTTAAGGGGCAATTTAGCATGACCAATCAAGACAAGACAAGGCAAAACAAGATCTCACATCACAACAACAGGGTCCCCAGTAGTTCAAAAAGACAGTTCACCACCTTCCCAAAGGGAAAAATAGCTTGGAAATGGAAGTGTTCCAGCAAAACCTCTAAACGGACATGTGTCTACCTTAAAAGGAGACTCAAGTATTACTGGTGCCAGTATTATTGATTTTTACTAGCCATTTTGAACAGATTTTTTCTTTTGGATTCTTGGGGACAATTAGTGATGGGCAATAAATGCTGGCCTTGCCAGCAATGCCCACATTCCATTAAAAAAAATTGTGTTTTAGAAAGGAACTTATATTTTCTGACTCGTTTATCTAAGTAAAGTAGAAGGATAGTACACATCTGAAATGTTCTAATGTTGACCATGAAACATTGTTGATTGTCATAAAAACCCATCTTGTTCACTGGAGGGCAAGCGGCGTGGTGACACAGTGGTTAACACTGCTGCCTCACAGCGTCACGGACCCTGGTTCAATTTCAGCCTTAGGTGACTGTCTGTTTGGAGTTTGCATTGTTTCGCCGTGTCTGCGTGGATTTCCTCCGACAGTCCAATGATACGCAGGTTAAGAGGATTGGCCATGCTAACTTGCCCCTCAAGTGCCCAAAGATGTGCTGCTTAGATGGAATTGCAGTGAAAGGGCAGGGGAGTGAGCCTAGGTAGGGTGTCCTTTGGTAGGTGGGTGCAGACTCGATGGGCTGAATGACTTTCTCCTTCACTTCAGGGATTCTATGAATTCTAATATCCTGTCAGGAAGGAAATCTGCCATCCTTTTCTGGTCTGGCCTACATCTGGCTCCACACCTACAGCGATGTGGTTGACTCTTGACCTCTGAAGTGGTCTAGCAAGCCAATCAGTTCAAGGGCAATTAGGCATGGATAATAATTGTTGGCCCACCCAGCAACACCCCCACCCAGCAACACCCACATCCCAGGAATGAATGGATCATACAGAATTAATTGATTGTTTCCCCTTTATTTTTATGTGTTTAATCGTTCTCACACACAAACCTTTTTTTAAATCTCTCAGCTAAGACATTGCCCAAAGGTCAATTCTCCATTGATTCCAGTAGCTGAATGCTTCGGAATGGAAAACTACAAGATGGAAGAGTCCAGTGTTCTTCCATGGTGGCACAGGTCAGCTGAGGGAAGTGTGCAGCTTGACAAACAGGACCATGAGTAATTACCACACTTACCCACAGAAACATTTTAAAGAGAAAGCTACCGTATCGTTTAAAATATTACGAGTGTATTTGGTTACGACATGTACAGAAAGATTTGTCCTGAGGTATACAGAAAGATTTATACTGACGTACACAATCAATATAACCAAAATGCTTACAATTGTAAATAGTCATTAATGCTAATAAATTGCCATCATTTGTAATCAGCATTGATGTATGACATGATTTTTAGTTATACTGGCTATGATTTTGCTGCCAAAAAATTATTACCCTGTTCTTACTTACTCTTCATCAAGACTGGGTTCTCTAATTCCTTTTTATTACCTTACCTCATTGAAAATGATTATACTGGCCATCGTTCAAAATTACCTCTTTTAGCTTTTAATTTATATAGCATCTGCTTCTGCATTCATCACAGAAATAAGTGCAATTATCAGAGAAAGTCGGCTGTTTTGTATGCTTACCAGCGTTTTAGAGGCTGATTGGTAATAGCCAACAATAAATTATCCAATACATATTTTGCTTCAACGTCCAAATGAAGAACGCTATTATCAACTTATAATAGCAGCTTATCAACCACTCATCCTTGTAGTTTGATGGAGAAAGAACTGCACTACTCTTTTTTCCTGTGCTGTAGGGTTAAGAACGTTACAGTGCTTGATGCTCTGATCCACTGACATTGGCCACCCTTAGTTTCTCAGAGCTGCCAGTCAGGCCACTCAGACCAAGCTGATCGGAGCAGATTCTCCATTTGAGAGACTAAATGCTGACGCCGGGACTGAATCGCGAGTGTTCTATGCGGACAAAAGTGGTGCCAGTCCCAAAACAATTCAGGTCCCATTAATGGGCTAGCGCCGGTGCCACGCGGAACTCACACAATTCCAATGCATGTTGCCCCTCATCCTAATCAAGATGCTGGCACTGGTTGCACTGGGGAGCATGCCCATCCCATTGAAGGGTCGGCTGGTACCTAAGGGGATGGCCAGCTGGGCACTCTTATGACCCGTGCCACTACGTTCCAAGTGGGTAGTCAGCGGCGTGCATAGCCGCATGGTTGCTTTGCAGGCTGCAGCAATGGTAATCCATACCCAGCCACCTTGACCCCACGGCCCACCTCCTAACCGCCCCCTGGCCAGCAGCACAACTGTCGGCACACTTTAACGACGATGAACACTTTTTTTTAACCCCCCACACCCTCAGCAGCCACAACGCCTGTTTCCTGATTTGAAATACCGCAACTGAACATCACCTTCAGTAATTCCTCCTGGCGAAGGCCAAGTATCGCAGAAGGCCCAGAAAATGGCCTTTACTGTACAATTTGCATGCTCACGCCGGTGTGCAGCACAGAACGCATTCACGCCACTGTTCTGGGACTGGAGCATGGCATTCTGTTTAGTGCACACCGCCAACCTTGATCCGGCTGATCGTGTTTCCCAATTGCGGCACTGGCCGACTGAGAATCCTGCCTGATCGATTTTCTTTGCTTCAATCAGATCTTTCCTGAGACATGTTACTTCAAGTGACCTCTTATTTGAGCTTTGCAGTCAAATACCTGGGATGCATCAAAGCTTTTTCACATAGAGAAAAAGGAGGAACGACCTGCATTTCCACATGACCAATGCTTTACAGCCACTGAAGTACTTTTTGAAGTGTACTATCGCATAGAAAATGAGGCAGCCAATTCGCACACAGCAAGGTCCCATGAACAGCATTGTGATGCAAATGAGATATTGTTTTAATGATGTTAGTTGAGAGATAAACATTGCTGAGGGTACCATATTGAAATAAGTGCCATTTATATGGCTAGGAAAGGTTTTTAGGGGCATTGCCAAGATAAATAGTTATCAGTTAGCTGTCACATTTTATGGGCAATGACTAATGTATACTGTCTAGATTTGTAACTGCAATGCTCCTGCACTTAATCATGGCTCAAGCACCATTTTCCTTAATTGGATTTTTGTTTAATTAACCAAGCTGTCCCACACCAGGTGCACATTTAATAGCAGACTGAGTGGACTGCCACAATTATACTGACCACTTTCATCATTGTTGAATGAAGGAAAAGCAAAGGATCCAGACATCTGTAATCAAACATACAATGACTCTGCGCACCAGACTCTTGAGTGCGAGTGACATTTTTAACAATTGGTGATGCAACATGCCTAATTCAATCAGCTTCCTGCTGGACAGTATTGAACAATTCAGAACTTAATAAAACTTGTCACTGTACTGACAGCAATGAATATCACCTGCAATCCGAACCACGGCTCTTGTGTCAGTTTAACAGAAATATGCCCACAACATAACTAGGTCATTGTCCATCGAGCTGGCTACAACGGCATGATCTCCCTGTACAGTGTCTCGCTGCTCAAGCTATTTTGGCTGCACAAGAATAGTTTTTAGCAGCCCAACAACCATTGTGCTTTCTAGTAAAATGGAGAATTTTCAGTGTGATTATACGTATTATATGTATATGCTATAACCAATATTTACACACGCACAAATCCCTGTTTTTTTTTTTCAATTAAGGGGCAATTTAGCATGGCCAATCCACCTACCCTGCACATCTTTGGGTTGTGGGGGTGAGACACATGCAGACACGGGGAGAATGTGCAAGCTCCACGTGGATAGAGACCCAGGGCCGGGATTGAACCCGGGTCCTCGGCACCATGACACAGCATGCTAACCACTGCGTCACCATGCCGCCCTACCCATGCCCCTTTTTATTATTTTCTTTCTTTACATATCACTATTCTTTTCGCCATTCAGTGTTTAACATGCAATTGGTTGCAAATAAACCTTCTCTTAGCTTTTTCCATTGAAAGTTGTTTCAAACCAAATACACCTGTTGGGAGAATAGATTAATTATCAAAGGAGTGGGAGGTATCATGGGCGCGATTCTCCCGAGTTACGAAAACTCGGGAAGCTGGCGTCAAAAACGGGTGCGTTTGACGCCAGCCTCCGCCCCCCCAACCGGGAACCGATTCAGCTCCCCGGTCAGGGCTAGTATCGCGCGGCCGTGAACTCCGGTATTGCAGGCTTAACGAATTTCGTTAAGCCCGCTAGCCAGAGTTAGCGACGGCTGACGCATCAGATGACGTCAGCCGCGCATTTGGACGACTCCAACCCGCGTATGCGCGGATGACGTAATCGCGCTTGTGCGTGAAACCCGCGCATGCGCGGGCCGTTATGCCCTGCAGAAGCCCCGCGGATGGATCCATCGGGGCGGCGGAGGGAGAAAGAGTGCGCGGGGTAAGTACCCGCTGCCCGCGATCGGTGGGCACCGATCGCGGGCCCATGGCACCCTTGGCACGGCCGTTGTACGGCCGTGCCAATCAGTGCCATGGTTCCTGAGAATGGGCCATTTTTACGAACGGTCAAAGCAGGTGTGTTTTACGCTTGTAAAAACGGCCGTAAAGGCCTTGGAAATCGGCCCATCGGCCAGGAGAGAATCGCTGCTCGCCGTAAAAAAACGGCGGGCAGCGATTCATGTCGGGAGGCGGGCGTGGGGGGGGGGGAGAATAGCGGGAGGGCGTCGGACCAGTGTGTCCGTAAAAATTTACGACGCCCGCTATTCTCCGAATTTTCGTGAGAGCAGAGAATTGCGCCCCATGTTCTGAAGTAGCCATCTTGGCGCGCCCTGATGCTACTTCAAAAGACACACTCCTGTCCTTTCTTCTGTTTTAGACAAATATCACACATCAAATAAACACCACCCAAATAATGACCTCCCTGACCCATCACCGCCCCCCTGCCTCTGGGTGAGTGAGACATTCAAACTCTTGAAACAAATCTCTTTTATTTGGAAGAGTTCTGTAGCTTTTTGATGAGTTTCCAGTGCAGGTGAATTGTCTCAGCAGAGATTTTGAAATTAAACCGAAGGGTTTCTGAGCAAATCCTTGTCGATTTTATGTTTTCCAGCCTGTGTTGTTGAGGAGTTTCGATTTTCTCATCAAATCTGGAACTCCAGTCGTCAGAGAGAACATGCCTGGACATAATGCTTTTCACCAGCTCAGTGCATCCCGAAGCACCTTACAAGTAATTTTGAAGTGTAGTCACTGCCGGAACAAGGTGGCAGTAGTTGCGTTTTCATACATTTTTGGATGTGGAAAATTCAAAGAGTATTTCTTCCCAACATTACGGCTGGGTTTCTCCAAAATCCCGGCCAAGTGTTGACGCGGGGTCAAAACCGGCGCGAGCGATGCCGGTGTCAACGGGCCCCCAGGCCCAGGCATTCACCCCTTCCTAGGGGGCTAGAACGGTGCCAAAGTGCTGTGCGTTGTCCGCGCATGCTGGCCATGGCCGTCTCCGCGCCGACCCCCGGACAATATGGCAGAGCCCTACAGGGGCCCGGCACAGAGGAACATAGGCACCCTGGCGGAACTCGGCGGGCTCTCGGCCCGTCGGGTGCAGAGAATCGCTGGAGGGGGGGGCGCGCTTTCAACGGCTCCAACCGGTGGCGCAGTGACAGCGCCGGCACAATTGGCGCCGATTCTCCAGTCACTGGAGAATTGGCAGCCCGGCGTCGGAGCGGCGTGGCGGGATTCACGCGATTCTCCGACCCGGCGCAGGATCGGAGAATCCCGGGCGGGATTCCCCCGTACTCGGCAAGGCAGGGGGTCCCGGCGGGACGAAGTGGCGTGAACCACTCTGGCGTTGGGCCGCCCCAAAGGTGCGGAATCCTCCACACCTTCAGGGACTAGGCCGGTGCCGGAGTGGTTTGCGCCCCACCGGCCGGCATGGAAGGCCTTTGACGCCGTGCCAGCCGGGGCCGAAGGGACTCAGCCGGCCGGCGCGGAGTCCGCACATGCGCGGGAGCATCAGCGGCTGCTGATGTCATTCCTGCGCATGCGCGAGGGGGGTATGCCTTCGCGCCGGCCATCGCGGAGGCCGACCCGGTCGGCACGTAGGAAAAGAATGCCCCCACGCACAGGCCCATCCATGGATCGGTGGGCCCTGATCGCGGGCCAGGCCACTATGGGGCACCCCCCAGGGCCAGATCACTCCGCGCCCCCTCCAGGACCCCGGAGCCCGCCCGCACTGCCAGGTCCCGCCGGGAAGGGACCTAGTCCAATTTACGCCGGCGTGATCTGCATAGAATGAGCGGGACTCCGGCCCATCACAGACCGGAGAATCACCAGGGGGGCCGGTGCAAGCGGCTGCTGATCGGCGCGGCAGATTCCCGGCCCTGCCAATTCTCCGGCCGGCAGGGGCTCGGAGAATCCCGCTCCCCGGCCTACAGCCAGAATTCTCCAGCTGTTCGCTGATGGCGGGATTGTTAGCTGCAATTGAAGATTGTGAGATAACTAGATGTTGTAATGAGGGGTCAGTTTTATTTACTGCTAGGTGATCTAGTAGTATCAAATTTTAAAGTAATAGCTTGAATTCAATGACATAACTAAATCTCACAATTACATCATCTGCCGCCCAATCCTTGTCAGAGAGCATGGTCAATTTGCAAATATTTCGATCAAATAATATTTCTGTTCCTAATTAATAATACCATACAATGGAAAGATAGTCAATGGTTAAACCAGTCGTGTTTAATTAGCTATACACATTTTCTATTTAATAAGTGAGCTCAGGATTACTGTAGTGTTTTTTTAATAAAATGTAATTTTAAGTACATATTTTGAAGACCAACTAAAATTGTAGTTGCCATTGCCACTTACCTCAGAAAACATCAATTCCACAGAGTGGGAACTCTAAAGTCTACTCGGGGATGAAACCAATACCTGGGGATCAACATTCAATGGACATGTAGCTAAGAGCTCTTCCAATATGATTGGCTCGATACTAAATAACAATGGCATTAGGGCCACACCCAAATAAAGATGGCAGTGAAAAATATATCACGAAATAGGTAACAAAATGAAAATGTACCAGTTCAGCTTTTGCATTCTTGGCCGGGATTCTCCCCTACCCAGCAGGGCGGAGGGATCCCGGCAGGATAGAGTGGCGTGAACCACTCTGGCATCAGGCCGCCCCAAAGGTAAGGGCCAAGCCCTAACCTTGAGGGGATAGGCCCGTGGTTGGCGCCCCGCTAGCCGGCAGGAAAGTCCTTTGGCGCCACGCTAGCTGGGGCCGAAGGGACTTCGCCGGTCGGCGGAAGTCCCCGCAGGCGCCAGAGCGTCAACGGCTGCTGACATCATCCCCCCGCATGCACTGGGGAGGGGGTCACTTCTGCGTCTGCCATCGTGAAGGCTATGGCCAACGCGGAAGGAAAAGAGTGTCCCCACGGCCGCCGATCGGTGGGCCCTGATCGTCACCGTGAGGGCAGCCCCCAGGGCCAGATCGCCCTGCTCCCCCCCAGGAACCCGGAGCCCGCCCGCACCACCAGTCCCGCCGGCAAGGGAGGTGTTTTGATTCATGCCAGCGGGAGAGTCATTACAGTAGCAGGACTTTGGCCCATCGCGGGCCGGAGAATCGCCGGGGGGGCGCCAACATTCCCGCCCCCGCCGAATCTCTGGTGCTGGAGACTTTGAGAGACGGCAGGTGCGGGATCCATGTCGCCCCACGGCGATTCTCCGACCCGGCGGGGGGGTCGGAGAATCCAGCCGAAGTGTTTCACATCACTGACTCCTTGTACATAGTATTCTGCCTAGAGAGAGCTTCCTGCTTGAAATATAAGTGGGGAGCACAGAGATCTTCAACAGAAAAAACCTGATTGCAACAAAACCAGTTTGAGTTGGATGAGCTAGGTAAGCTATGCCCAATGGAGGCATGTCAAATGAAGATGATAAATTGTATGAAATACAATAAATAGTTCAGCCAGAGAAAGAAAAAATGCATAAACAGCAGAGTGTGTTCTGAATTGAATGCAAACTTCAAACTGACTCTAACTGGATAATTTTAGCTAATCTGTAAATGTCTAAAATGTAGATGTTTCATTCCACCCAGAGTTACCAAAGCCATCATTATTCAAAACGTGAGAAAAATGTATATTCTTTTCTTCTAATGATTGGTTACTCACAGTGTTAGCTACATAGCAAAAAATAATGCACTGTAAAGATTTGTTACATCCCTACCTGAAAAGATTGACAGAATTCTGTATGCAACAGTGTTAACCTGCACTCCGAAACAATATTTCAGTCATCATTTGACAACTGAAAGTGATCAAGTGGAGTCACTGACCTGAAATGTCAGCCCTCAAACTACACCAATTGTGAATAGTTATTTGCCCGAAAGCATTCAACTGACACAATCAGTGGCGGACTGGCCAGGGTGTCAGCTTGCCCGATGGCAAGTGGGCCCCTGATGAAGTGGGCCCCCTATATCAAATAAAAATGCAATAAAGAAACAAACACAGACAACTGTTTTAGTAATAAAAAGGAATAAGAAAAAAAAGAGAACAGGACATAAATAAGCAGTGCATGAAAAGGAACGAAGCAGGGGAGGTAGTGGAAGGATGTGAAATAGGGGGGCCCGGGTCGGGCATAATTAAGGAAATTCCATGTTTTCAGCAAGAATGTGTGAATTTAAAGATAAAGTTACAATTTGTGATTTGAGATGGTCGGCAACTTCAAAGGATATCAAGCAGTAGTCTTGGTTCAGCCGGTACATCGATCCGGGGCCCAGAGAGCCAAGAAGGGGCCCGTGAATCTCTGAAGGGCCCTTAAAAATTATAATTAATTAGATAAATAAATCTCCAACTTCTTTCCTGAGATTTGTATACTAACTTAATAAAATATAATTGTTTATAAAAAGAGCAATACCAAATAAAAATGCAATAAACAAACAAACAAATAATCACTCAGTGTATGAAGGAACAAAGCAGTATTAAACGGATGTGAAAAGGAGTGGGGGGGGGGGGGTCTGGTTCACCCAGGTCGGACATAGTTGGAAATCCACGTGTTCAGCCAGAGTGTGTGAATTTAAAGATACAGTTACAGTTCGTGATTTGAGATGGTCGGCAACTTGAAAGGATATCAAGCAGTACATAGGGTCGCGAGGTCACCGAAAAGGAGAAGCGGTACCTTTGACCGTGAATCATGAGGTCAAAGATATTGAAGTGATAAGCCATGATCGGTAAACTCAAAGGGTTGCGACTTGTAACACTACACTGGTATCAAACTGGACATGTTAACTTTGGTCGTAGGACCATTCTTAATGTCTTACTGTTGTCGGACCAAACTTCTAAGTTTCAACAGTTGTCTCAGTTGCTTACTGTTGTGAACACTGGACAGTGGATTGTCTCCTCTTCTGAAGCTGCATAGGCCACAGTAGTATTGACTAATGAACATAGCCTATTGAAGTGTAAGTAAGTTATTTTATATTTTTTATCAAGTAGGGGTTTATTTGGCGTTCCTTCAAGTTATTCTTGCAA
The DNA here is from genome assembly GCF_902713615.1 of Scyliorhinus canicula. Lineage (NCBI taxonomy): Eukaryota > Metazoa > Chordata > Chondrichthyes > Carcharhiniformes > Scyliorhinidae > Scyliorhinus > Scyliorhinus canicula. The sequence continues at coordinate 69,683,253 of NC_052156.1, read as the reverse complement.
TCATCAATATTCATTTTTCCCAATGTGGGCTATTTTTAATTAAGTTTTTATTTCAGGAATATTACCCCTACCAGCATGGAAAAGAAAAAGCATAAATCTGGGTCACTAAAACGCAAAGAACAAAAAGAAGCAGAAAGGAAGGAATCAGCCAAGCGATGCAGGCCTATTACAGAGTTTATAATACCACAAGCACAATCCACATCAATATCCAGTTCTGCAACAAATAATCAAGAAGCAAGAAACAATGCTCATGGTGATGATGCAATGACATGTGAGTTACAAGAACAGAGAAGAGCTACATTGAATGTAGAGACAAATACAAGTGCATCCATTACTAATCAACCCAGGCCCAATATTTCTTCTGGCTTCTTTGTTCCGGTATCTGCACTGCCTGTAGTTGCAACATCTGAACACATAGCTTCAACTAGTGACAGGGATCAGATATTCCTTCAAGCATAAATGACTTGGCTTCTGAAGCACATCCTGTAAATGAACCTACGCAAGAAAATGAAAGATCAATTACTGGAATCTTCCAATATCCATCACGAGCAAAGCTAAAACAGTTTTTTACTGAACATCCACTTCAGCCACTTGATGATCTGCCATTTGATGCTCGTTTGTATGAGAGGAAAATTATGAATGACTTAGTCCCAAGAAAATGGCTAACATATAACAAAGAAAATAGATGCTTATATTGTTCATACTGCTTAGCCTTTGAGTTTCCCAACACTTGTAATCCATCACCCTTTGTATGTGGCTTTAGTGACTACAGGCGTATTAGCCAGAGCTTGACTTTACATGAATCGACAACAACACGTCAGAAATGCTCAGCAATATATCAGTGTGGTTAATGATGGCACCTTAGATAAATTTTTGCAGCATCACTAATTAAAAGGAAAGAAGTATTGAAGCAGAGAAGTATTGTCATGAGGATTATAGACATCATCATAAAGATATTAGGCAAGCAAGCACGTCCTTTTCTAGGTCACAGAAATGAATCGGCCTACGCTCTAGATAATGAGGTTCTGAATCATGGCAATTTTTTAGCTACAGTGCAGTTGATGGCAAAATATGACCCCATTATGGCAGCTCATGTTTCTGCAGTGCAAAACAAGTCTAAACAAAGAATCAAACGATTAGAGCAACAAGGAAAGGCTCAAAGTAAAGGCCGTGGTGGACTTGTTACATACCTGAGTAAAACAACTATAAACATGTTAATCAAAATTATGAAGAATATCATACAAGAAAGAATTAGTCATGAAGTTTCTCAAGCAAAATATTATTCTATTCAGGTTGATTCAACACAAGATCATTCATCCATCAATCAGTTTAGCATTATTATTCAGTATGTGCTTAAAAGTATTATCTGTGAGCGACTACTTTCAGGTGTGCCAAGTAATGATGGTACAGGACATGGACTTTTTGATCTATTGATTGAAACATTACAGCATCTTAAAATTGACCCCCAAAAATGTTTATCTGATAGCACAGATAGCGCTGCAAGCTACCATGGCCAGTGTAATGGTTTAAAAAGTAAAATTGCTGATGTGGCTGATCAACATGTTCATATATAGTGTTATGCCAATGTCTTGAATTTGGTGATAACTGAAACAACAAAATGTTGTGTGCCTGCAGTTTCTTTTTTCAATTTGCTCCAGAATATAGCAGCTTTTGTGAAAACATCATACAAGAGAATGGCTGTATGGATAGAAGTTGTTGGAAAACATCTAGGACAAGAAAAAAATGAAACGATTAAAGCTAATTGGTGAGACCAGATGGTCAGGAAAATCCAATGCAGCAACAACTATATTTGAACGTTTTGATGATGCCGCTGCCAGTACTTTCGAAAATCTATTGACATGCTTATCAATGATACAAGATTCAGAAAAGTTTGATGCAAAAACAAAACATGAACCAAATGTTTTACTTCAAAGTCTTCTAAAGTTTGAAACCATATTGACAGCATTTACTTACTTGTATATATTTGAAACTGCAACCCCATTATCAAGTTATCTACAGACAAGTGGTTTAGATATGTTTACTGCATGGAGTTTGGTAGATTCCGCTACAACAAAGTTGAATGAACAGACAAGAACATTTGATAACGTTCACAGCAAGGCTTTGGAATTTGTAAATAAATGTAATGACAGGATTTCACAGATGAATATGGATGAAAATCAAACATTGGAAATTGATGCGTTGGAAACAGCATTGCCAGTTAAGAGGAAGAGGAAGAAGAAAAGAATGGCAGATGAGATTATTGATGATGAAAGAAATTCCTCAGATTCTCTAGCTGATTTTTGAGTAAATGTGTTTAACCTAATAATGGATCATATTGTCCAGTCACTAGAATCACGCTTTGTACAGCACAAACAGTTGTATAAAGATTTGACCTGGTTGGATCCAGCAAAGTTTAAAACTATTACAGAGAAGGGCCTTGAAGATGAAGCATTGGAAGGTATTATTAAGCTGTTTCCACAAATCAGCAAAGATCAAGTAATATTGGAATTGTTTTATTCTGCTTAAAACTTTGATGTATTAAAGCTATTGCTTAATGATGGTGAGAATATGGATTCCAGTTGCAACAATTGTAAAATTTGCAGCACTTGCCCATCGTGTGTACTAAAAATTCTGGCATCCAACAGACTTCATGACAAGGCATATGATAACCTTTATGAACTTTATAAAGTCATCTGCACACTATCAGTTACTCAAGTCCAATGTGAGAGGACATTTTCAAAGCTAAAGATCATAAAGACAAGGTTAAGAAATTCGCTGTCTGAGGAGAATTTGGAATCATACATGTTGCTATCCATTGAAAAGGAATTGTTAGATGAATTGGATGCAGAAGCAATTATTGGCAGATTCACACAATCATCTAGCGAACACAAACGATTGCTCTTAATATAGTGGACTGCATGCAATGCTCTATTGTGCTTTTGAACTATCTGTTAATGTGTAAATTGTGCAGTAAACTATTAAAAAATATCAACCAATTACTTAAAATTTAAAAAAATAAATAAAAAATTCAATTATAACATTCTGTATTTACATTTGGTATCTACTGCCAGTAATATCTACAGTACATGTACACTGTAATTACTAAGAAATACACATTTTTTCCACAAAAATTTTAATTGTACCCTTTTTTCCATATGTATTTTTTGAAAATTTTATTTATTCGTTATGAAAATTAAATGATAGCATTGTAGTTGTGGGTGGGCCCCCTTTATCTCCTGGCAACCAATATTTTTAGACCCAGTCCACCACTGGACACAATGGTGTACAACTGATAGGGAATAACTCCAGATCAGCTCTCAGCTAGCTTCAATTGTGGTTACAAGTATCGAAGGGCTGTTTGGGGCCTAGCAATGGGGAGGAGGCGTGAAATTGAAGGGATGGGATTCCCTCTGGGTTCCTACCTGTCTCTGCTACACAGTGATTTTACATTGGGGCAGGCAAGGTGGATTAGAGGCCTTGCCCCAATTAATGGCCTTCCCCAATTAATGACCTCTTAACGGTCATTTCCCACCCAGCCTCACTTTGTAAACTGGTGGCAAGATTAAAACTCCATCAGGGAAGTCCAAATTACAACTAAGTTACATCTTGAACAGGAAAGGGGGGCAGGATGCCTCCATCAGAAGCCACTATTTTAAGTTGCGCCAATGCCCTCTCCCTCTCCATCCTCGGACATCTTATAGGTACCTGGACCTCACTTTCCCAGAATTAGTCTCTGATGTCTTCTTGAACTTTCTCTTTTCTCCACTGTAGTGCTGCTTCTGCCAAGACTGCCTGATTGACTGGAAGCTGTCTAAGGCGGGGCTTCCTCCTGAGTGAGAGGCGGAAGTCTTGTCTGCAGCCAATCAATGCTCATTGGAGTGTAAATTGGTTGTGAAGCAGTCATGGTCAATGACGATGTATCCCTTACTGTCTAGTAAAGGGAACTCCAGGATTTTGACCCAGCAACAGTGAAGGAACTGTGATATACTTCCAAGTCAGGATAGTACATGGCTTGGACACACACGTGCAGGTGGGGATATTTCCATGTGTCTGCTGCCCTTGTCTTTCTAGGTGATAGAGTTCGTGAATTGTGTGGTACTATCAAAGGTGCCTTGGAAAGTTGTTGCAGTGCAGTGCACTGCTGCTACTGTGCGTTGATGGTGGAGGGAGTGAATGTTTAAGGTGGTGATGCGTGCAGAACAAACTGGTTCTTAAGGAGATCAGGGGTTATGGGGAGAAGGCAAGAGAATGGGGATAAGAAAAATATCAGTCATGATTGAATGGCGGAGCAGACTCGATGGGCCAAATGGCCTCATTCTGCTCCTATGTCCGACGGTCTTATCATTGCTTTGTCTCAAGCTGTGTCATCTTCTTGAGTGTCATTGGAGTGAAACATATTTGATCATACCCTTGGTGCATGCATTGTAGATAGTGGTCAGGGTTTGTGAAGTCCAGAAGGTGAATTACTCGTCACAGAATTCTCAGTCTTTAACCTGCTCCTGTTGCCATAGTATTTATATGGCTTGTTCAGTTATGTTCCTGGTTAATTGTTACCCCCCCCCCAAGATGTTGAATGTGGGGAATTAGCCAAGTCAATGTATGTACTTAACAGTTTATGTGCTGTTTGCAAAGAACTGAGTCATACAAGCTTTCTTAAATTTAAACACATGGTGGGTTAGTTTTTTGTCTACTATAAACATGTCCAGGTAATTATATTAAAAATATGTTTACCATGGTGCTGCAGTGGGTTAGCACTGCTGCCTCACGGCGCCGAGGTCCCAGGTTTGATCCCGGCCCTGGGTCACGATCCGTGTGGAGTTTGCACATTCTCCCCATGTTTGCATGGGTTTTGCCCCCACAACCCAAAAATGTGCAAGCTAGGTGAATTGGCCATGCTAAATTGCCCCTTAATTGGAAAAATGATTTGGGTACACTAAATTTTTTTTAAAATTCCACTCATGGGACATGGTCAGGGAGCTGATTCACTAAGCTGCCCACAATTTTACCAGCACCGCCCATCTTCTCTTGCATCCGGTCATCCCATAAATTTCGAGTGGCAATTGACCATAATCTTCTGATTCAGGGGCAATATTTCTACCAACTGAGGTGAGATAGCACTATCAGGGAAACAGAGTGAATGGTTTAGGTTGATGGCCCTTCATCAGAGAAATGTGAGAAATAGTTTGGAGAGGTGGACATCAATGGCGGGATTCTCCGACCCCCTGCCGGGTCGGAGAATCGGCGGGGGGGCGGCGTGAATCCCGTCCCTAACGGCTGTCGAATTCTCCGGTGCCGGGGGTTTTGGCGGAAGCGGAAATCGCGCTGCGCTGGTTGGGAGCAATTGGCAGCGGCCCCCCCGGCGATTCTCTGGCCCGTGATGGGCCGAATGGCCGCCCGTTTTCGGCCGGTCCCGCCGGCATGAATCACAACAGGTCCTTACCGGCGGGACATGGCTCCATGGGCGGCCTGCAGGGTCCTTGGGGGCCACGCGGGGGGATCTGGCCCCGGGGAGGCGGGGGGGGGGGTGCCCCCACGGTGCCCACCGATCCACGGGCGGGCCTGTCTCCATGGAAGCACTCTTTCCCTCCGTACCAGCTGCTGTCAACCTCCGCCATGCGGAAAAGAAGCCCCTGCGCATGCGCTGGGATGACGGCAGCACATGCTGGTGCTCCCGCGTATGCGCCAACTTGCGTTGGCTGGCAGAGGCCCTCTGGCGCAGGTTGGCATGGCGCCAAGCCCTTCCGTGCCAGCTGACGCGGCGCCAAACACTCCGACGCTGGCCTAGCCCCTGAAGGTGCGGAGGATTACGCACCTTCGGGGTGGCCAGACGCCGGAGTGGTTCACGCCACTCCTCGGTGCCGGGGTGGCAGCCCCGCCGGTTCACGGAGAATCCCCCCCCCCAGATTTGGGTGAACAAGGTACAAGTTAAAAAAATGTATTTTAACATAGCCATCAACCCTAGCATGGCCAGGGCAAGCAATTCATTTTTAATTCACTCCTAGTTATGTGGGGGTCGCTGGCTAGGTCAGTATTTTTTGCCCATCCCTAATTGCCCGTGAGAGGGTTGTGTGAGCTGCTTTCTTGAACAATTGCAGTCCCTGAGGTGTAGATACACCCACCGTGTTGTTTGGGAGTTCCAGGATTTTGACCCATCAGCAGTGAAGGAACAGTGATATATTTCCAAGTCAAGATGGTAAGTGACTTGGAGGGGAACTTCCAGGTGGTGGGGTTCCCATGTGTCTGCTGCTCCTGTCCTTCTAGATGGTAGTGGTTATGGGTTGTGAAGATGCTACCTAAAGAGCCGTAGTGAGTTCCTGTAGTGTATCTTGTAGATGGTACACACTGCTGCTACTGTGAGTCGGTTAGATTCTGTCTTATTGGAGATCATCATTTTCCGGCCCTGGTGTGGCATGAATATTATTTGCCACTTGTCAGCTGCAGCCTGAACATTGTCCAGGTCTTGCTGCATTTGAACACAGACTGACCAGTATCTGACGTGTCATGAATGAGCTGCACCTTGGGCAATTAACAGCAAAGGTGTCCACTTCTGACCTTATGATGGAAGTAAGGTCATTGATGAAGCAGCGGAACTTGGTTAGGCCGAGGATATTAACCTGAGGAATTTCTGCAATGATGTCTGAGAACTGAGATGATTGACCTCCAACAATCACAACTATCTTCCTTTGTGTTAGACATGACCCCAAACAGCAGAGATTTGTCCCCTTGATTTCCGTTGACTTCAGATTTGCTCAGTCTCCCTGATGCCATACTCGGGCAAATGTTGCAATGTGGTCAGGAGCTAAGCGACCCTGGCGGAACCCAAACTAAGTGTCAGCGAGCAGGTTATTGCTCAGCAAATGGTGCTTGATAACACTCCTGATAACCCCTTCTATCGGTTTACTGAAGAATGAGAGTGGACTGATAAGGTAGTAATTGGTCGTGTTGAATGTATCCTGCTTTTTGAGTACAGGACATACCTGGGAAAGTTTTCACATTACCAGGGATTTTATCTTCATCATTAATCTACTAAATAGAAATACAAACTCTGGCTAATATAATCATTGTATATGATGAAAAATGAATCACATGCTCCTTGCAATCACCCTTTCCAAATCCAAACTGCCAGAGATAATTAATGACTGTATAAATTCAAACCAAAAATATTCTACACTCATTCGCAATCATCAGGAAATTGCCAGGCTGGATGTTCCTTAAGGGTGACTGTCAGTTCCACAAACCAATCCTTGTAATCAAATGTTGAAAGTTTTGTATAAGAATAAGGAGGCAAATAATATGTTACGCCTCTGCAATAGCAAGAGCTGAAACATTGTCGGAAATGTCAACATATATCTTCACGTAGAACTGAAAAACACTCTTTTGAATTTGTAGTTTTGCTAAAGTATTGCACATTGTCTGTCCGCCAGACTCTATCTGCAGAATGCAACACCCACATAATCATGGCTTTGTCCCTTTCCTTTTGATATCTGTATCAAGTAGGCCACCGTACGTATTCTTCTCTGTCATGCACAAAACAGGGTTTATTCCAGCAGAATAAGCGACTCTGGACTGCTTGGTTGCTGCTGTGCCTGGTCTGCACAATGTACTTTCTCTGTGTCCTGGTTTGAGTTGCTTACCCTAATGCAAAAAACGTGTTTCCATCTCATAGTCAGCTTAACCAGTGTTCTATTCATTAATCACTCTCCATTCTCCTGTCTGCTTCACTGTACATCAAACCAGGACCCCCTGCCGGAGTGCACACTGGGAGACAGCTGAACCAACCGATTGACACTAATGTTGATGTCTTTGGTTCCTTCAATTCAAAGCCTACAATTATTGCTGGTCATCTTCATCCAAGTGCAATAACACATCTGGGTGTATTTGGCTAGCAATAGACAGGTTGATGACCCACTCTGTGGTCATACACCTCTGATCAGCCTAGGCTATAATGGATTGCATTTAAGTCCTTCCAGTGTCATTTTCCCTCAGTCATTACCATTAACCCAAACATATTTTCAAAACCAAAGCCAGAGAAATTCTGCTAAGATTTATAAAACTATTCAACCAAGGTTATTGACTAAACAAAGCCTGCCTGAAATGGTTGAAAGGGGAACCAATTTGGTGGCAATTATAAAAATAATGGGGCGGGATTCTCCTTTCCCGTCGCCGATTTCATAATCGGTGATCGGGCAGAAAATCCCTTTTTACAATGGAATCTGGGGCGGCGCCTGTTTTTGGATGCTCCGCCCCCACCAAAACAACAGCATTGAGGACCGCGCCGCACGCTGTTAGGACGGCCTCAGGTCGTTACCTGAAGGCCCTCCCCCGATACTCCACCCCCGATGGGCCCAGTTCTCGACCACGCAGTTGACACATGGTCCCAGAGGTGAGGAACCCAGCGTGGTGGCTGCGGACTGTGTCCAACGCGTCACCAACAGTCGGGCAGGAGCTGGACTGCTGGCTGGGGGGGGATACGGCAAGGGCTGGGGGATCTGGTGGGGGGTGGCTCAGGGTGGCGAGAAGGTGTCCAGGGCGGCACTATCTGGCAGTTCGGGACTGCCCGCGGCTGGCACCGTGTTGTATGGTGCGACCGCTGTAGGTCGTCGCCATGCACATGCGTGGCAACGGACCTGCCGATTCGCCAGGGGTTTAAATCGGGAAGGCCGTGCATTTTACGTGGCACGGCTGCTAGCCCCTCACCGCTCAGAGGATCGATGCTGGGGCCACGTTGATTTTCCTCATGTAAAACGCCACGGTTCCCCAGGACATCGCCCCAGAATCGGAGACTCCAGCCCAATGTATTTTGCACCAGCTTACACATGATTCCCAACGTACATCAGGTTCTGGTATATAATTTAAGGCAGTTCTGATTTATTTTTGTGAATGCACAAATTTGAAGTTCTCGAACGAATAGTAATACATTCAAGGTGAAGAATTCAACCTATTTTCTGCTCTGTATGATTACATTTTCGCAGCCTCCTTCTTTTGATCTGAGGTCATTAATTTTTGTTCTATGCAACACAGGAGATAGTGTATTTTGATCAAATGTTAGCAAAATAAATGTGATGACATGAGACATGTGAATTCTCGCAGAATCAGCAATGATTTTCGCAAGGTTGGCCTTCATCTTTTGAATTAAACCAGCTGCGAGTTTTGCTCAGCACAATAAATGTGTTCTCCCCTGCAGTAAGAGAGTGGTTTAAAATCTAAAGAATGGCATTTATGTCGTTTGTTATCTCTACTTCCACAGCAGAGTTCATGCTCCCGAAGCAAGGTAATCTGGGACAGCAGGATGCAGGGTGAATAATGAATCATTTATTGAGGAGATAAACACGAGAAGTAAAACATATTTGACTCCCAATATCTTTGATCAATGGGCCATTTTTGTTCTGTTTGCAAAATGGGCTCTGATAATGTCATCAGGGCCCAATCTGAAGCCCAAACCGGAAGTCAGTGCTGCTAAGTTTTTGATGCCAAACCTGCCAAGAGCCACAGCAAGGGCCATTGGCAGTTGGAAGAAGTTCAGTTGAAAGAGTTTCATTGTGGGCCAGGAGGAACATGAATTCTCTGTAGCCTGCGGGTACTCCTGCTCTACATTTCTCCCACCAGACTGTACTTCACTTGCTGAGATCCACCAATGCTTGGGATCCTGGCACACGTTAAGGACTGTATTGCCTCTGTCTGCTGACTTCCCAGCCATTTTGGTTGGGACCTCAGCTGGCAGTGTGCTGATGAGGCTCTGAAGTTAATTTCAGGAGAGCTTACACCTCTGCCATTTCCTCTACTGCTTTCCAAGCCGTGAGTTAAAATCAAGCCCATGGAATGTGTCTGAAAAAATTTCCTAAAATACTGCTAACATCTGCGAAACAATCAGCTCTGATAGACAGAATGGTACACTATCCCCAACGGGGTGATTAGCACCAATAATGGCAGTCATCTGTGATACACTCCCTGCCAGCCCATCAGAGGCAGAATTGAGCCATTGGCTTTTGAAGTTGCAATCTGCATACCTGCTAGCAATGTCGATTCCCTCCAATTACGGACAAGTGAAGCCAGCAGAGAATTTCTCTTTGGGAACAAAAAGCTATTTTTAATTGTTCACAAAGTTGACACACTCAGGACTTTAAAAATGAACAGGCATTTATTACAATGTCAGACTAAATTGATTTCTGATCTGTTAATGCTTCATCTCTTCTCTCAGAGCATCTCAATGATCAGGATTTTTCAGGCAGCACTGTGGTGGGACCTGTCGCAGGGGGTGCAGCGAGCCAGCCAAAAGCCCATTGATGTTTGGTGGGGCTGGACCTTCCCAATGGAAAGTGAGGTTGAAAAATCTCACCCAATGTGTTTCACACAGGATGAGTTCAGGAACAAAGTCATTTATCACTAAGTCATAATGACAAAACTGCAATAAGATGAATGACTAGTTTGTCTGTTTATATTTTGATTGCCCAACCAGGACACCAGGAAAACAAAAGGCTTTTTATGTGCCAGGAATCATTACCGCCCCCCTGAAACACTGAAAAAAAGCAGACAGATCTGTGGGTTAACGTCTCAATTCCATATCTTTCCCCAGTACTACACTTCGCTATTAACCTTTATGTGCTCAAATCCTGGCCTGGGACTTGACTCAAGGAGTGTCATACAAACAAGCTGGGCTGACATATAAGGGGGTGCGATATTTGTCCTTGAATACTAGTTCTGTTAAAAGACCAAAAATGCTATTCAGATGCATTGAAAACATTGGGCGCGATTCTCCGCCCCCCACGACGGGTCGGAGAATAGCGGGAGGGCCTTTCCGACATTTTTCCCGACCTCCCGCTATTCTCCGCCCCCCACGGCCGCCCCACGACACGGATCGCTGCTCGCCGTTTTTTTACGGCGAACAGCGATTCTCCCCTATCCGATGGGCCGATTTCCCAGGCCTTTACGGCCGTTTTCACGAACTCCAACAGACCTGCTCTCACTGTTCGTGAAAACGGCCGCAAAGTGCTGTTCTGGAGAACCATGGCATCGATTGGCACGGCCGCACCACGGCCGTGCCAAGGGTGGCATAGGCCAGCGATCGGTGGGCACCGATCGCGGGAAGCAGGTCTAAACCCCGCGCACTCTTTGTTCCTCCGCCGCCCCGCTGGATCAGTCCGTGGGGCGGCTGAGGGGCATGACGGCCCGCGCATGCGCGGGTTTCACGCATATGCGTGATGACGTCATCCGCGCATGCGCGGGTTGGAGCCGTCCAATCCGCGCATGCGCAGCTGACGTCATCGTTTGCGTCAGCCGCCGTTACCCTTGGCACGCGGGCTTAGCGTAGTTCGCTAAGCCTGCGATGCCGTGGTTCACGGGGCCCAGCTGCTAGCCCCGACGGGGGAGCAGAATCGGGTCCCGGGAGGGGGCGCGGAGGCCGTGTTTCACAGCAGCCTTCACGACTCTCTGCATTTGCAGAGAATCGCCCCCAATGTCTGTTCTGTTTGAAAGTCACACACGAAAATCCTCAGTACTCTAAATTTAGCCCGAGTAAATGGTGGGTTATTTTGCGGAAAATGTAGCTGTTCATTCAAAAAAAGGAACATTCCACTTCGTACTTATGTTTTATTTGCTTTAACACACTTTTAAGTTCAACTTTTTCCCGTCCAAATATTTTTTATAGTAGGTTAATTTCTTAACCTGGGAGTATTTGGCTATTAACATTTGTACACAGCTGTTTTCACTATAAGGGACCGATATGGATGGATTGACCAAGGGCACTACTCCTGAGGGTTCCCATTGTATGTATTTGTTGTCTGCAATCCTGCAACACTGGATTCAATATTCATGTTTCAAAGCACTAAACTCTTGCCTTCCATTAGTGTTCTTTATATGCACCAGCGACTTGTGTTATAGGGGGCAAATGTTTACTCCATTACTGATGCAATGTCAGTTAGGAATCCTCCTTTCCAACACAAAGTGCTGGCATTGTTTACAGTGGCCTAGCTTCAAGGAGCAAGCAATTCATTATCAAAGTAGTCCAGACGCAATCTGCGAGGTCACAGGGACATTGCTTCCCACGGGAAGATGGATCTGTAGCCTCATTAATTTGCTCTGGGTGAGATAACATTAGGTTTAGGGTCGCTGAGGGCTGCAGGAAGGTGATTGAAAGTGGCTTGTTGGAATATGTGTGTAAAGATACATCTTTACTGGATGTCACAATGACCACTTGCTGAAGTCATACAACCCCATTATGAGCCTCTTATGAAGCTGCAGCAATATTTGTTAAACTAAAGTTAGACTTTATTTGAAACTGTGAAAGTCTATCGCCTACATAATTGCCTTGTAATTCTGCACATTATGTATTACAGATTTCCACCTCATGGGTAATACCACAGGGTACTAGGTTGATTTATAGATTAAAATGACTTGATGCTGGTCAATAGATTGTTGCAAGAATATAGGGCGGGATTCTGTGATCCTGAGGCTAACTGTTGATGCCGTCAGAAACGGCATTGCTTTTCTCGAGGGCGTCAACACGGCCTCAGGATCAGCAATTCTGGCCACGCCGCTCCAGCTGCTGATCCTGGCGTGAAGTGACTGCCGCAGGGTCCGTGCATGCGCAATGGCTCCCTTCAACGCGCCGGCTCCGACGCAACATGGTGCAGGGCTACAGGTGCCGACATGGAAAAAAGGAGGCCCCCAGCCTGAGAGGCCGGCCCACCGATCGGTGGGCCATGATCGCGGGCCAGGTCATATTGGGGACGGACCCCCCTCCCCCCCCACAGGCCGCCCCTGGACCCCTCAACGCTGAGGTCCCGCCAGCTGAGAGCAGGTGCGAACGGCGCCGGCGGGACTCGGGTTTCTTATGACGGTCACTCGGCCCATCCCGGGAAGAAAATCAGCGGGGGTCCTCGTGGAGCAGCCCCTGACCAGCGCCACGCCAGCCACGCCGGCACCAATGGCGCCGATTCACCGCTCTGTGGTGAATCACATGCCGGCGTCGGGGCGACGTGGCACGATTCATGCCGGTCGCTGGGATTCTCTAGCCCGGCCCCGGGCTGAGAGAATCCCGCCCACGGCGCCACTGAAAAGTGCCATTAAATTTATGTCCCTTAATGCCAAAATGTGACATAGTTAAAATATATCAAGACAATAAAGTGTCATTCAGTGCAAAAGATGAACCTTGGACATGGGTTTCTCTCTATTTTGTAGTAGACCTTCATTAGCTTTCTTTCAAAGCCATGAAATGATGTGCCAATTTGAAGTTCGTACTGTTTCCTATGAAGAAGACCATGTATAAACCAATGTATTTGAAAGGGTACTGAGCTATTGCAATATATTTAATTCTGTGTTATTATTATCTGGTTGAGGGGCTGATTTAGCTCACTAGGGGCTGGTTTAGCTCACTAGGCTAAATCACTGGCTTACCAAGCAGGCCAGCAGCATGGTTCAATTCCCGGACAGGCGCCGGAATGTGGCGACTAGGGGCTTTTCACAATAACTTAATTGAAGCCTACTCGTGACAATAAGCTATTTTCATTTCATTTCATCTACTTTTGCTGTGTTACTTTTGTGGCAGATTACAACACATGACATCCCACTTCATATTTTGTGCATCAATAACTATAAATTAATTTGAGCTGCAGCCATCTTTATTTGCAGCTGATCAATATGAAGATAATTTCAACGCCAACATTGTCCACCTCTCTGGTTCCAGAAAGCTATTCATCTTAGCCCAGGGAGATAACGGGAAAAGCATCCGTTCTCTTTAATTGTATGCATTGTTTGAGGTTGGTGACAGTGTACTGGTAAGCGGCTGTACAATCTATTGTTCAGTTGCGGTCCAAAGCATTGGTATTGACTTTCATTTCTACAGTTCAAGGCTGTCCACATTCTCCTCCGATACTATCTCACCAGCTGCCTTTGAATAGAAGATTAAACCTTCCAGCAAACAATCCACCCAGCTCTGAGTGCTGAATGATGCACAAATTAGCTGCACCAATGATAAATTGATGACAATTTATGCAAATACTGATATCAGATAACCTCAGCTGCTGGATAAACACAGAGCCAAGTGACAACAAAAGCAGCTATTTTTAAATGAGCATTTTGTAATTAGTATTAACCCTGCTTCCTTGTGGAAGGGTGCTTTGTTTACGTGTGTTTCAATTAAGCGTCATTCACTTTAGTAGAAGCCAAACCTCAGAATAACAAGTGTCAAGGTCATATATTTATTAATAAAGAATGGTATTTTGATGAGAACTGTTGAATAAATACATATTCAAACTATGGTCAACCATTCCATAATTTAAGCATTGTTAACTGCATATTTATTTAACAATATTAAGCATTGAAATGCATTTTCATGTTTGCAAACACATCTGAATTGGTACCTGCCTCACACATTGCAGCACAGTTTCTGATATCCCAGCAATCTGTGCCCTGTAATAATGTGCTATATTTAAAATTACATCGAGAAACTAAGGCGAGAAAGCCTCATTGAACTGAAAGAAAATTAATGGTGTAGCAATTTTCTCAAATACTGCTTTTAACGCTTTAGAGCTGTAAAAAAGGAACAATTTTCCACAAGGTACGTTTTGTTTGTTGTTGCATGCAGTATTTCAACTGAGATTGGTTGGGAATATAGTACCATAGATTCAATGCAGCAGTCAGAGAAATTAGACTTGCATTTACTTATCCATGTTTTGCATTCACAGTTCAGTTCTCTTTGCAATACCTCTTACCTCATTTAAAGCAGAGATAGATTTTCTACCACTCGTTTGATGTCACTAGATGGGTTTCCTTGCTTGAGTCACACTGATTTTTGTTCATCAGCATGGAAGATCACGTGCACTTATTGTGTTACAATAGAAGCGATAGATTGAGGAATCAGAACAGCAATGCAAAATGAAGCAGCATGTTATTACTTCTGCCTTTTCTTTCATCTATTCCTAATTAGCAACACATTAGTAACCATGGAACAAATGCCTTGGGACAGCTTGCAGGGTTCCTGTTCTTATTAAAACTACAGATAAGCCTACAAGTTGTTCAGCAATGAAGATTGTAGCTGGAAAGCTATTAGCAAGCATGCAGTTCCCTGAAACAACCTACTTGATTATCGAAAGTGCATTACTCGCTGTGTTGCAAAATATTTTCTGTCAATGGTTTAATTATGTAGGAGTTATTGCGCTATATGTAGTTTATATGATGGAAGTGAATACTGCAAGTATGAGCAGTAATCATAAGCCCATCATTATCTTTGCATAGACTTCAGTTAACTTGTTCCATGAAGTTCCCGAGTACAGGTTTGGGACATGTAACATTAAGGATACCAAAAATATGGAAAGATACACCATTAAAATAAGCGACTCTTAAGAGCATGTATAGTGAAGGTGGAGAATATTAAGCGCCTGTCAATTTCCTGTCACCCGATTGAAGGACATGAAAAGACGCACAAGAGTCAAGAAAGCCACAGAAGTAAGAAATGTTTTTATTTGATCCTGGGGTAACTCCCCTAACAGCATAATCTTAAAAATGCATAAACACAAACTAGAAAGTGCTTTCATAGAGAATTTATTTGACTACTTTCTTGTAGCAGATGTTCAGTAAAAGAAAAACATATACGTGAACATTCATAACCCTGACTCCACCCTGGTTATGGGAGGGAAAGCATTGCACCCCACTGAAATGCTGATTCCTGAACTTCACCCCTTAAAAACACAAACAAGTAACAATCGTTCTGTATATTTATATATATATATGAGGGTGTAATGCTCATTGGTAACACTCTCCCATCTAAGTCAGAGGCCATGGGCGTAATCTTCTGGGGCTGGTTTAGCTCACTGGGCTAAATCGCTGGCTTTTAAAGCAGACCAAGCAGGCCAGCAGCACAGTTCGATTCCCGTACCAGCCTCCCGGACAGGCGCCAGAATGTGGCGACTAGGGGCTTTTCACATTAATTTCATTGAAGCCTACTCGTGACAATAAGCCATTTTCATTTCATTTTCTTGTTGGATGGCCTGATTTATATTACAAGAACACTTGTAGCTAAAGCTATTAATGATTTATTAACATTAAATGTGGGTCAAATATATACAAAACAACAGATGAATAACAGTAGGAACATGCACAAGCAACTTCTCTCTTTCAGTCTTGAGTCAGGCTGATGTCACCTGACTATAACATTCACTTATATACTAGTAAGACTCCTAGTGGTCACTTGGTGAATTATAACACAATCATGATATCACTACATTCCCTTTCCTTTGAAGGAGTAAATTGATGTATGATCATCAGTATATTTACATTAGTCTGTGAGTCGAAATGCATTATCTTTTTTCTTTAAAATTTATATATATATTACACAAAAACAGCAAGCATAGTATGTACAAATAGTCCAAATCTACAGATTGAGTTGATTAGATTTTCTTCTGACTCTAGTTGATCTTCTCAAAGTTTGACCTTGCTGCTCAGAACTCGCAGATTCAATGTTCTCCCTGATATTCTCATGCTCAGGAACAGCTGAACTATCTGGCACTGCAGCTGATGTTGATTGTGGCATAGATTTGTCATCCATTACGTTGTTGTAAATGACTTCTCTGATTTTCAAGAGCCCGTGACGATTTCTTTTTAAGACCAACCCATGCCCAATTATTTCTTCATAAAACCAACCCTTCCTCTGTCTGTACATTGTAGGGATGAGGTGCTACTTCTTCAAGTACAATGGGTTTTCTCAACCAATTGGCTAAATCTTCTACTTCGACAATGTCATCACTACTCAGAGGTGGTAAAGTTCTTGACACTCTATGATAGAATTAATGTTTGCATTTCCTGCAGCACCACTACATTCTCCTTCTTCTTTTCCAAGTATGGAAGGGTGGTACGCAATGTTCTATTCATGAGTAACTGCTGCCAATCTACCATGTGACAATGGTAATGTTATGCACATGATTTTGCGAGATATGGATCAAATTGGCTGTCCATTACTTTCTGTAATTGTTGTTTTACAATATATATACTTTTTTCATTAAGATCTATGGGATCCATGCCTATTCGAGCATCACCATTGTTTAATTTCACACATACCATGGAATTTACCCCATTGGTAGGTTCTTTTATCTTCTTGATAACTTGTGGTTTCGTATCTGGTACAGGTGGTCGGGTAGAAATGAAATTGACATGCAGATCTACACATTCAGCAATTTCACAACTAATAATTTGTAACCGTGCTTTAGACAATGCGTCTTCTTTAACTTGTATCTCGTTGGCAAATGGTAGTGCACTAAAATCAGCGAACACGTCGCTGAATTTGCTGATAATGTTCTCAGAATCATTGGAGTGTTGCTTTGTGGATGCTATATATCAACTGCACTAGACCTAATTCTTCACAGGACTGATCACTTAATAATGAATCCAAGCCCTCGGATACAATACAGAATGGGACGGAATAAATTGCGTTCTTATCCACCAGTCAGGTGACAAGCAACATAACACTTAATGCTTGAACCATTATAATCTTTCAGAGATATTTTGTGATTTCTTCCAATCGGCTGAATTTTTAGATTTTTTAAATTAGTCATGCTGATTAAATTGGCTTTGGCACCAGTGTCCAACTTCAATTCGACCACTGTACCGTTTACTTCAAGAGGTAGCAGTCATCTGTCCTCATCAATTGCATTAATTTTAAAGGGAGTATCAGTTCGCATTTTTTTAAGTGCTGGAGAATTTTTTGATGTCTCCAAAAAATTCTCCTTCTTGGTTATTACTCCAACAAGCAATGACGTTTCATCACTGGCGACTGTGCCTTCCACTGTGCTGACGGATCTGGAGTTGAGCTGAGAGTAACAATTCTGAGCAAAGTGATTTTTTTTCCTTTGTGCCTGGAACAAAACTTGCCAAATGCTGGACACTGCCTTAATTTGTGCCTTTGACCACATCTTTTACACAGAAATATTTTGTCCTGATCTTTAACCTGTTTATTGGTGTGCGAGGAGCTACAAGAACTTTCCTGCCTTTTTCTGGGAGTTTCCCGCCTTTTTGGAAAAGGGGCGGCAACCTGAGTGCTTTCCTCCAGAAAGATGCCACGATTACTGAGAAACATTTAGGATGCTGTGTTGCCAGCTCATGAGCCTGACAAATCTTAATTGTTTGTTCCAAGGACAGCTCCGATTCCCTCAGCAACCATTCCCTCAGCTTATTCTCATTCACACCAAACACAATCTGGTCCCGATTCATGGAAGATCCCGTCACAGAAAAATTACAGATTTTATCTATTAACTTTAAATCAGTGATGAAATGACCTATGGACTCTTCTGTCTTCTGTAAACGTGATGCAAACACATAGCGTTCATAAATTTAATTATTTCTGGGGGTGCAATGCTCATCAAATTTTCGAATGACCTCATTAACATTTTACCATCTTCATGGTTTGCAAATTTAAATGTATTAAACATAGCAATTGCTTTGGGCCCAGCCGCTGTTAGGAGCATCACTACCTTCCGCGAATCTGATTGATCTAAGTTTACTGCAGTAAGAAACAAATTAAACTGTTGTTTAAACACACGCCAGTTGCTGTCCACATTACCATGAAATCTGAAACTCATTGGTGGCTTCAGTGACTCGATGTGGTTCATTCATGCAGTTTGAAAAATCTTCAAATCTCTGTGGACCTCGTGGCTGGCTTCATTTGACGATGTAACAGTTTTTTCTCAGTATTTAATGCCATCCAGCCCTGGAATCATGTAATGTTCTTGTCGGATAGTCTGATTTATATTAGAAGAGCACTTGTAGCTAGAGCTATAAACGATTTATTAACATTAACTGTGGGTCAATTATATATAAAAGAACAGGTGAATAGCAGTATGAACATGCACAAGCAACCTCACTCCCAGCTCCTGAGTTAGTCTGAGGTCACCTGACTCCAACATTCATTTTAATACTAAAGATACTCCTAGTGGACGGTGAATACAATAGAACCATGATATCACTACAATAGGTTCAACTTTCATTCCAAAAACTTGAGCACAAACTTTAGGTTGACATTTGGTGCGGTACTGAGTGAGTGCTCCACTGTCTGACTGAGAGAGTTCTACAGATGAAATGTCGTGTCCTCTCAGATAGAGGTAAAAGATCCCGTGACATTTTATGCAGAAGAGCAAGGCAGGTCTGCTCATTGTCCTGGCCAATATTTGCCTCTCAACGTCTATCACAGTTTATCTGATCACCAGCCCATTGTTAATTATGGTATTTGTCTTAGGGGCAAAGTGGCTGCCATATTTCTTACATTTCTACAATGGCTATATTTCAAAAGTAATACATTGCAGAAGTACTCTACAGCAGTTTCCTTTCAAGCCACCATAGTGATATGGGGGAAGAAAACACATTTCTGATTGGAGAGATGCAGTGCTTAGGACATGGAATCTGTAGAAAGAAGAATCATATCTTAAGTTGAGACGTGCATAGGCTATTCAACCATGATGGCATGTGCATATGCACAGATAAATGTTTTAAGTTGATCAAGGCATTGAGAGCATCAAGACTGATGAATGAGAGAGAGAGAACTTGTTTTTCCTCAAAACTGCTGAAATATGAGAACTGTTTTGTTCCCATACATAGACGGCATTTTCAGGACTAAGACAAAGGAGGTTTATTAAAAAGGTTTCTAAATTAGACATTGGAAGTCTGAGAAGGCAGGTGTATATGTATTAACTGTTCCTTCCTTCGCACCTCAATTCACGACGCTTGTCGGGTGTGATCAAAAACTTTGACCTCTCTATGGACCAGGTTTGCGCGCTCCCACGAAATTGGCACTGAGCCAATAAATGGTCCATCAAGACCGCCCCTCCAAGGGGCCATGTTATCACAACTTCAGTGGATTCCTCATCCCCATAGGAGGTGAGTCAAGCTTGCGTGCCAGTCCAGAGTCAGTGGCAAAGGCTACACCTGACTGTTGAAGATGATCCTTGGACTTGTCAATCCAGTAGAATGTGCAATGTGCATCAAAAGTCCTCAAGTTGAGATCCTCAGCGAGTCTTTTTTTCATTTAGGGCAGTTATACCCAACCCGAAACGTAGGGAGCAACTGTCACCCTGAGTCTGTCAGCATTTTCATTTCCTCACCTTTGCAGGGCTTTGTTGGTCGATGTTTGCGTGGATGATTTACTGAACAACCTGCACGTTGAGTATGTTCTTCAAGTGTGTGGAGATTTTTATCAGTCTGTCCCACTCCCTCAATCAAGACAGCTAATACTACACATTTGCAATGTAGGAGTCACATGTGCTGTGGATGAACGACTGGAGATACTGTACTTGGATTTCCAGAAGGCATTCGGTAAGGTTCCACATCAAAAGCTCATTGTAGAAGTAAAAGCTTAAGACGTAGGGGGTGACATATTAGCATAGATAAAATACTGGCTGGTTAATAGGAAAGAGACAGTAGGCATAAATGGGTCTTTTTCTGGTTTACAAGATGTAACAACTGGTGTGTCACAGAGATCAGTGCAAGGGCCTCATCAATTATACAATTTATATAAATAAAGAAAGGGACCAAAAGTATGATTGCTAAATTTGTTGATGACACCAAGATAGGTCAGAAAGTAAACTGTGAAGAGGATATAAGGAGGCTACAAAGGGGCATTGATGAGTTAGGTGAGTGGGCAAAGAACTGGCAAATGGAGTGCAATGTGGGGATATATGAAATGGTTCATTTTGACAAGAAGAATAAAAAAGAAACCTATTATCTAAACGGTGAGAGATTACAGAGCTCTGAGATTCAGAGAGATCTGGATATCCGAGTGCATGAATCACAAAAGGCTAGTATGCAGGTACAGCAAGTAATTAGGAAATCTAATAGGAAGCCTTGGGGCTTTTCACAGAAACTTCATTGCAACGTAAGCCTATTTGTGACAATACAGGGGCAGCACGGTAGCATTGTGGATAGCACAATGGCTTCACAGCTCCAGGGTCCCAGGTTCGATTCCGGCTTGGGTCACTGTCTGTGCGGAGTCTGCACATTCTCCCCGTGTGTGCGAGGGTTTCCTCCGGGTGCTCCGGTTTCCTCCCACTGTCCAAAGATGTGCAGGTTAGGTGGATTGGCCATGATAAATTGCCCTTAGTGTCCAAAATTGCCCTTAGTGTTGGGTGGGGTTACTGGGTTATTGGGATAGGGTGGATGTATTGAACTTGGGTAGGGTGCTCTTTCCAAGAGCCGGTGCAGACTCAATGGGCCGAATGGCCTCCTTCTGCACTGTAAAATAGGGGCTGGTTTAGCTCACTCAGCTAAATCGCTGGCTTTTAAAGCAGACCACGCAGGCCAGCAGCACGGTTCGATTCCCGTACCAGCCTCCCCGGACAGGCGCCGGAATGTGGCGACTAGGGGCTTTTCACAGTAACTTCATTGAAGCCTACTTGTGACAATAAACGATTTTCAATTTCAATTTCAAATTCTAATTTTATGATCTATTATAATAGATTGTTATTGTTTATTAAGAGGGGGATTAAATACAAAAGTAGGGATGTTATGCTTCAGTTGTACAGGGCACTGGTGAGACGACATTTGGAGTATTGTGCACAGTATTGGTCACGTTGGTTGACTCAGAGAAGGATTTACTGGACTAATGATGTCCAGAGAAGGTTTTACTCGACTAATACCTGGAATAACCTCAGAGGGTCGTGAACTCTCTTCCTCAAAAGGCAGTGGAAGCAATCTTTGAATATTTTTTAAGGCTGAACTAGATGGACAAACATTCAGCCAAGAATCTCAGAGCTCTGCAATCTCTCACCATTTAGATAATAGGTTTCTTTTTTATTCTTCTTGTCGAAGTGAACCATTTCATATATCCCCACATTACACTCCATTTGCCAGTTCTTTGCCCACTCACCTAACTCATCAATGCCCCTTTGTAGCCTCCTTATATCCTCTTCACAGTTTACTTTCTGACCTATCTT
Organism: Scyliorhinus canicula; assembly: GCF_902713615.1. Taxonomy (NCBI): domain Eukaryota; kingdom Metazoa; phylum Chordata; class Chondrichthyes; order Carcharhiniformes; family Scyliorhinidae; genus Scyliorhinus; species Scyliorhinus canicula. The sequence continues at coordinate 69,661,345 of NC_052156.1, read as the reverse complement.
GGTGTCATCAACAATTTTAGCAATCAGCGTTGATCTTATTGAATGGCAGAGTAGGTTCGAGAGGCAGTGTTGCCGACTCCTAGTCCTAATGTGTATGTTCGCATGTCCCACAAGCCTCGCAACTGAAAAGATGTAACTTTGATTTTGGAGTTGTCCTTCTCCTAGACGAGCTTAATCTACCCTTGACAATGTTGTCTGTTGGCATTGTTTGTGATCTTCTGCTGTCAGTCAGCATTTACCTTGCTAGTTAACCCACAGCTGGGGGTTTTGAAATCAGAGTTACCTTAACCTAGATTGACTGCCATTTAAAGCTGACGAACCTTATTATCCTGGACCTGTCGGGTTTAGAGGTGTCAAACACACACATTCACATCTCTGCCCTCAATTCTAAACTGGGATCGGCAAATTAAACCCGGCAGAAGGAGTTTGGTTAGCAGAGGCCTGAAGAAGAGTTATATTGGACTCAAAACATTAACTTTGTTTCTCCCTCTAATACCAGACCTGCTGTAATTTTCCAGCACATTGACAGAAGCGTAAAATTACCCCAAGGAAGGAAAAGGTGCTGGTGGGCAGACAGCGCATAATCGCAGCTCACAGGGGGAATATAACAAGGTATGGGGGAATGCAGAAGGGTAGCATGGGGATACAACAGACCACAGGATTACAGTAGGGAACAGGAGGAGGCAACAGAGTGCAGGGATTACAACAGGAACAGAAGGATACAGGGTGTTGTTGGGGGGGGGGGGGGGGGGGCACGGGGGTGGAGGGAGAGAGTGCGGTGGTTGGTATTCACTGGGGAACAGAGAATGCGGAAGATAACTGCAGGGCCTGGAAAGAATGTCAGTTTCTGGGCTTTCAAAAAGTCTGTTGTAAAAATGAGGATAACGACAGTTTCAAGACATTCAGCTGCAAAACAAAATGATATTATAAGATGCTGAAAATGTTACTCAGCAGGGTTTCTGTCACAATGACTGATGATTGTAATAATAGCTGGATGGAGCTGCACGCCACACATTGGAAGAAAGCCACTTACAGTCAGAACTTTGGAATCATTGTTATGATCACAAAACAGTTTATCTTCATCGATCTGGGTTACACAACAGCACTTACAGAAGCCAAGGCCACTCAACCCATCATTGTTCTGATAAGATTCTCAGGCTTTAATTCTCTCCCCTCCCCGTGCTTCAGGCCTGGCATTGCCAATTCACGAGATAACATCAACGCCTGCTGGCAACTAATTCATGCAGACAATTCTCTCTGATACTGTTTGCATCAAACTTGGCTGAACAACTTGATGTAGATCATTGCTTGCCCTGGCAACATAAAACTCCTTTGGACCAGTCTCAGTAAAACTCTGTATTTTCACAGTCGCTACATTGCTGCAATATATAATTTTTTTAGTGGATTTATGGAGACACACAGCTTTGAAACTTGGTATATTACTTTGCAGCAGAACTTAAATTGATTTTTATTTTACTCCTCTGGTACTGCCTGGATTGAATTTATTGTGTCGCAAATTGAAACTGTTATGTAGCTTTACTAATCTCATCCAAGTGCCCTATCACTAGCCCCTCCATTTTCAGCTGAGTATTGAAGTATAATCAGCCTGAACCATGTCCAGCGTATCACTTTCTAAACACATAGGAATTCTCCAATCAAGTGGAAGTCCAACAATCAAGTGGAAGTCAAACAAGTGTTCTGGATGGAGAGAGGTCGGCGGGATAACGTTTCCATTTTTCAGTTGTCACAACAAGATATATGTATTAGTGTAAGTCTTTTAAACCTTTCAAGTGTTGTGACTTTAAGAATGGACACAAAACAGGCATTCTGGTAAGTTTAAATCAAAATTGTTTACTCACAATATCCCAAAATGTAATAGAAACAAAAACACTTTACCTCTTATCGCATACACACAAAGAAAATATGAGTTCTAAAGACGAAGCATGCAGTTAGCTTATTAATATAATAACACAAAACAAACCATTTGGTTTAAATTAGTTATTTCAGATAGGAAGCAATCCAATTTTGTGAGTTCCATCTCTTGGCTCTCAATAAATGGAGGTTGAAAGTCTCTAGGTTTTCACCCACGGTTGTGGTTGAGTTTCTGGTTTCTGAAGGGATGTACTCTTGCAGGTGGAAACAAATTAGCCCCTCTCTCACTGCATGAGTTGATTGTTTGTTGGGCAGGGTTTTGAACTTCTTGCTGGATGGTCGTTCCTCTTTGACCCAGATTGACCTGTTCCTGGCTAGCTCTTGGAGTAATAGGATATGTAAGCTAAAGTCAGTTTCATTCATGTGACCACATGATCACTGGTTCTATTATCAAAACATACGTCGCAATGTTGGAAGCCATGGCTACAAAATGGAGGATGAACGGTGGTCGTTCACATCTGCTTGTGTTCTGAGCTCAGACATTGAGTCAGAGCTTGGTGAATAGGCAGAGGATGGTGAAACCCCCAAATTTGAGTTTTTGTAAATATACAGACAATAGGAGCTCGAAATGTATAAGTGGTTTCATTTCCAGAATGCCTCTTCTAGGGTGGATCCTCAACTCATCGACATTCAGTTTCATGATTTTCCACAGACATGAGTCAGTCTTTGTCCAATCAGAAATCACAATAAATCACACGATCCCCCTGAACTCCAACTTGGGTCACAGGAAATTGTCCATATTCCATGCTTTTTAAAAACAAAAGATGAAATGTCCATTGCCTACATTGGTTCACAGGCATATGGTGAGAGCCTCACCACAGGCATTCTTGCCAAGCAATGATTCTGGCTGGTTTTGTAAGGTAAGCCTCATAGCATGATTAGCGAAGGCTTCATGTGTAAAAAATGTCTCTGATTGAGAGTTTATCAATAGTTGCCAGTAAAATCATGAGCAATGCTACTTTCACCATACAGGGTGCAAGGAAACAATGCTGAAAGCCATTTAACCATTCTGTCCTATCATCAATGTACAGAAACATACCATGACCGACTAGCAACTGTATTGTTAAACTGTCTCAAACTTGAGATAACTGTTCCATTGTACAGTTGTATATACTTTCAAGGCTTTCTATTAATTGTCATGAAGTAATGCAGTGTTACTTACCCCTTCAGTTTTCACTTGGGAGTATTCCTTCACTCATAACTCATGGAAACCATTAGATGCTGCTGGTTGGGGGTCATGACGATGTAGTGACCATTAGTACTGACATGGCTGGAATGGACACAGATGCTAAGAGTGTCTCTGAGCACAGAAACACATCTAGAGTCAACACATACTTCAGTAGGTTTGCTGTGCCAGGCTGTCACACAGCAGTGTAAGTGCTGTAACCAAAGCCCCAGCTGCTGTGTACTGAGGATCATGCCAAGTCCAGGAGGCTCCAATTTGCATACAACAAGCAGGCATCTCACAAATTCCTGTCAATGAAGTAGCAGCAGATTAGGTTTAAGGGGATATACTTCACACATGGCCATTAAGGGGGATCAGAATGGTGGTAAGGAGTGGGTATACACAAACATGCAAGATTTACACATTAAGTGCAGTGGTTGCACTGAAATTTCTACTTGTGTTGAGAGTAGTCTTGGATAGGATTGAGCACAGACATCATCCATTGGTATGTGTGGTAGCCTTTGTAATTTATGCACTAAAGGAAAGATGACGTTGGTGAAGGTACAGATTTGGAGGACACGGGCATAATCTATAACCCCATGGGACTTTCAGAAAATCAGCCTTTCAGTGGAAGTGCATAGTTCTGTCACGTTACTTACAGTTGTCCATATTGACATGAAGCATGCTTCAGCAAGCAATGCATCATGTCCTGCCGTCCACATCTTTACACAGCCAATTGGCTTACATTCATAATCTCCCCATCAGTTACAGCTTGAAACAGCCCTGATTGATAAAAGCTGAGCACAGTTACATCCATACCCAATACTGATAATTTTGGCTCTGGGATGTAGCTAGTGAGGCTTCAGGTGATGTTTGAAAGACCTCAGGGGCCCCCTGGTCCTACGAGATGTCACAACGCTCATCTGACCCTCCAAAACTCACATTCTCCAGAAAGGTGAGTGACACAGAGATGAAGAAACAGATTCCTGTGACACACATGCATCCAACGCAACTAAAGAAACTGGTGAGGGGGCAGCCATTTCAATGCCCAACCAAGCCCATAACAAGTTATAAAACCTTCCGTGCACCCCCCCCCCCCTCCCCCCCCACCCCCACCCACCCCCCACCACCACCACACCACATCCCACATTTTGGCCACCTATCATTGAACATCATCCTTGCAGGGCAAAGTAGTTAATTTATCCTTTTCCTGCACCACACCTAATACCTTGGCTTCACCCTATGACTTCTCACCTGTCCATCCATGTCTTTTTTATTTTCCAAGATGACCCCTTGCGGCTGATATCTTCCACTTAGGGATGACCTGGAGGAGGTTGTGCAGTGAACCATGGGTCAATCCTCTGGCTGGACTGCAGCATCAGGCATTCTGTCAATGCTACTGAAGCTCCAATGTCGGTAGTGCGTCCTTCTCACTATCCCACCTTTTGCTCGATCCTCCTGGATAATCATGCAGCTGGGAAAGACTTAAAGTACACACCTTTCAGAGAAAAACTGAAAGATAAATCCCTATTTTGAGATAGAGCAAGCTGCCCTTCAAATATTTTGGTCGGTCCTGCACCGCCATCAGGTGACTGGGGGCCTTCCGGTTCGCAGACCCATCCTCATCACCTGACCCAATGATAACCCCGCATCACCCTTACTTATTGGTTGGCCACCACCTGATCATGTTCCGCCAGCCGCCATGAATCCGAGCCAGGTTCCCACCGACTTCCAGCATCCCCCCCCCCCCCCCCCCCCCCCCCCCCCCCCCCGCCCCCGGTGGGTCCCAAGCAGGAACCCAGAGAAAACTGCACGTGGGAATTTACCTGTAAACAGTGGCGGAACCCACTGAAAATACAGCCTCAGCAACTGTCCGTTCAAGAAACAAAACTAAACAGGGAAATGCTTCAGCCATACACTTACTATGGGTAACCATGGGTGGGATTCTCTGCCTGCCGATGCCGAAATCGCAAAATGCGATTGGATGGAGAATATCGTCTGATGCCAAAATCAGGGTAGGCACCGGTTTGATGCCAAATCGGGATGCTCCAGTACCCGGAAATGGCATAAATGAGTCACTCACCGTGCGGGGTTAAAGTACAGTAGGCATATCTTTAGTGGGCCTGACTCCCTACTCTCCAGAGCCTCCGAGATTCACTACCTCTGATGGGCCGAGTTCCTGATGGAGTGGTTCACTTGTGGTCTCATAAATCGTGAGCCCGGCATCCTGGCTGCTGAGCAAGAGTGAGAGAGAGGAGGTAGGAAACAGAGAGGGGTGACTGGGGGCTGCCGGCTCGGACACTGGCCGTGCTGGCTGGGGTGGGGGGCCCCCTGCCAGGGCCTGGGGAGGGGTGGGGAACAGGCCGAGCAGCCGGGTTGCCCCCTGCCAGAGGACTGGGGTGGTGCCCAGGCACCGAACTCCATTACGGCGGACAAATTGTTGTACACCAACTGACCACCCACCTCGCCCCTAGTTCTACACAGTGACATGTGGGGCAGGGTGGGGGTTCCGCCGTTCCCTGGAGGGGAGGGGCCGGGATACGGGTGTATGGGGCAGCGGGGTTATTGCCATGGGTATGGAGCAGCCAACTTACCCTGAGAAGATTGTGCAGCTTCTTCCAGCATTGCATGCCAATCCGGACGACATTGCCCACGGCCCTGACTGCCTCTTCCAACTGTGCCCAGGCACGATGAACGGTGATGCCTTGAGGCCTTCTTCCCGGGCTGTGGTACAGGGCCATCCTTCTCTCCTCCATGGCATGCAGAGGGTGTCCAGCTCAGCATCCCTGAACCATGGCGCTGCTCTCTTTCCATCCATCTTGTTTAGGGGCAGCTGCGACGTGTGAGCCTGAGTGCCACTCTAGAACATGGCGAATCTGGCACCATTTTACATGGAATTGGTTGTGGTCCACGTGGTGATGGTGCTAGCCCATTTAAAGTAGCTGAATCGGTGCAGCTGTTGTGCCATTTTGTCTGTCATAAAATGCCACACTTCCTCTTCTGGTGTCAACACTTAGCCTCAGAAATGGAGAAACCATACCTAGGTCTTTTTCGAAAGCATTTCTGTACAGAACGCAGTTCCCAGCAATCCTGTCAAGTCAGTTTATGAGATATGATAAAAAAACACAATGTGAAATGTTGAGATATAACAGAAAAATGGGGCGAGTTAAGCTATCAAATCATTTACATGCATCTGCCGACAAAGAGATGGACATTCCCTCCAACAAGTAAACTAATAGTAAGAGAAGCAGAGTGAATGCATAACTGGGTGATGCCGAACACAGCAAATCTCCTTCTCATTTTCATTGGGGTAGGAACTCCCAATTCACACCCAAATTGGAAAATCTAACCAAGCCTTCACACATAAGGAGGTCAGATTATGGAATAATATCAAAAGAGGTAATTTGGTCCATTGTGTCTGTATGAGAAAGCAGTGTGAAGAACGGACATTGATTAAGCTATGCACTTCCTGCAACATAGGTCTCTAATTTAACGCTACCTTTACCCCAGTATATGGGGGTGATGTACAATAATGGAAATTGCAGAGAAAATTGTTGAAAATTGACTTCAGCTTTCTCATTGGGTTTGTTATTTCCTGGTCACAAATGTTAATAAATGTTAACGGCATATTTAGCTGTGATAGAGAGATCAGCCTGCAAATGTCAACAAAAGTTCGGTATTCAAGGAGCGAAAGCAGAAGAATTGCCAGTATTCTGACAGGGACAGCTCAAGCCTTATTGCTACCAGACACATTTATATTTGAAGGGAATTCAAAGCTAATGCTTCATTGAGTGCAGTTGTTGATGAATAATTCATTATCGCTTTTTACCATTTGGGAAATGTCAGTGTTTCCATCCCTCGATATTCCACGTGGCCCTGAGCCTTCATAATGGAAACAAGTTGTTTTTCAGGCCTAGCTGTTTGTTTACACTTTAAGGTAACTTGCTGATGAATAATTCATTACTGCTCATTGTGATGCATTACGAAATTTCTGAGACAGTTCATCTGGAAATCTTTATTTTCTGTCTTGCCAAGTTGGAATTTGGGGAGCGTCAATTTTGTGCCTGGTCGGGCGAGAACTCAACAGTGATAGTTTCATTTCTGCTCCAATGATGCAACTTTTACTCATTGCAAATGATGCGAAATAAGATTACAAAAAACATTTTACAAAGTCAACACATTGGTGAGGTCAAGATCCTCTATCCTCCTTTGATTTGTGTGTATCTCAGGGGCATTGAATGAAATTACGCATATCACAGTGTTCGCCCCTGACCTTTCAACCTCAAGTTCATTAGGTCACCACACAGAGGCTTCCCAGTCTCCCGCATGCAGCGCTAGGATCCTGGACAAGGCCCCACACTTGCCAGGATACCGGGCAAGAACCCGAAGAATACCAAACATTTTTGAAATCTGTAGAGCTATGAGGAAAAGATTCTTCACTCCAGCAGTGATGACTCTGTATCTTACATGTTTAAACAAACTTGACCTTAAACACAGAATTAACCACATTAACTTAACCACATTAACATCAGAGAAAATGGGTGGGATTCTCCGTCGGCCGACGCTGAAATTGGAAAAGGCAATTGGGCGGAAAGTCAGTTTTGACGCCAAAATCTTGGCGGGGGCTGGATTCATGCCAAATCTCAATTCTCCGGTGCCTCGACAGAGATGTCAATGCGTTCCACTCTGCACATATAGTAAACGCCGTTGGCATAATGTTAGCGGGCATGACATGGTATTCTCAGAGGCCTCCGTAATCCTCTTCCACTGGGAGGGAATTCCTGATGGCGAGGTTCACCTGTGCTTTTAAAAATCATGAACCAGGTGCCACGGCTGGTGAGGGAGAGAGAGGTGGTAGGACACGGAGAGACGAGATTGTGGGCTGCCGATCCTGACACTGGCTGGGTTGGGGAGGGGGAATGAGCCGTGAGGCCAGGATGACCCCCCCCTCCCCCCACGAGACTGGGGTGGTGCCCAGGCACGGACTGCCATTGCCGCGGCCTGGAATGCTGCGCACCCCACTGACCACCCACATTACCCACATTGACCCCTGGTTGTGCAGAGTGTCATTGGCCGTATGGGTGTCCTGCACCCTATCCCCCACCTCACCATCCCCGCACTACACCGCCATCCCCTCCCAACCGGCCAAAACCTGCTGGCGGGACATCAAGCAGCCCGTCGAAGGGCAACGCCCACAGTAGCCCCTATATGGGGCACCAGACAGCGGAGAGTACTGCTGGCAAGGGCACCGCCAGCCAGTGGTACCCATCGCAGCAGAGACTGGCACTAGGACCAGAGGCCCCCATGGTGCCTGGCACCATCGGGGCCAGGGGTGTGGGGTCAGGGACCGCAGTGCCAACCGGGGCCATTGAGGAATTGAACAAACGAATGTGATATAAAATGGGATAATTAGTTAGAATAATGTAGAGGATAGAGCTGGTCTGATGGTAGTGAGTTAGCATGGTAATGAACAAAGGAATTCAGCAAAGCATGACCAGGAAGGGGGGAGGGGAGCCTCGTGCAGAGATGGTGAAAAGAATGTTGGGTAACAAGAGGCCCCAGGTTTGAGGAATGCAAAGTGAGCCAATCAGGATATATGGCCAGGTCAGGAGGTGTATAGGATGACCTATGGGAATCTTGTATGTGAAACTTGATGCCATTTGAATGATATGTATAGAAGATCTCTTTGTCCTCTGTCTCACTCGGCTTTGGGAGTTTCAGGAGACTGTATGTGTTCTGAGTCTCTATAGAGCGGGTCATCCTTGCAAGTTGTTTAAAAATAAATAATACCATACCTACAGATCCCTCTCGAGTTTTATTGAGACCAGACTGACGGGTAAAGAACTTAATTTGTCACCATCATGTAACTCATTGTACCTAGTTGGGCATGAGATATGCACCATGCTGACATGGTGGCCTCTGACCCTCTGCAGAAGTGGATGTTGGAATACAACCAGCAGTGGTGGTTTTCCTTCTAGTCGGCGCATCTCTGGGGCTGTACGAGCTGGAGCTGCTCAAGGAGGATGAAGCTGCAGCAGCAGAGCATGCCCCAGAAGTACAGGAGGCAGCCACTGATGATGGAGAGCCGGACACTCAACAGGCCTAGCAGGAGGTGTCGCATGAAGCCTCGAGTGTACCAGCAGCACCTGCCGGATGTTCATGCCATCGAAGGGACATGCAAGGGACAGTGCAACATATCTGCCAGATCATGGCGCACCTGTCACCCGTGGGAATTAGGGAAGACACCCGCTCCTGGCTGGCTGAACTGTGGTCATTGAGCCAAACCATTCCCCAGTCAGTCCACTCCCCTATGCGTGTCCCCTCTGCGGCCAGCCCAGACCAGCCCACCGCTCACATCCTTCTGAAGCAGTATCGAGGTAGGTTGTAACATTGTGCACACGTATTTAACATCAAAATATATACACATATTTATGCCTTAGACCCTAACACTAAACGATGCCCTGCCAACTTACCAGGGGCGGGATTCTCCCCTACCCGGCGTGACGGGGGGTCCCGGCATCGGGGAGTGGCGCCAACCACTCCGGGGTCGGGCCTCCCCAAAGGTGGGGAATTCTCCGCACCTTTGGGGGCTAGCCCCGCGCCGGAGCGGTTGGCGCCAGAAGACTGGTGGTTCAAACCTCGGCGGCGGGAGAGGCCTCCCAGCGGCGGGACTTCGGCCCATCCAGGCCGGAGAATCGCCGCAGGGGCCTCGCCGATCGGAGTGGCGTGATTCCCGCCCCCGCCAATTCCCAGGTGGCGGAGAATCTCTGCCACGGCGGGGGCGGGATTTTCGGCGGCCCCAGGTGATTCTCCGACCCTGCTGGGGGTCGGAGAATTTTGCCCCTGGTGTCTATGTTTCTGGCCTTACAGGTCCTAAAGTGATGTCTAGCTGGATCCGTAGATGGTATATCAGCAGTGGAGGCAGCCTGCTGAGATTCCTGCCCTATCACCTTCTAGGGTGGCAGGGGCTGGATGGGCCCAGCTCCAGCTCGGGTGTCCCAGGTGGTGTGGTGCTGCCCTGTTCTGATTGCTGCCCATGTGCCGCACCAGGGACAGGAGGTGTGGGAGTCCGAGGTGCTGTGGTGTTCTAGCACCTCTCCTGCGGGAGTCACCGGCATAGGTCCCATCACCTCCTCCTACCTCGGGTTGCCCGGTGGCCCACAGTCTACTACATGGGATGGGGGTGTGAGCGGAGCTATGCCCTGAGGTGCTGCCAGTTCTGGAGACCCGCTGCTGTCTCGACCAGTATCACATTATATGCAGTATTAATTATTAATGCAGTATCTGCATTATCACAGCCATGGAGCAGAGGGAGTGGATCACCTCTGTCTGGGACTGCGCCACGTCACATTGCAAATCTTCCACCACCTTCTGGGTGTCTGCCACATCAGCAAGTGACTATGCCATCTCACCCTGGTACTGGGCCACCTGCCTCTGTGTCTGCGTTGGCCAGCACCTGGGCAATGTTACCAACATTCTCATCCACTCTGAGTGGGCCACGCTCACGAGCGCCGCTGCAATGTCCAGGTGGCCCTGACACATCGCTGCTTATGAGAGGGCATGCCGATCTATGGTCAAAATTCTCGCCTCCAAGACCTCCACTGTGCGTTGTTGACCTGGGTGACATGCACTGTCAGCACCACATCCTGCTCCTTCACGCATTAGGACTCCTCCAACTGCACCGGCAGATGCTGGATGCTCGCTGATAACCCCTCGTGCAGTACCTGGCTCTGTGACTGCATCTCCCCAATCGATGGGATCATCCTGAACCCCGTCTAGATGGCAGCTCGTCCCTGGGGTTGGTCCGCTCTCCGACCGTTCGCCCCCTCTGGAGTCCCTACCTCCACCTGCTGTACCAGAGAATGTGTGTGGTGCACACCAGCTAGTGCCCCAGGAACCTCTTCACTAACCGAGGTGAGTGTCTCTGGGATGTTGGAGGGTGTTTGAGACAGTCATGATGGGAAATCTGTGTCATCCTCGGATTCAAGCTCCGCGGCATCTTGGGTTTCAGGTTGATGGCTCCTGTCCTTGTTGCTGGTTGGAACCTGGGGTTCTGGCTGTGGCCGGGGTCACTAGAAGAGCCCGCCCCATCACCAGCTGGTCCTGCAAGACAACGCACATGATTAGACTGCGAGCTGGGGGGGGAAGTGTGGGTGTGTGCGGGGAGAGGGGTGTGGTTTGGGAGCGGGGAGTTGGGGAGATGGTGTGGGGTGGGTGTGCATGTGAGGGTGTTGTGGGGTGCTGGGGCGGTGGTGGGGGGTTGAGTGTGGGTGGTGTTGAGGGTGCTGTGGGTGTGAGTGTGGTGTGGGTGACACAAATGTCATGGCAGACTGCAACTCAGCGGGATCTCATTTCCTCACCCGATGCCGACCCCCACTCTGGCGACTGCCCTTTCCTTGGCCCACCAACCATATCCAGGGCCCTCTGTTCTGCTGTGAGAGGCCACAGGTCAGCGGTCCTCCTACTGTCTTCTCCTGCTCCCAGCAGTTATGGATGACCTTCTCCTGAGGGGCGCAGACAGAAAGCGCATAGTGTTAGACAGTTCAACGCATGCAGGTCAGAGGTGAGTAGCTTGTGGCTTCAGAGGACAGGGCACGTGGCCATGGCAGCCTGTATAGGTGCCAGCATGTGTTGCAGGATGGGGGTTTGGCCGCTCTCCGGGTGGTGGAGGGATTTGGTTATGGTGTGTGGGACGGGGATTGGTGCCAGGGGCTGCCTACTGACCCTGGCCACCCTAACGAGGTTGTGCAGTTTCTTCCAGCACTGCAGGCCGCTCACGGCACTGACAGCCTCTGCCACCTGCGCCCAGGCCCGGCAAACTCCGGCGTCTGGCAGCCTCCTTTCCACCCTGGGGTACAGGGTGGCCCGCCTCTCCTCCACATCATCTAGCAGAGTCTCGAGATCGGCGTCCATAAAATGGGATGCCGCTCTCCTAGCTGCCATCTTGTTGGCTGGATTGGATTGGTTTATTGTCACGTGTACTAAGGTACAGTGAAATGTATTGTTCTGAGTACAGTCCAGGCAGTTCATTCCATGCATGAAAAGAAAATACATAATAGGGCAAACATAGAATACACAATGTAAATACATAGACACAGGCATCGGGTGAAGCATACAGGAGTGTAGTACTACTCAGTAGAGATGTGTGAAGAGATCAGATCAGTCAATAAGTCCATCAGTTTTGCTGTCGTAGAACTCCATGAATCCTGTGCCGGCATCAACACTTAGTTTCAGGAAAAGGGAACAGAGGATCCCGCCAAATAGCTTTACAATTATCAGCGGGACCCCTGTGATAGGGAGACCCCCCACTTCACCCCAGATGGATCCCTGTAATAGGGAGACCCCCCACATCCCTCCCCAGAGAGACCCCTGTAATAGGGAGATCTCTCTCCCATACAGTCTCGCCCTAATCACACAGATACCCACTCCTCACGCAAACCCCCCTCCCCCAGAATAGAAGTTCCTGTGTGGAAGCTAGAGAGCAATCCAGACAGTGGCAGTGAGAAGATTTAGATCTGCAAATGCACACCTTGAAGCTCCACCTGCCCATTATTGGAAAAAGAGCAGCTGCAATCTGCACCTGCTTACCACCGATCAATTGGCTGTAAGCCATTAATAGCTTTCTAGTAGTGGCCTGTAATTGACAGCTTCTACATATCATCTGTAGCTCTGATTCATTCATCTTCCTTCATAGTTCAGTGATCTAAGTGGTGAAATCCCAATGTTTACAAAGATTGACCACATCAAAGAGAGGTAAGTGCATTCCAATCACTCAAGTGTGTGACTTCACTGCCGGTTTGTGCTCCCAGGGGACCGTAAACTAGTTGCAACTCACCTCTGGCAGGAGAACATAGGGCTGGATTCTCTGCACCCGATATCAAAATCGCGTCTGGCGCCAGGGCGGAGAATCCAGTTTGACACCGTAATCCGGCCCTCCAGGCACCGAAAATCAGCGTTACCATGGAGCACACCGTGGCACCGGGGAGGCCATTGCCAGAGGCCCACTCAGCAATCTTCCACTCCCAACAGGCCGAGTTCCTAATGGTGTGGAACTAACCTGCTTTTGCCGGTCGGGATGCTCGCGTGGGGGCTGCCGGCTCAGTCCATCGTCTCCCTGGGGCCTTATGGGCGGCCGGGAACTTAATGTTGCAGGTTGGACGTGTGTGCGATTGGGAAGTCTCTTTCTTCGGTCTGGCTCCGAGGTCTGGGCCCACCATGGAGCATGGCACAGCCCCTGGAGGCCACCACCGGGCACATGCGAGGCCTCTGACCCGGTAGTATCTGCAGCAAAAGCTGCAAGATTCTCTCCGGGTCCCTGCTAGTCCCCTGCAAGGCTGGGAATTCGTTTCACTTTTTTGCAGGAAGCTCAGGAGTAAAACTCCACCATTTTTACACCGGCATGGAGACACAGTCTCAATAATGAAGAATCCCGCCCATAGTCTTGCAAACAGATACCCTGCTCACTTTCTATACCTGCTACTAACTCCATTTAAACAACCCAATATAGTTCAAATTCCACTTATAAATAAAGTTAACCAACAGATTAGTTGCTTAATTTTGTAGACCTTTGGTGATAGTTCCTTTCAAGAGAAAGTAGTTCTGTTCAATTTGGCAGCATTTGGCAAAATTGCTGTTCAACCTAAATCCTTCTGTCTTGTCAGACTCAAATCCTATGGCAAACTGCAAAATATACAGGAAGTCTAGTTCCTCCATTTAATTACACTGCTTATATCCCACTAAGATATCATATGACTAAATACTACCCTTCATAAATGATCAATATTCCATGGAATCTCCAGCAATTATAACAATATTCCATTAGCCCTTTATCTGTAACTGGGTAAGTGGTAGGAATCAAGCATGATCTCACCTTTTATGACTCCTTAATTGCATATTTAGCAGACACACAGTCTGGATACCTTAACCTACGTTATTTAATAATATATACCTCAAGCCAGACTTTGAAAACTCTTACTGCAACAAATATAATACATTCCAATGTCTTACATTCAGCACAGCAGTCACAACCAGATGAAGGACAGAGTTCTGATTTGGAAAACTGTTTTTGCACAGGGATGAGGCTTCAGTGAAAATGATCTTTAATGAAGTTTTGAAACATCCTCATCAACCTTTGCAAGGTCATGTTCTGTTTGCACTGGCAAAGACCTCAACTATGAGAAGTAAAATTAACGTCCTCATCACAAATGGTGCATCTACAGAACGTCCTGAACTCAATCTGGATGATTATAGATCCACAAACGTTATCTTCAACTAACAGAAACAGCTGTAGCAAATGTTATCTGCTTTGAGATCTGGCCTCTGTTTTCTGGAGTTGGTCAATAGTCAGGGACAATAGGGTCTGACTTTCAGTCAGGCAAATATGGGCATATAGTGATGGAGGAACTTCCGACCTTTCCGTTGACCCATTGGTATTAGGTACCTGTGCAGATGAGAACAAGAATTGTAGGATTGATGAGCAAACTGACCATCCTAACGTGGTGCAGGATGCCATTAGAGCAGATAGATGAGGTTTTTTGCAGCCACGACCACGAGTTCTGAAGCTTGTGTTACCAGCCTGGTGCCAAGTCATCTTGCAACTGGAGATTAATTTAGAGTGGGAGGGAAACGATTCATTTCTTGCAGTCCAAGTAGGAACCAAAAAATGTAGGTTGAACTAATGTTTTGTTGTAAGCATTTGAGATTTTTGGAAGATTTTAAAATCCAAAGAGAAAGTGAAAACAATAGAGGATTGTACCAATTTGGGTGAAGGACAAGCAGAGTGAGACAGGAAGATATCGCGAGTTTGATAGGAGTAGAGCATTAACAAATAACATCCATACATATAATAAGGTAGATGAACTAATGGCACGAATTGAGATCTAATTGTCCTGAAGGAAACATGATTCTGTGACCAAGCTTGGGAAACGAACATTCCAGGATGCACAACATTTCAAAAAAGCAGATATAATGCCAAAGGAGGAGGGGTAGCCCATGAGGTGAAGAATAAAAAAGGTCGGGAAATACTTGTGGAAGTAGTTTATAGGCCCTCCCCATTGTACTTATCCACTGGGCAGAGCATTAAACAATATATACATACTGTTAGGAAAACAAAGTAGTTTTAAGAAGGTATGGTTTTAAGTGTGTTTAATTTAATCCTTTTATACCTGAAAAGGTAAAACCTATTGTTAGATTTATGCTGGACATGGACAAAGGTATTTATATGTGTGAGGATTGGTTAAGTTCCAACTGTGTTTCTGTTGTGTCAGAGAGGGCTATGGTGTGAAGAATAAATAGGCCAGTAGTGGTATGTGGGTGTTGCACAGCAACTGTAGACAAACTTTTAAGTATTAGTTTAGTTAACTAGATTGCAGTTGGAGACAGGGCTTTGGGGAGGGAACATCGCTTAACTCTGTCAGAAGAAAGACCAGACAGGACAGGATCTGCAAAGATGCAGGCGTCCTGTAGTACCAGTTACTGTCCAGATAACCAGGGAATTGGGAAAGAAAAAAATGTTTAAGCCGACTAGACTTAAGTGAACAGAGATCAAGGTATTGTTTAGATTCAATGTTAAAAGTGGAGTGGAAGCTTTGTTTAAAGTGTAATTTGGAAAACCTGGTCTGGATTTTGGATTGCAAACCACTAAGAGAAAGCATACTTATGAGAGAAGATTTTAAAGTGTGTTTTTGGAAGTGGAGTTTGGAAACTCTCACATGACAATCATCTAGGGGGGGGGGGGGGGGGCGGATTCTGAGAAGGCAACCACGAACATTCACTTGGTACTCAGAGTGGAGTTTGTACTTGCCCACAGTCATCTGACATGCTTGAAGAGACTTAATGAGAACATTGGAGATTTAGATGTACTTTATAATAATATTTATTGTCACAAGTAGGCTTACATTAACACTGCAATGACGTTACTGTGAAAAGCCCCTTGCCGCAACATTCCGTCACCTGTTCTGCTACACAGAGGGAGAATTCAATATGTCCAATTCACCTAACAGCACGTCTTTCGGAACTTGTGGGAGGAAACCGGAGCAGCCGGAGGAAATCCACGCAGACGCAGTCAGAACGTGCAGATACTGCACAGATAGTGACCCAAGCTGGGAATTGAACCTGGGACCCTGGCGCTGTGAAGCAACAGTGCTAACCACTGTGCTACCGTGCTGCCCATATATAATCCATATTCATCCTCAAACTTGTGTGTAACGGATAAGTCAAGGGGGAAGTAAAGGGGTATTCTATAATAATCCAACTTTTCATAATTTTTTGCTTGATGTTAAAACTAATTAACGGTGCTGTGATTCTATTCTTCCATGTTTTATAAGAAAAAGTTACGGTCTTTTGAGCATGGTTCCATTCTGGGGTCTTCGTGTCCAGTTGTAAAACCAACTGGGATTGTAACACATATATGCACACATGTACATAGGATATTATTCACAAAGACACGCTATATGATCCAACCAGTCCACAAAGGTATTTATGCTCCACTCGATTCTCCTCCCATCTATCCTCATCAAAATTTATAATCATAACCGCTTGTTCCCCTTCCTCCCATATGCTTACTAACTTTCCCTTGAATGCAGTTATACTATTTGCATCAACTACCCGCTGTGGTAATTTCAATAATTGTGGGGTGACATTAAACTTCATATTAATTGAACCAAATAAATTGCTCATTGCTGGAAGATAAATTTTAGAATGCCTTTGTCATAATTTCCTGGAACAACCGTTGTGGAACCAACCAGTTATTTAAGATCTAGTATTATGCCATCAGACAACGTTAATTAGTAATTTCATAGTCAAAGATCTGTTGGAAAAAGGTGATCGTAATACAAGAGAGAGAAAATGCTGGAAAATCTCAGCAAGTCTGGCAGCATCTGTAGGGAGAGAAAAGAGCTAATGTTTCGAGTCTGACTCTTTGTCAAAGCTAACAGACAAAGTGGGAAATATTTATACTGTGGAGTGAGAATGAAAGATTAGTCACAGCCACAGAAACCCAAGGAAACTGGGTGCTAATGGCCACAGATACCAAGTGAAAGAGTGTTAATGGCAGTCCCCAGAGAGGTCAAAAGATGTGAAAGGTCAAACAGCAGAGAAACTAACATCAGAGGATGAACTGTAGGTGTGGGGGAAGGGGAAGGGGCAGCAAAGAGGAGAAAGGTGCAGGAAAGGTGGATAAGATTGGGGGGGGGGGGGGAAATTAAATGTATATTAAGAGAGAAAGAAATAGTAAAAGACAGTTAAAATGAAATGAAAAAAAATGGGTCGAGGTGGGGCTGATCATCTGAAGTTGTTGAATTTGATGTTCAGGCCGGAAGGCTGTAGCATGCCTAACCGGAAGATGAGATGTTGTTCCTCCAGTTTGCGTTGAGCTTCACTGGAACATTGCAGCAGGCCAAGAACAGACATGTGGGCATGGGAGCAGGGTCTTTTGTTAAAATGGCAAGCAACATGAAGGTCAGGATCCTGAATGCGCACAGACCGAAGATGCTCAGTAATACAATTGTAATACAATTGGATTACATATTAAGTTTGAAAACAAGGTGGCATGGCAGCAAGCATTGCTGCTTCACAGCGCCAGGGACGGGTTTGATTCTGACCTCGGGTGACTGTGTGGAGTTTGCATGTTCTCCCCGTGGCTGCATGGGTTTCCTCCGGGTGCTCCAGTTTCCTCCCACAGTCCAAATATGTGCAGTTTAGGTGGATTGGCCATGGTAAATTGCCCCCACGTGTCCAAAGGTTAGGTGGCGTTACGGGGAGAGGGCCTAGGTGGGGCCTCTTTCGGAGGGTCGGTGCAAACTAGATAGGCTTTCTGTACTGTAGCGATTCTATGATTCTAACACATTCCTTTTCCAAACAGGAATTCTAAAATTCAAAACCAATCGCAAAGGTGCAAGGTGAGATTTGGGTAAGGTTTATTGTGTATATAAATGAAAAGGTTTGGCAGTAAACAAACAGTGGGAAACATTTAAGGAACTATTCAAGATGTTGAGCAAAAAACATCCCAGCAGAAACAAAACAGAGTAATAAAGATCTATCTGTAGCTTACTAAGGAATACAAGAAGAGTTTTCCGTAAGAACATTAGAAATTGGCGGAGGGTCGGAGAATCCCATCCCATGTGTCACCAAGAAGATCCGAGAGTGCTAGAGAACTGGGGCGGGATTCTCTGCTATCCGGCATGGCGGGCCGTACAGGCGCCGAGGAGTGGCGTGAACCACTCCAGCGTCGGGCCGTCTGGAAGGTGCGGAATCCTCCGCACCTTCAGGGGCTAGGCCGGTGCCGGCGGCATTGGTGAGGCGCCCTGCCGGTGCCGAAGGGCTTGTCACCATGCCAACCGGCGGCGAAGGGCCTCCGCCAGCCGACGTGTGTTGGCGCATGTGCAGGAGCGACAGCATGTACTGGCATCATCCCAGCGCATGCGCTGGGGGGTTCTTCTCTGCGCCGGCCATGGCGCACCATTACACCGGCCGGCGCGGAGGGAAAGAGTGCCCCCGTGGCACTAGCCCGCCCGCAGATCGGTGGGACCCGATCACAGGCCAGGCCACCGTGGGGGCACGCCCTGGGGCCAGATCCCCCTGCGCCCCCCCGAGGACTCTGCAGGCCGCCTTGCAGAGCCAGGTCCCGCTTGTACGGACCTGGTGTCATATACGCCAGCGGGACTGACTGAAAACGTGTGACCACTTGGCCCATCGCAGGTCGGAGAATCGCCGGTGGGGGCTGCTACCAACGGCCCCCGACCGGCGCGATGCGATTCCCACCCCTGCCGAAAAACCGGTGTGGAGAATCCGACAGCCGGCGTCGGGGTGGGATTCACGCCCCCCCCCCCCCCCCCCCCCGGCGATTCTCCGGCCCGTCTGGGATCGGAGAATCCCGCCACTGATTTATGAAGAAAGGTTGAAACATCTCTTAAAAACTCTTCAGCTATGAAAGGAAGCTAATGAGAGAGATCCTTAGAATATAAGTGAGGATAGAAAAGGTTAATTGTAAGCTCCATATCAAGTTAAACCACGCGTGCAGGACAAGGTGAGATAAGGACAAATGTTAAAAGGTAAATTCAAGATTGATGTAATCTCGGTTGAGACTAATTGGAGGCCCCAGTTGTCTGCTGGCTGGACACAAAAGACCCCATATTGAGCACAAGGGAGTTTGTCCTGCTTTCCTCGATTTGATGGGGTGGATACTGTGAGGATATTTCCCCGTTGTTTGAGAGACTCGACCAGGGGGCACAGTTTAAGAAAAAGAGAAAAGAGGTCTACCATTAAAGATGGAACAAGGAGAATTTTTTTCTCTCAAGAGGTTGTAATGATGTGGAATTCTCTTCCCCAGAAAGCGGGACGGACTATGTCATTGTATTTATTCAAGGCAGAGTTAGACAGATACTTGTAGACCTGGGGGAGGTGGGAGGGTCAAGAGTTATTGGGGGCAGATGATAAAAGTGAAGTTGTGACCACAGCCGGGTCAGCCATGATCTTATTGAATGGTGGTGCAGGCTCAAAGGGCTGAACGACCTATACCTGCTCCTATTTTCCAATTTTTATCCCTCCTAACACCAAATGCAAATGCATCACTGCTGAGAGAATCTCCTGCATGCAAATTAGCTGTTATGTTCCCTACATTATGATAGTACTTACACTTCACAAGTACTCCATTGTAAAGTTTTTGGGATGTCTTCATGCCACAAAAGGGCAATATGCATGTCCATAGAATAGAATCCCTACAGTGTAGAAGGAGCATTAAGCCCATCGAGTCTGCACCAACCCTCTGAAAGAGCACTCTACCTAAGCCCACTCTCCACTCTATCCCCCTAACCCCACCTAATATGCACACCTTTGGGCACTAAGGGGGATTTTAGCGTGGCCAATCCACCTAACCTGCACATTTTTGGACTGTGGGAGGAAACCGGAGCACTTGGACGGAACCCACGAAGAACATGCAAATTCCACACAGGCAAGGCTGGAATTGAACCCAGGACCCTGGCACTGTGAGGCAGCAATACTAACCACTGTGCCACCGTACCGCCCTAAAGTCTTTCTTTTTGATGTCTGAGCTTTTAATACCTAAGCTAGTCCGCAGATAGGATAATAGAAGCAGAACCAAAAGGGCAGTGACTGAGCTGTAATGTCGGATCAAAAGTTTCTTTGGAAAAATAGCCAGAGGAAATAAGCTGCCTTAAAAAATACATAGGAGTGAGAAGATATGCCTTAAATGGAATTGGAAATTGGGTCTTAAATCAAGTTTAAGATCCGATACTAGACACATTTGAATAAATGCAAATAGGATGGAAATTTGGTGGCTATTTCTGCAGTGCAGATTCAAAATATGCTTGGTTTGCATCTCCTTTTGAATTGCATTATTTTGCCTTGAAAAGGTGTCCTTCAAGTCTTTATTAAGCAATTTTCCAATTTCGTATGCTGATAATAGCAGCACAAACTGAACAACATTGACCAAACCAGCACAAATGATCCATGACTTTTAGACCTGAGTTTTTTACATTTCATTTTTAAGGGATGTTGGTGCTGCTGGCTGAGCCAACATTTATTGCCCATTACTAAATGATTGAATTGAATGGCTTGCTGGGTAATTTCAGAGGGCATTTTAGCGTCAACCACATTGCTGTGTATTTAGAGTCACATATAGGCCAGGTAAACATGGCAGATTTCTTCCCGAGAGGACATCAGTGAACCAGATGGGTTTTTACGACAATCGACAATCATCTTTAGCCTTTTAATTTCATATTTCAATTGTACTCAATTTCAGCATTTGCCACTGTGAGATTCAAACATCGTATCCAGAGCATTACCTTGTCTCTGGATTACTAGACAAAACCACAATGCTACTGCCTCGCCCTAAGTCACCTGTATTCATGTTTGCCATGTGTTCCTTCCTGAATTTAAGATTTAATGCACCCAGGACAGATTTCACCCATAAACATGTCATGATGCTCTCATGCTACAATTGAGAAATTGTGGTTGATTGCATTGCTCAGGAAGGCTCTTCAAATTCCACTCACTTTCTTCGGCATCATTGGGCACATGTGAAATGTTTTTACTAATTTAAAAATAGTTGACTTACTCAAAAAATGACGAATATACACCAATGAAATAGTCAATGGCCCAGTGCAATGTTTTTTACACAGTTGTTTTCAGTGATTTTAAATCAAATTATTTACAGGTGGAGGACTGGACACTTATTGTAAATAAACACATTTTCAGCTGCAATAATAAAATGGGACCAGGCCTCCACTCTTCGATCTAGCAAGGAATAAAAAAATAAATAATTAGCTGGTCAATTGCATTACATTTACGGTTGTGCAAATTAATTTTAATGCAAACCACAACCTAACCCACACAATCTTGAACATATTTTGGGCATCTTTTTCTGATTGTAACTAGCTCGACCACAGCTTTCGATGTTGACTCCCTGGGTTTCTGCCAAAGCTTTATTGTAATAGCTTGGCAAAGTTAAACAGCAGATCTTAAATCAAATGATAGGCATTCATCGATTATCCTCAATTTCTGCCATTAATTAGTTATTCAGTAGGAGTCCACAACAAGTGGTATGAGTGAAACAAAGCATGCTGACGTTCGGTTTTACCAGCAAAATTGCTGCCAGAGGGGCCAGAGGGGCAAAAATAGGATGTGGTGGGTTTGGGAACAGTGCAGCTGTGAACACTTATGCAAAACCCAGCTCTTTCACCTTATTTACCAAGGTAAAGGCTTGCAGTTTCAGCTCTCCGTGCTGGAGATTATATATATTTTTTATTATCGGAATAAAATTAAGAAAGCAGTCCACTGAAAATAAACATCAACAAGACTTTTGATATAAATCGTAAGATTGAATGAGTAAATTGTCGAGAAATGTTGCATTATTACAGGAATACCATAGATTCAAAATCATACCGTGCCATCTTACCAGCTCATCAAGGCACTCACATTTCTGACAATGCAGCCTAGAAATACCGAAAATGGTAAGCTTTTTGTCTGCAAGGTATAAATTATGAGCAGGAAACATATGTCGACTTGTAGAAGGAATGCCTGTGCACGAGCTATGAAACTAACATTAATTATTTGTCAACTGAGGCAACATACATTTTGCAATTATTCACCATCCGCTGTTACATTCCAGGTCTGTGTTGTGGACTTTTTCATGACATCAACTGTGAAATAACTAAGCCATTCAATAACACAGCCAATATATTTTTACAGCCCTGTAGAGGGGAAATGAAGATCATCAACGTACAGTTTAATCTGCACTTCAATTGCCAATTTTTAAAGAATTCATTCACGGGATGTGGGCGTCGTAGGCTGGGCCAGCAATTATTGCCCATCCTTAATTGTCCTTAAGAGTCAACCACATTGCTGTGGGTCAGGAGTCACATGTAGGCTGGGCCAGACCAGGGAAGGACAGCAGATTTCCTTCCATAATCATAAGATCATTCGACACAGGAGGAGAATTAGGCCACTCGGCCCATCGATTCTGCTCCGCCATTCAATCATTAGTGAACCAGATGGGTTTTAACGACAATCAACAATGGTTTCATGGTCATTACGAGACTTTTCCTTCCAGATTTTTATTGAATTCAAATTTCACCATCTGCAGTGGTGGGATTTGAACCTGGATCTCCAGAGCATTACTCTGGGCCTATTGGTTTACTTGTCAGTGACAATACCGCAATGCCACCACCTCCCCTTAATTCTACAAATAGAAAGAATAGTTTCCATGAAACCGGATATGAAGTATCTGGCAATTGTTGAAGCTTGAAGATCCCAAAGAGTCATCCACATCTCTGTTGTTGTGAAATGTTCATTGTTTTCATATGAAAGGTTCAATAATTTTTAGTTAAAAACCGTGTTCAGTTTTCATCTCAAGTAAGTTAGAATGCACGATGAAGGGGAAAAAAAGAGACATGCTGAGGGCAATTGTTTGAAGTATTTACCTGTGTTTTTCCTTTTATGCTCATCATTATGTTTTGTGCAGCGGGAGGGCATGGTGCTTTTAACAAACTGTCACAGTGGAGCACCTTTCGTCCAACGCTCTGTAAGTGATTGCTTGGGTAGAGCATGAAATGAATAATTCAGTGGAAGATGACATAGCATTAGACACAGAAGCAGACCATTCAGTCCAAGTAGTTCATCACTCATGTATAATGAACACCATCCAACATTCCACCATGAAACAATAAGCAGATAATGTTCAAAGGGGGGCTATCCTCCCCCACCCCAAAACTTTATCTTCCTCTTCACATTCCATATGGTTGCATTTTTGAAAAATCTGCTGAAGTCTCTTTTCCAAATCCATCTCAGGGACTCCTCGCTGGTTTCTTTCTTACCAAACAGTAACCCAACCATAGTCTACCATGCAGTTTCTATAGCACCTTTTCACAGTCGCCCGTGTTATGCTTCAGGCACGGTTACTTTGCTAATTGATAACATTACCTGCACAGGGTTTTCTGCAAATTTCTGGGGCGAAATTCTCCCAAAACGGGAGAAATCGTCAAACTGCCGTAAAACCCGGGCGGGTTTTACGGCATCGCGCCCCTTCCCGACGGGGGACCGATTCTGGTCCGCCGTCGGGGCTAGCATCCCGACGTCGGAGGCTCCGACAAGTCGGGCTTAACGAAAATCGTTAAACCCGCTTGTCGGACTTAGCGCCGGCTGACGCGTCATATGACGTCAGCCGCGCATGCGCAGGTGGGAAGACTCCACCCGCGCATGCGCGGGTGACGTCATCGCGTTTTTGCGCGAAACCCGCGCATGCGCGGTCCGGGTTGCCCCTCAGCCGCCCCGCGTATTGATACTGCGGGGCGGCGGAAGGACAAATAGTGCGCGGGCATCGGGCCCGCTGCCCGCGATCGGTGGGCACCGATCGCGGGCCCATGGCACCCTTGGCACGGCCGTGGTACTGCCGTGCCAATCGGTGCCATGGTTATTTTTTTCCAGGTGGTCACGACGTTTTTACGAACGGCAGGACCAGGTGTGTTTGCCGTTCGTAAAAAGGTCGTAAAGGGCTGGGACTTTGGCCCTTCTAACAGCTGTGAATCGCTGCCGGCCGTAAAAAAACGGCGGCAGCGATTCGTGTCGGGATTTCGGCGGGGGGGTGGGAGAATAGCGGGAGGGCGTCAAAAAAGTCGGGAAGGCCCTCCCGCTATTCTCCCACCCGTCGTGGGGGGGGGAGAATTTCGCCCCTGGAGTGTCCCTTTGTGAGAGTTTCTGAACACCCGACTGTATAGACACTTAACGTCTGTACTTTGGAAAGTTGTGAGACAAATACTGTGCGACATGAACTTACAGTAACCTCTGAAGGAAAACAAATGAAAAATCCAACGTGTATATCACAAAAGAAATGTTACTTTCATTTAGAGAAAACCCTCTTAGTTTTAAAGCAATTTCATTTGTTATAGATTCTTCTGGTCTGAGTCTAATAACTACCATGACTCAGATTCCCACATTTTTCCATTGATTTTCTCAGCTTAGTGGTTATACATGAATTCTCCTGAATTGAAATGCTTATGGTTCTGTTTCTGATTACTGATTGTGTCCCTGGGGAAGCAATTTAATTATATTGCCTAATAAGTTAAAGAGATGCTTTTAATGGTAATAAAAGCAATTGTCTTCCTTGACCAACCCCTTCAATGCTTCTAAAATTTGGACAGCTGATTTTACCCTAAGTGTTATTCTCTTCTCAATTCGACATATTTATCTTTAAATTCTCAATCAGGGCACAAATAATCCACCTTGAGGAATGTACAGGTGAATTGGACATTTTGAATTTTCCCTCAGTGGACTCGAACAAGCGCCGGAGTGTGGCAACTAGGGCATTTTCACAGTAACTTCATTGCAGTGCTAACGTAAGCCTACTTGTGACACTAATAAAGATTATTGTTTTTATTATACAAAGCCAAAGGAGTTGCCACTCCCCACCCCAACTAGCACCTGAAACACAAATCACTCAGACACGGGGAGAACGTGCAGACTCCACCCAGACAGTGACCCAAGCGGGAACTGAATCCGGGACCCTGGCGCTGTGGAGCAACAGTGCAAAACTGATATAGCCCCATGAGCGTACGGGTCAATCTGATTAATCTCCCCGTGCCTCGTGGCATTTAAGCTGGCCTGTTGAGGGGCGAAGGACGATCAGTGGGATAGTTAACTCAGGACCACGAAAGCTGGGCCAGATAGGAATCAAGCTGCAGAGTGGTCCCGGCTGGAACTGTAAATTGTATAGACTCGACTTTTGTGAGTAAACCACTCATTTGACTCTCCTTTCCGGACTCCTCCATGACTACTAAATTGGATGAGGATAAAACAGAACTACAGTCGGTGCTGCTGACCATTTATAACACAGCCATCATTCTTTACGTTAGAGTAAGGTTTGCATCATTTTGAAAATGCTGTTCTTTGGCAGACTCCATGCATTCGATTCAGGTGTAGAGGGCCACCCACTTTCTGTGTCATAAAGGCCTGATGACCTGGGCCATCCTCCATTGATTCTGGGGAGGTGTTGTAGTGGCCCTTGACCAACGGGCCTGGTCCCGGCGGTGTTCAGGCCATGGCGGAGTTCCGGGGGTCTCAATCCGAGGACACACTGTACGGCAGAATGGGGGGCATCAAAAATGAAGATGCTTGCCCGTAGCTATGTGTGGTGGCGTGGCCTGGATGGCACAAACAAACTGCTGGCTCAACAATGTACCACATGCTAGGAACAGCGGCGATTCCAATCAGCCACCCCACTGCATCCATGGGATGGTTGTAAAGGCCTTTTCGAGTAATGGCATGGCAGAAAGGAATAGGAGATATGCGCTCGGACCTTACTCATCCTGGAACCTTGTGCTATCAATGTGTCATGGGAATCTCTTCCACTTCCATGTCGGCCACTTTGAGGGCATCACCACTTGGAAGCTGAGCCTCATTGGCCTCTTAAGGTTCCTGCTCTTCAAGATCTTGCCCATTTTAGAGATCCCAGCTCCTCCATGACTCCCTATGGCAACTGATCTCCCCTTTGAAGCTCCAGTTTGGACTGAGAAATGCCAGATGGGTCCTCTGTGAATCCCTGGAATGATCCACTTGCAAAAACTGAGTGTAGCAATGACCTTTAGGGGCACTGGCAAAGGATAGTCTTCTAGTGAATGTGATGCTAGATCTTCCTGCAGAATGTAGCCGATATCAGACACTGAATCTCTTGACAAACGTAGATGTACGCGGCACTGGCTCATGTCCAAATAGGAAAGGTGTCTTCGGAAGGCCTTCGGTCGTACCAGTCAACTTGTTTGGATGGGTCTGACCTTCTCAGCCCCTGGCTCTTCTTGGGCCTCCCAGGTATCATGCACTTCAGGCCGGACCTCCTCTCTAAGTTGTCCTGGATGGCACCGTGTCCCTGATTCCCCTCTTCCACTGAAACACTGCCATCATGAAGGCAGCAGTGAGTACAACCTCTCTTCTGCAGTCCTCTTTCCTGTGGACAGATAGACCCATGAGATTAATGTAGTATGGCTGACTGCGGTAGGCCCCCACTCACAGCCAGAAAGCCACTGTCATTGCCTTAATGCTGCATCTATGCCTTGCCTTTCCCTGTCCCAGCCTTGTAGCTGAGAAACTCACTGACAGATCTTACGTGCCTTAGAAGACTTCCCAACAACATAACATCTTAATCCCATAGAGGTGGAAGAGGTTTGAGCACATACATGCTATGTTCACCCTTGCTAATGAACTCAAACACTGTCCGATTTAGTTTGGAGATTAAGCCTATCTTACACATTTGGAATGACTGGTTGGCCTTTAGTCTGTAACCCATGTCAATTGGAAAATGCACTTTGCAGGGTTTCATTGATCATCTTGCAGATAACCAGTAGCTGTGCTCCCTTAATGGCTGGCTGCATCTTCCCTTCTCACATTCCTCTCATTTATAAATGCCCTAATTGACTATCTTAAATATGACCATAATGACTTTTACAGTCCCATGTAAAAATATATTTCCAACACTAACTTCTCAATAAAGTGTTCTTGAGTTCTATCAGTTGAGCCTTCATCAATGAGTTGAGAATCTAATAAATTTGAGGCTGTCCCCTGCAAGGACACTTTTAGAAAAAAAAAGTATTTTATCACCAGCTTGTATCAAAACAGGTTACATATAAACACCCCGGGAAACATATTTCCCAGCAATCAACGATACAGTCTGGACAAATGTTTTCCCCTTTTTCACCCTCCTCCCCCCCCCCCCCCCCCCCCCCCCCCCCCCCGTGACGAACAGCTCCTCAAACACGGTCACCCCCCCACCTTTGCTCAAACCCCTCTGCAGATCCCCTTAACTGATATTTTATCTTCTCCAACCGCAGGAAGTTGTACAGGTCACCCAACCAAGCCGCTACCTTCGGTGGCCATGCTGACCGCCACTCCAGTAAATTTCGCCACCGTGCAATGAGAGATGCGAAGGCCATGACATCAGCCTTCCTCCTCTCTATGAGCTCCGGTTTCTCTGAAACCCCAAATATCACTACCAAAGGGTCCAGGTCCACCTCCTCCTCCACTATCCTGGGCTAGGACCGCGAACATTCCCGCCCAGAATCTTCCCAACTTTTCGTAAACCCAAAACATGTGCGTATGATTCGCTGCCCATCACCCCCCCCCCCCCCCCCCCCAACATCTCACACTCGTCTGCTACCCCCTGGAAGAACCCACTCATTCTCGCCCGAGTCATATGCACCCTGTGCACCACTTTAAACTGTATTAGGCCCATCCTTGCACAGGAGGAGGGCCTTGCAAGGACACTTTTTCAGGGTGAGCTCATCCCAAACTGCCTCAGACCACGTCCATGGATATTGTTTTCCAGTTTAATTTTTAAATCATAATTGCTGCAGTGTCTGAAGATGGTGGTGCTGCATTTCTACTTTCAGACCAGCTCTGATGTTCCCCCAGTAACTGTTCACATCCTCCGACTATCAAACAAGCTTTGCACGCTGATTGACATTCTGATCTTCTTGCTCTGCATGCTACTGGCAAAGGGCCACTGCTTGCTAGCAGACGCACCGATGTGGTGCCCCACAAGAGCATGCGTAGGAGACAGTGGGTACCATTTTGGAGCTCTAAGGGCGCTCATAACATCCAGAGGAATGAGAGCAAATGATTCCCATTTCTTGCCTTATGTAGACCAAAGAATGGAGATAAAAATAATCTCTTGCCCACAGCTGTTATAGATTTAAGTGTATGAGCTTGTGCAGCCTTAATTCAGCTCTCAAAGGATGAGAAACTACATAACAAAAATGGATGTATTGGCAGTAATTTGACAACCTTTGTTATATACAGAAAGTGTGAGAAATAGAACAGCCACCCTGGTTTATCAATTAGGAAGTCAACGCAGTGGGCCAGTATTTGCTGTAAAACTAATGATCAGGCACTCAGAATTATTACTATGATTTATTCACAGTTTGGACAATAACTTTAAGCAAGTTCAGATTGAGCAGCTAAATGTGAAAATCCAGTCGATATTGCCTGGAGATATGCCGCTCTTCCAGAAATTGAGCAAAACTAGAATCTCGCTGCTTGACTCTTCATTCAAATACACAAAACGGTTCTGCAATCATGGAGTAACTTTGAATGTAAAGATTCGAGAAAAAATGGGCAAGGACAAGTCTAATGAGATGCAGCTTTGAATGCGTAAGAGTATATTTTCCAATACTCTAATAACTTTCAATACTTACGCAATGCTGATAAATGTCACTTTTCTTTGTGGGATTGATTCCTATAATTAATCATTGCAGGAAAAAAATTCTAACTTACGACAGAGCAATCTAACCAATTAAAATGAAAGAACAAATTTGATTTTGTACTTCAAATTTTTTTAATTAAAGAATTCCTGAAGTAGGTTGCTATTTTAGCTCACTGGGCTAAATCGGTGGCTTTTAAAGCAGGCCAGCAGCACGGTTAGATTCCCGTACCAGCCTCCCCGGACAGGCGCCGGAATGTGGGCTAGGGGCTTTTCACAGTAACTGCATTGAAGCCTACTCGTGACAATAAAGCGATTTTCATTTCATTCATTTTTTTTTAATGCACATAAGATGCCCATATTTACTCTCATTTCAGCAGGGATTTTAAACTGCCCAACCTCACAATGGAACCAACAAGGGTGTGGTTCTGCGTGCAGGCTGCATGTACATACACTTATTCCATGGTAGTAGAAAATTGGTTTTCCTTAGGATGTCCTTAACAGCACATACAAGGCAATTCAGGCAACCCATACAAGCCATGAACATCCATGAACTGCAAGAGTTTCCACTCTATAATGGGCAACTGGTGTACAGATACTTCTGCAGGTGTATACCAGATTCCTGGGGATGCCATGATGCCCTCATCCTGCAACAGTCCATGCCCACTCACATTTCTGTATTTGTAAACACATAGAACATAGAACAGTACAGCACAGAACAGGCCCTTCGGCCCTCAATGTTGTGCCGAGCCATGATCACCCTACTCAAACCCACGTATCCACCCTATACCCGAAACCCAACAACCCCCCTTAACCTTACTTTTATTAGGACACTACGGGCAATTTTAGTTAATGACCCCCTCAGAAACCTAACTTATTAAGCCCAATAGCTGTACATTGAATGCTACGTGATCAGAATGTTCATGGTGTGACATACTTTGCAAAACATTGCACAGCAGCGGGATTTGGACCTGCAGATGGGACAAAGCACAGAGTGCCGATCATCTGTGGAAAATTCTGAGGAGGAGAAAGAAGAAAATGAGGGAGAAAAAGAGGAGGAAGATGATTGTGGTGATCACAAGTTAACTAGAACATAGAACATAGAACGATACAGCGCAGTACAGGCCCTTCGGCCCTCGATGTTGCACCGACATGAAAAAAAACTAAGGGCCATCTAACCTACACTATGCCCTTATCATCCATATGCTTATCCAATAAATTTTTAAATGCCCTCAATGTTGGCGAGTTCACTACTGTTGCAGGTAGGGCATTCCACGGCCTCACCACTCTTTGCGTAAAAAACCCACCTCTGACCTCTGTCCTATATCTATTACCCCTCAATTTAAGGCTATGTCCCCTCGTGCTAGCCACCTCCATCCGCGGGAGAAGGCTCTCGCTGTCCACCCTATCTAACCCTCTGATCATTTTGTATGCCTCTATTAAGTCACCTCTTAACCTTCTTCTCTCTAACGAAAACAACCTCAAGTCCATCAGCCTTTCCTCATAAGATTTTCCATCCATACCAGGCAACATCCTGGTAAATCTCCTCTGCACCCGTTCCAAAGCTTCCACGTCCTTCCTATAATGAGGCGACCAGAACTGTACGCAATACTCCAAATGCGGCCGTACCAGAGTTTGGTACAGCTGCATCATGACCTCATGGCTCCGGAACTCAATCCCTCTACCAATAAAGGCCAACACACCATAGGCCTTCTTCACAACCCTATCAACCTGGGTGGCAACTTTCAGGGATCTATGTACATGGACACCGAGATCCCTCTGCTCATCCACACTACCAAGAATTTTACCATTAGCCAAATATTCTGCATTCCTGTTATTCTTTCCAAAGTGAATCACCTCACACTTCTCCACATTAAACTCCATTTGCCACCTCTCAGCCCAGCTCTGCAGCTTATCTATGTCCCTCTGTAACCTGCAACATCCTTCCGCACTGTCTACAACTCCACCGACTTTAGTGTCGTCTGCAAATTTACTCACCCACCCTTCTGCGCCCTCCTCTAGGTCATTTATAAAAGTGACAAACAGCAACGGCCCCAGAACAGATCCTTGTGGTACGCCACTCGTAACTGAACTCCATTCTGAACATTTCCCATCAACTACCACTCTCTGTCTTCTTTCAACTAGCCAATTTCTGATCCACATCTCTAAATCACCCTCAATCCCCAGCCTCCGTATTTTCTGCAATAGCCGACCGTGGGGAACCTTATCAAACGCTTTACTGAAATCCATATACACCACATCAACTGCTCTACCCTCGTCTACCTGTTCAGTCACCTTCTCAAAGAACTCGATAAGGTTTGTGAGGCATGACCTACCCTTCACAAAACCATGCTGACTATCCCTAATCATATTATTCCTATCGAGATGATTATAAATCGTATCTTTTATAATCCTCTCCAAGACTTTACCCACCACAGACGTTAGGCTCACCGGCCTATAGTTACCGGGGTTATCTCTACTCCCCTTCTTGAACAAAGGGACCACATTTGCTATCCTCCAGTCCTCTGGCACTATTCCTGTAGCCAATGATGACCTAAAAATCAAAGCCAAAGGCTCAGCAATCTCTTCCCTGGCTTCCCAGAGAATCCTAGGATAAATCCCATCCGGCCCCGGGGACTTATCTATTTTCACCTTGTCCAGAATTGCCAACACTTCTTCCCTACGCACCGCAATGCCATCTATTCTAATAGCCTGGGTCTCAGCATTCTCCTCCTCAATATTATCTTTTTCTTGAGTGAATACTGACGAAAAGTATTCATTTAGTATCTCGCTTATCTCCTCAGCCTCCACACACAACTTCCCACCACTGTCCTTGACTGGCCCTACTCTTACCCTAGTCATTCTTTTATTCCTGACATACCTATAGAAAGCTTTTGGGTTTTCCTTGATCCTACCTGCCAAAGACTTCTCATGTCCCCTCTTTGCTCGTCTCAGCTCTCTCTTTAGATCCTTCCTCGCTTCCTTGTAACTATCAAGCGCCCCAACTGAAACTTCACGCCTCATCTTCACATAGGCCTCCTTCTTCCTCTTAACAAGAGATTCCACTTCTTTGGTAAACCACGGTTCCCTCGCTCGACCCCTTCCTCCCTGCCTGACTGGTACGTACTTATCAAGAACATGCAATAGCTGTTCCTTGAACAAGCTCCACATATCCAGTGTGCCCAACCCTTGCAGCCTACTTCTCCAACCAACACATCCTAAGTCATGTCTAATGGCATCATAATTGCCCTTCCCCCAGCTATAATTCTTGCTCTGCGGGGTATACTTATCCCTTTCCATCACTAACGTAAAGGTCACCGAATTGTGGTCACTGTATCCAAAGTGTTCACCTACCTCCAGATCTAACACCTGGCCTGGTTCATTACCCAAAACCAAATCCAAAGTGGCCTCACCTCTTGTTGGCCTGTCAACATATTGTGTCAGAAAACCCTCCTGCACACATTGTACAAAGAACGACCCATCCAATGTACTCGAACTATATCTTTTCCAGTCAATATTAGGAAAGTTAAAGTCTCCCATAACAACTACCCTGTTACTTTCGCTCTTTTCCAGAATCATCTTCGCCATCCTTTCCTCTACATCTCTAGAACTATTAGGTGGCCTATAGAAAACTCCCAACAGGGTGACCTCTCCTTTCCTGTTTCTAACCTCAGCCCATACTACCTCGGAAGAAGAGTCCCCATCTTGCATCCTTTCTACCACCGTAATACTGTCCTTGACTAGCAGCGCCACACCTCCCCCTCTTTTGCCCCCTTCTCTGACCTTACTAAAGCACCTAAACCCCGGAACCTGCAACAACCATTCCTGTCCCTGCTCTATCCATGTCTCTGAAATGGCCACAACATCGAAGTCCCAGGTACCAACCCATGCTGCCAGTTCCCCTACCTTATTTCGTATACTCCTGGCATTGAAATAGACACACTTCAAACCACAGACCTGAACACTGCCGTCCTCCTGCGAAGTCAAAACTGTGCTCCTGACCTCTCTACTCTCAATCTCTCGCACCCCAAAACTACAATCCAGGTTCCCATGCCCCTGCTGAATTAGTTTAAACCCCCCCAAAGAGTACTAACAAATCTCCCCCCCAGGATATTGGTGCCCCTCAGGTTCAGATGTAGACCATCCTGTCTATAGAGGTCCCACCTTCCCCAGAAAGAGCCCCAGTTATCCAGAAATCTGAATCCCTAGATGCTAGATGCAATACAACTGAGCAAACACTAGAGGGGGCACGGGAGAGCCATATAAATAGACGGGGACAGGAAGTGAGGACACACTTCACAGAGGGCAGAACTTGGAGCAGGACACATACACCAGCTAGGACCACTGAAGGTAACCTTAGGAAACAGCTCTGAAGAGAGAACGAACTCACAATAAAGCATCTTCTCCACATTTGAGACTACGAGCTTTATTAAGACACGAGTAACAACACATGGTACCCAGGAGTGGCTTCAGACGCTTACTACAGGACAACTCAGTGGCAGATACAGAAAGCTCAAAATGGCATGGAAATCTCCTACTGGACATTTGACTTGGGAAGACATCGCTAATTCGAGGATGTGGATTGGATACCCAGATCAGCTGGACCTGACTGGCAATGTAAGAAATGTCTGGAAAAGGTTTAAACAAATGTTTGATATTAATCTCGTAGCTAATGATGTACAAGAAGCCTCAGACAACATTAAGATAGCAATTCTCACCGCAGGGCCTGTAAATAGGAAAGTGTATAATGGATTTAAATACTCAAAAGATGAAGACAGAAACAGCTTACAAACGTTACTAAACAAATTTGAAGAGTACTGTGAGAAATTTGAACAGCAAGGCATGCTCAGAGTCCAAACTGCACAGAGACTGAGTGATGCAAAACTTAAAAAATCATGAAAAGAACAAGAAATCGCGAATGAAAAGTACAGATCAAAAAGAAGAAATAACAAGAATTTCTCACAAATCCAAAACGCTGAAACCCTGTCCAAATCGGGAAGAGAAGATTACTTACGAATTTTGGAGATCCAGTCCTGGTGGGAAAGAAAAATCCCTGAAATCCGCGAAAAACGCCAAAAAATGGCGTTGGAGCACATTTTGCAGTCTCCGGTAAGCAAAGAACTACAAATGGCGTCTGCGCATGCGCCGGAACCGGAAGCCGCGCATGCACAGTTTAAAAAAGATCGCGGTGCCGATCGTGATGCGCATGCGCAAGCCGCGCATGCGCAGTCAAAAAAGTCTTGGTCGCGGATCGTCATGCGCATGCGCAAGCCGCGCATGCGCAATGGACACAGAACCGCACAGGGAAGGAAAGCCGATTTGCGCATGCGCAATTCATTCCTACGCGTGACGTCATGACGTCTGAGCATCCCGACCACGCCCACTTAAAAGGGAAATGCCCGAAAATTGAAAATAAGACACTTAAAGTGGTAAACACAAATTTTCTTGCCTCAGAACACAGAAAAACGCCTGAACTTAAACCAACAGTTAAAAACAACTTGCACAACACCCTGAAAAAAGCAGTCTGCACCACCCAAAGTGAAGAGAACAAAAAGAATTCCGAAACAACAAAAGATGATTTGTTTTTCGAAGATTACCTCTCAGACATGGCTGAGACAGTCGGATATGCTTGTCACAGCATCAGCGACACGGTCGCAAAGTTCAACACGAATCAACTCGTGGTAGAAGAATCCAACCAGGATGATTTGGTTTTCGAAGAATACTACTCAGACACAGCTGAGTCAGTCGGATATGCTTATCACAGCATCAGCGACACGGTCGCAAAGTTCAACACTGGAAAAGATATAGTTCGAGTACATTAGATGGGTCATTCTTTATACAATGTGTGCAGGAGGGTTTCCTGACACAATATGTTGACAGGCCAACAAGAGGCGAGGCCACATTGGATTTGGTTTTGGGTAATGAACCAGGCCAGGTGTTAGATCTGGAGGTAGGTGAGCACTTTGGAAACAGTGACCACAATTCGGTGACCTTTACGTTAGTGATGGAAAGGGATAAGTATACCCCGCAGGGCAAGAGTTATAGCTGGGGGAAGGGCAATTATGATGCCATTAGACATGACTTAGGATGTGTTGGTTGGAGAAGTAGGCTGCAAGGGTTGGGCACACTGGATATGTGGAGCTTGTTCAAGGAACAGCTATTGCATGTTCTTGATAAGTACGTACCAGTCAGGCAGGGAGGAAGGGGTCGAGCGAGGGAACCGTGGTTTACCAAAGAAGTGGAATCTCTTGTTAAGAGGAAGAAGGAGGCCTATGTGAAGATGAGGCATGAAGTTTCAGTTGGGGCGCTTGATAGTTACAAGGAAGCGAGGAAGGATCTAAAGAGAGAGCTGAGACGAGCAAGGAGGGGACATGAGAAGTCTTTGGCAGGTAGGATCAAGGAAAACCCAAAAGCTTTCTATAGGTATGTCAGGAATAAAAGAATGACTAGGGTAAGAGTAGGGCCAGTCAAGGACAGTGGTGGGAAGTTGTGTGTGGAGGCTGAGGAGATAAGTGAGATACTAAATGAATACTTTTCGTCAGTATTCACTCAAGAAAAAGATAATATTGTGGAGGAGAATGCTGAGACCCAGGCTATTAGAATAGATGGCATTGAGGTGCGTAGGGAAGAAGTGTTGGCAATTCTGGACAAGGTGAAAATAGATAAGTCCCCGGGGCCGGATGGGATTTATCCTAGGATTCTCTGGGAAGCCAGGGAAGAGATTGCTGAGCCTTTGGCTTTGATTTTTAGGTCATCATTGGCTACAGGAATAGTGCCAGAGGACTGGAGGATAGCAAATGTGGTCCCTTTGTTCAAGAAGGGGAGTAGAGATAACCCCGGTAACTATAGGCCGGTGAGCCTAACGTCTGTGGTGGGTAAAGTCTTGGAGAGGATTATAAAAGATACGATTTATAATCATCTAGATAGGAATAATATGATTAGGGACAGTCAGCATGGTTTTGTGAAGGGTAGGTCATGCCTCACAAACCTTATCGAGTTCTTTGAGAAGGTGACTGAACAGGTAGACGAGGGTAGAGCAGTTGATGTGGTGTATATGGATTTCAGTAAAGCGTTTGATAAGGTTCCCCACGGTCGTCTATTGCAGAAAATACGGAGGCTGGGGATTGAGGGTGATTTAGAGATGTGGATCAGAAATTGGCTAGTTGAAAGAAGACAGAG
This sequence comes from Scyliorhinus canicula, assembly GCF_902713615.1. Lineage (NCBI taxonomy): Eukaryota > Metazoa > Chordata > Chondrichthyes > Carcharhiniformes > Scyliorhinidae > Scyliorhinus > Scyliorhinus canicula. The sequence goes on along the minus strand of NC_052156.1, from coordinate 69,625,370 downwards.
AGTGGTAGTTGATGGGAAATGTTCAGAATGGAGTTCAGTTACGAGTGGCGTACCACAAGGATCTGTTCTGGGGCCGTTGCTGTTTGTCATTTTTATAAATGACCTAGAGGAGGGCGCAGAAGGATGGGTGAGTAAATTTGCAGACGACACTAAAGTCGGTGGAGTTGTAGACAGTGCGGAAGGATGTTGCAGGTTACAGAGGGACATAGATAAACTGCAGAGCTGGGCTGAGAGGTGGCAAATGGAGTTTAATGTGGAGAAGTGTGAGGTGATTCACTTTGGAAAGAATAACAGAAATGTGGAATATTTGGCTAATGGTAAAATTCTTGGTAGTGTGGATGAGCAGAGGGATCTCGGTGTCCATGTACATAGATCCCTGAAAGTTGCCACCCAGGTTGATAGGGTTGTGAAGAAGGCCTATGGTGTGTTGGCCTTTATTGGTAGAGGGATTGAGTTCCGGAGCCATGAGGTCATGTTGCAGTTGTACAAAACTCTAGTACGGCCGCATTTGGAGTATTGCGTACAGTTCTGGTCGCCTCATTATAGGAAGGACGTGGAAGCTTTGGAACGGGTGCAGAGGAGATTTACCAGGATGTTGCCTGGTATGGAGGGAAAATCTTATGAGGAAAGGCTGATGGACTTGAGGTTGTTTTCGTTAGAGAGAAGAAGGTTAAGAGGTGACTTAATAGAGGCATACAAAATGATCAGAGGGTTAGATAGGGTGGACAGCGAGAGCCTTCTCCCGCGGATGGAGGTGACTAGCACGAGGGGACATAGCCTTAAATTGAGGGGTAATAGATATAGGACAGAGGTCAGAGGTGGGTTTTTTACGCAAAGAGTGGTGAGGCCGTGGAATGCCCTACCTGCAACAGTAGTGAACACGCCAACATTGAGGGCATTTAAAAATTTATTGGATAAGCATATGGATGATAAGGGCATAGTGTAGGTTAGATGGCCTTTAGATTTTTTCCATGTCGGTGCAACATCGAGGGCCGAAGGGCCTGTACTGCGCTGTATCGTTCTATGTTCTATGTTCTAAACACGAATCAACTCGTGGTAGAAGAAGCCAACGAAGATGAAATGGGTTTCAAAGAATACTACTCAGACATGGAGGAGTTATTTGGACATGCTGATCACAGCATCAGCGACACTTTTGCAAAGCTCAACACGACTCTACTCATGGTAGATGAATCCAACACCATGATGCCATGGCAGCTCATCGATACATTGGATGACAGCAATACCCTAGACGAAGACGACGCCACACAGAGAGCACAGGAAGACTCCACAGAGCGAGCGATGACAGGCTCCACAGTGCGAGTAATGAAAGACTCCAAAAGGGATGCAAGCAAACACTCCCTGGCGAACACCATGCATGAACAAGACCATGCAGGTAAACCCGCTGTATCTGAGCAATCGCAAGCAGACTATGAAAGTCTAACAAGCTCACATGAACAAGAAGAAGACAATGCACCTCTACCCACTGCATGCGAAGACAGTGACAAGGTGATCACACTCGACGTACAGGATCACAGTGAGACTGACAGTTCTCAGCTTGTCTGTACAGAAGCACAGAGTTGGGCCACCCAACAAACCAGAGAGACAACGCCGAAAGAAACCATGCAGATTCTGACTCCAGAAGAGGAGCACCTGGAGTCCAGAGAGACCAAGCCAAAAGAAACCATGCAGATTCTGACTCCAGAAGAGGAGCACCTGGAGTCCAGAGAGACCAAGCCAAAAGAAACCATGCAGATTTTGACTCCAGAAGAGGAGCACCTGGAGTCCAGTGAGACAACATCAACGGAAATCATGAAGATTTCAACTCCAGAAACGGAGCACCAAGAGTCCGGAGACACCACGTCAACTGAAATCATGCAGATTTTGGCTCCAGAAGAGGAGCGCCAGAAGTCCACAGACACCACGTCAATTGTAATCATGGAGGTTTTGACTCCAGAAGAGGAGCGCCAAGAATCCAGAGACACCGCGTCAAATGAAATCGAGAAGAATTTGACTCCGGAAGAGGAGCACCAAGAAAGCAAAGATGAGGAATCCAATTCTCCACAAATGATTGAGGTCACCTGCACCGATGCAACATCAGATCATTTGCACCACTCTCGAGACGAAATGCTCAATGACTCAAATTATCCACTCGGGACACGAATAGAGTACAACAAGAAAAACAAAAGTCAAAAGAAGCACAGCAGAAACGGGACAAACAACAGCAAGAACAAAAGCAACATGAAGCGCGACAAGACCAACAACAATAGCAAGAAGCACAGCAGAAACGAGAACGACAACAGAAAGAACAAAAGCAACATGAAGCGCGACAAGACAAACAACAAAGTCAGGCACAAAGATAGCGACAACGACAGAGACAGAGACAACAAGAACGGCAACAAAAACAACAAAGTCAGGAACAAAGATAGCGACAACACCAAAGACAGAAACGACAAAAACAGCAACACGAACGGCAACGAAAACAACAAAGTCAGGAACAACGACAGTGCCAACACCAAAGACAGAAACGACAAAAACAGCAACAAGTACGGCAACGAAAACAACAAAAACAGGAACGACAGAAACAACAGCAATGAAACAACGACTTGTACACAATGGTACTACTCGGCACATGAAGGACAATGCCACAGCACACTGCAAAACGATGAGAAGACTACAAACATGTCATGGGATGACAACGAATCGCACAAACTCACGTCTGCTCCAGAACGAGCAAGCACACCAGCATCCAAGGCGGATGAGACAATAAATCAACACCACAAGCACAGACAAAAGTCCATGCCAGTCAACATCAGTGAGGTGACCATGCAAACACCTCGGGATGATGCATTGGGTACTTAAAATAACAAGGAACACCAACAACATTCACAGCGGACTTGCAATATCAATATCACCACGTCATCAACAACAAAAAGAAAAAAAAGCTCTGAACAAATTCATCAAGTTTGGACTCATAAATGTTTTTATTAAGATTGGACATATAACTACATTGGCTTTGTACAATATGCAATAGCACCATCACCTGTATAGATACGCATATCATAAGTAACTGTTTTCTATAATTTTCTTTAACGATGTACAGCAAATATGTAAAGAGAAAAAGGGGGATGTGGTGATCGTAGATTTACTAGATACAAAACAACTGAGCAAACACCAGAGGGAGAGCTATAAATACACCGGGACAGGATGTACAATTTTCTTTAACGATGTACAGAAAATATGTAAAGAGAAAAAGGGGGATGTGGTGATCACAAGTTAACTAGATGCAATACAACTGAGCAAACACTAGAGGGGGCACGGGAGAGCCATATAAATAGACGGGGACAGGAAGTGAGGACACACTTCACAGAGGGCAGAACTTGGAGCAGGACACATACACCAGCTAGGAGCACTGAAGGTAACCTTAGGAAACAGCTCTGAAGAGAGAACGAACTCACAATAAAGCATCTTCTCCACATTTGAGACTACGAGCTTTATTAAGACACGAGGAACAACACAATGATGAAGCTGCTTCCATTGCTGTGGGTGATGCCAGGGATGCCCTTATCGATGCAACGTTCACGAAGGTTGCCCCAGTGGAGCCATGCCAGAACCACATGTAATGATCACTCTGTGATTCCCACCTCCTGATGTCAATCACCCAAAGAAGCCTTTCACTAACTAACCAGCCCTTGGATGTCACCCATTACTCTCTGCCATATTATATCTTCCGATTAATTAACAAGCAAGGTAAACAGCGATATGCAGACTAGTAAACAAACATAGGCAAGACAGGAAAGTGGTACAAAATAATAATTTGGTCATAGCTTCTGAGCTCGCCAGTATCAGGTTGGGGGAGGAGCTTTCCCAAAAATGTGTTGGGGAACCTCTCTTGGAACCGTACACAAGCGCAAGCTTCCTCTGGGCAATTATCCTGCGCTGGGAAATACCTGAAAAGGTGATCTTAATTGCAAACTTCGGATGACTCCGACAGGGATACACCAATAGTGACTCAGAAAAGGTTCGAATTAAAATCCCTTCTAACAATTGGATAACTATTGCAAAGACCCAGACCAACCCTCCACTGGAATCCTCCCACACCCCCGACCCACTATGAGACTTCTTCCCCACTCTCAACCCGCCAGGGGACTCTCCCCACCCCTCCACTAACCATGTCCCGAAGATATTTCCAACCACCCATGGAATATCCCACCCACACAGGATTCCTCCTCTCCCTATAGGTCCGACTCATATCCTCGCACCTGCCTGAGGCTTGATTCAAACACCATGAGCTGACCCGAGTTCCCAAACCCAAACCATGCCCCCAATCCACCCCAACCCAACCCCGACTGGAGCCCATGCCCCACAACCCAAAAATGTGCTGGGCAGGTGAATTGCTGTGCTGAATTGCCTTTTAATTGAAAAAAATTAATTGAATGCAACATAAAATGTGGCTGGCATTTTAAGAGGTAACTGGGGTATCTCCATTTCAAATGGCCTGGGATGTCATGTGAGATCTGTGGTGCGCCATCTCCGTTTCTCTCCATCTCATGAACATTCTGTGCTCTCTTGACATGAGGGTAAGAACATAACTATGAGTGAATGTATTACATGTGCACTCCTGATGGAGACAGTGCATTTGGTGAGGGTGCCCATCAAGGAGAGGTGTGAAATTGCATAAAGATGGATGACTGTAGTAAATGGATAGGCAGGAATGTGAGGAAGAGCATACAAAATGAAGGCTGGGAGGGCTGGCCAGGTATGAGGAGTGATGTGATGGAGTAGCCTTGAGAAGGCAGATTAAGGAAGCTAAATGATGTGCACACAGGATGTGGATAAATATGCAATCGTGCTCACCTTGCCTGATCTGATTAAGTCCATACAATGTTAACCGTACTTCATTCAGGATCCTGGCCTAACCGTTCCTGCTGCTAACCTCCTGAGCCATCTCCAGCCAAATCTTCTTTATGGCAGCAGTTGGTCTCTTCCTCCCATTGCAGGGGAAGAATGTCGCTCTCCAGGTCCTCCTAGACCTCAGCAGTACAGGAAGGGAGGGATCATTGAAGCGGACATAGCCTCTGAACATCCTGAATGCATTGTCACGCCTTGTCTTCACTTGCTTTCTAACCCCAAGTTTCTCCAAACTCCATCTTTGGATTGGTCCTCCAAATACTGAAGTTGAGAATGTGTTATGTGGGTTTGATGTCATGGGTGTTGCTGAACAATAAGTGCCAAAACAGAATTAAAATAATAACCAGCACATCAAAGATAAATGTGCTGAACATATTTCCCAGTTACATGTGATATTGGACCTTCCCTCCCCCCTTCGCCCCACTCCCTCACTCCCAGTGCGCTTATAATTTAATACTGAGGCCTTTGTACTTGAAAAGAACCATTCTTCACACTTCACAGTGCAGGACTGAGGAGGCCCGAGGTAGAAAATTAAAAAAAAATTTAAAGCCTATCAAACAAGCAAAAAAAAAGGGGCAAATTATTTCAGTTACTTCAGAAAGAAAACAAAAATGATTAATCCTGGTTTCAATTATATGTGATCTGAGGTAGAACAAACACATCTGATCTGTTTTGTGATTTGTTATTCTGGAGAAAGAATCAGGACACGTCACTCCTTCCTGTGATTGTGAGAAACCCATGCCGACTAGATTGATGTGAACATATGTTGCACGGTCATATATCACAATGTTTATGAGAAGTCAAAATTCATAATAGTGGAGCTTTATTGGAATAATTGTGTTTAGTGTAGCCAAGCAGCATTTTAATCTGAGAGGAGCCTACGTTTGAGCTCCTTATTATAGCCCTTTACTGTCGAGCAATATACAGGCCCATCATTTTGCTCACTTTATAACGTTTAGCCCAGCAGACAATAGCATGAGGGAATTGACAAATAAAGATAAATGACTCTGCAGCGACAGTCAGCTGAGAGACCCCAGCATTATCTCATAGCTCAGCATGTATTGTACGGTCTTTTTTTTCTAACTTGTGTCATATTTGTTGGACTGTATGAACAGGATTTGAAAAGCATGTTTAAAAAAAACAATTAAAAAAGCTAATTGAAAAGGAGACTGAAGGGTATATATTTTAGCCGCTATCTCTGTTGGCTGTAAAATGCTATCTGTTCCGTTATCAGTTGGGAGACTGGTATCATTGATTACCCAGCAAGAGGCTGTGGGAATAAAAATTGAGACAATATAGAAAAAATTAAAAGAAACAATCAAATAAATTATCTCACTTCATCTGACAAACTCCCTGAATATCAACTTGAAAGTTAATGATAACACCTACATCCCCTCATACACACACACACGCAATTAAAATGTAAGATTAAATGAAATGAAATGAAAGTCGCTTATTGTCACAAGTAGGCTTCAAATGAAGTTACTGTGAAAATCCCCTTGTCACCACATTCCGGCGCCTGTTCGGGGAGGCTGTTACAGAAATTGAACCGTGCTGCTGGCTTGCCTTGCTCTGCTTTCAAAGCCAGCGATTTAGCTCAGTGAGCTAAACAGCCCTATAGATATGTAAGCAAGGTTTGTTAGGTATAATAGTCACATATGTGTTGAAAAGATAATTCAATATTCTCTCAAAGAGTTATGTAGGGCAGGATGCTCTGATACTTCAGCCCCGTGTTTCTGCGCAGCACGTCATTCGCTGGTGGCAGGATTCTATCCTTCCGCCGCTTGGCCACGGGATTTACCCATGCCGTCGCAAACCCGCTGGCGAGGTTGCGCTGCCAGTGAGGAAACTGAATCCCAACGACTGTAGAATTCCGACAATAATATTCAATTTGAAGGACATCTGTGATTCATAGAAAACGTTAACTGAGAAAAAGGTCATGTCCTATGAAATGGAATTAAAAACAGAAAATGGTGGAAATATTAAGCAGGTCTGACAGCATCTGCGAAGAGAGAATGTTTCGGGTGGGCCTTCTGTCATCCACTTTCCATGAAGTGTATTTCTGTTTCTTCTTATGTCTCACTCCATTTCCCATAGGAAACAGAACAATTGTTGAAATTTGAGAGAACTTTAAGATCGAATTCAGTTCGCAAAAAAAGAATGTGGCACATCTTTAGATTGTCTTAAAATGCTTCAGAATTAGAACTGAGGTGCAATCATTGCTATTAGGCAGAGAGCCACACCTTCTCCCTCTTTACATTTCGTCTGCCAAATTATTTCCCACTCACTAGACCTACCTATATCCATTTGAGGCTTTCCAGTTTGCTAGAAACTTTTCAGAATCTTGGGAAATGTGAAAAAGTTACAACCAATGCATCCACTACCTCTGCTGAAACTTCTTTTAAGATCCTTGAATTCATTCCAATGAGTCAGCCTTTAGTCCCATAAGTTTGCTCACTTTAGCTACTCTCTTCCTTTTTATTTAAACTCTTACTGTCTGCTTTCAATATTTCTTCCTAGTCAACTCTAATATATTTTCTCCATCTTAATTATTTTTAGCCATCCTTTGCTGAACAAATCCTATCTCTAGTTTCTCTGTGGCATCAAATTGGTCCGATGATTAGTATTTTTTGAGTAAATTGAAAACACAATTTTGTTCCAATTCAAATAATAATATTGTCCTCTTCAAACAATATAATATGCACAGAACAAGACAATATACTGGACTGTACCATTTCTGATTATTGTAATGCTATTTTGGAGACTTACACACAAACCAACAGTCTCACACTCAAGTATCTTTGACCATTTAATTGCAAAGAGTCTGATTTGGTAAACTTGCGAAGTGAATTTAAACATTGATTGGGATCGCTGTTGTTGCCTTGTTAAAAGTCCAGTTATTTCTCAGTGCAACTAACAGTGAGTTATAGTAATTTTATATATTAATAATAACAACATCATAACTCTTCATTTTAACAACCAAGATTTTATTGCAATTTGAAATTTTGAAAATATTTCTGTCAAACTGTTTTTATTCAGATTTTAAATACTTCCTTTCATATTTAATAATTTGCATGGGGGAAATTAGTTAAAACAAATTAAGTGGAATGTATCTGGTATAAAGTTATAGTTATACAAAAAGGTCGCCAGCAAAATATAACATGGTGGGTATGATCACTGAGGAAAGTGAGAGTTTATTTGAACCAAAATATTGTGTGAAGTAGATCCAATTCACAGTAGTTTTATTGATTTTTGATTTTTAACAATCACCATTGAATTAATAATTGGAAAAATGAACCTACCCTAAGAACAAATGATTTCTTAAAATGATTGTTGATTGGGCAAATGGTGGATGCCTCTTTGACCTTTTCATTTCTTACTCTTTTTAGACTTAAATGTGGCTAGCATAATTGGGAAATCTGCAGATGACACTAAATTTGGCCGTGTTGTTGATAGTGAACTCTATGTAGTTGATGGCTAACTCCAGAATTATATCTATGGTTTGGTTGCATGGGAAGAGAAGTGTCAAATGGAATTTATTCTGGAAAAGTGTGAGGTAATGCTTTTGGGAGGTCACACAAGCAAGGGGATACTCAATAAATGAGAAGTTATTGTGCCCAAAATAACCTAAGATGGCTTCCTGCAAAAGGCACTGGGAAATTTAGCCAAGTACAGGACAAGTTGGCTGCTGTTTAAATAAAAATTGATAAGAAAACTGCAGCCTAGACATTGCAATACGTAGGAAAAAGACTATCTCCAGACCATCCCAGGAACAAGAGAACTATCCTGTCAATCACACTTGTTTATTAGGCACAGCCTACATGCCCAACCCTTCCAGGCATGGCCACTGAGTACCCACCCTGAAATCGATGTGGCAGCCTTTGATTGGACTTAATCGATCAGGGTGATCAGACCCTGATCAATTGACTGGCAATGACCAGAGACCGTCCAAAAGTGGCATAAAATCCAAGCAGGTTAAAAGACGCAGCAGCACACAACAGCAACGGAACAACGGTGATCTTCACCGGCTACCACAAAGAGGACCATCACGCCACCAAACCGAAGGAAGACCAGAGCCAGAGCATCAAGCCAGACCAAGGAACAAAACATCAAGGACTACTGATGTTGAATACAGATAAAGGCCTAAATCTGTCTGGGTTCTTGCTAGTCACTCTAAAGTTAATTAAGGTCCAGAATGAACTTTAGTATTCTGTAAAATAAATTGTGGTGGATGGTGTGATTGATTAACTGTAACATTGTGTCAGTGTGAATAAATACTATTTGATTAAATGAAGCTGGCTCGCAGTCATTTAGGTTAAAGATACACTCTGGTAGCAACAATATTGGGAGAGGTTGAGGAAGCGAGTGACCCTGGAGTACATGTTCAGAAGTCCTTGAAGGTGACAGGACAGATGGACAAGGTGGTCATATGGAATTTTTTCCTTTATTGGCGAAGTATTGAATACAAAAGCATGAATGTAATGTTGGAACTGTATAAAACTGATCAATAATAATAATAATCTTCATTATTATCACAAGTAGGCTTACATTAACACCGTAATGAAGTAGATTAGGCCACAGTTGGAATTTTGTGCACAGTTCTGGTCACCATATTACAGGAAGGACATAATTGCTTTGGAAAGAGTGCAGAGGAGATTTATAAGAGTGTTGCAGCTATAAGAAGAGATAGATCATAGAATTTACAGTGCAGAAGGAGGCCATTCGGCCCATCGAGTATGCACCGGCTCTTGGAAAGAGCACCCTACCCAAGGTCAACACCTCCCCCTATCCCAATAACCTAGTAATCCCACCCAACACTAAGGGCAATTTTGGACACTAAGGGCAATTTATCATGGCCAATCCACCTAACCTGCACATCTTTGGATTGTGGGAGGAAACCGGAGCACCCGGAGGAAACCCACGCACACACGGGGAGGATGTGCAGACTCTGCACAGACAGTGACCCAAGCCGGAATCGAACCTGGGACCCTGGAGCTGTGATGCCATTGTGCTAGCCACAATGCTACTGTGCTGCCCTAATAGGTTAGGGTTGTTTTCCTTGGAACACAGTGACCTAATTGATGTGCACAAAACTATGAGGGGCCTAGACAGGGTAGATCGGAAAGACTTGTTCCCCTGGCTGAGGGGGCATAGATTTAAGGTGATCAGTAGATCGATTAGATGGGATATGAGGAAAAGTTTCTCGAACCGGAGTGTGGTGGGCATTTGGAATTCACTGCCTAAGTGGTGGTTGAGGCAGAAGTGCTCAACTCATTTAAAAGGTACTTGGACCCGCATCTGAAGTGCTGTTACCTGCAAAGCCACAAATCCGTGAAAAACGGCGAGCGGCGATTTTTCCGAGCCGGGAGGGGGGAGGGGGGATGGTGGGGAGAATCGCTGTGGGCGCCAGGGGGGTGTAAAAAATGTTGGGAGGCCCTCCCACGATTCTCCCACGCCACGTGGGGAGCGTAGAATTCTGCCCACCTGTTTTTCAGTATTAATGCAATTGTGGGGTACTGAGATTGTGTTCCAGTAAAATACATCAATTTTTTTTTTTTTTTTTTATAAATTTAGATTACCCAATTATTTTTTCCAATTAAGGGGCAATTTAGCGTGGCCAATCCACCTACTCTGCACATTTTTGGGTTGTGGGGGCGAAACCCACGCAGACACGAGGAGAATGTGCAAACTCCACACGGACAGTGACCCAGAGCCGGGATCGAACCTGGGACCTCAGCGCCGTGAGGCGGTTGTGCTAACCACTAGGCCACCGTGCTGCCAAATACATCAATAAGAATGTGGTTCAGAGTCAAAACTGCCTGATGATTGTAAGAATGCTTTTCTATTGTTACCTTATGTATATTCTTTGAATAGCACCATATAGGGTACAGGGTCCAGAGTTATCTTTCTGTATGTAGCATTCGCAATCATTGCCTCATACAACACAGGCTTTTTGAAATAGATGCTCTTTGGATAAAATGGAATATCTGGCTTCCCCCCGATGACATAAAGAACCAGAGGTGAAAAGCACTGTCCTTTCCAGGGCCCACACCATGGTGCCAGGTCACCATTATCTACCCGAAAGGTGCACATCAGCTTTTGACAAATACTGCCTGGAATGTTAAGGAAAACAATCCTGGTCTCCGTCTCCTATAGTGACATTCGTCACCACCCGTAGATCAATGTGTTACACCACACCATTATCTGTCACCACACTTTGTTTAATCGCCCAACTTTGGACTTTTTATGACTTCAGGTGTATCTGATACTTCTTACACCCTATTACTCCACCATTTCCACCCTACTCCCCTCACTTATGACAAGTCAGCCAAGGGGTCAGAATGCAACTTGGGCCTTTTTAAGTTCCATAAGAATTTTTACCTTTGTATTTCCACGTATCTTTAAGTGGCCGCAGCCTCTGAAAATTTAGCCAAAGTGTAATTTTGTATCACAATCCTCTTTCACCCCTGCCCCCACCCCAGCCTCCACCGTCCGCCACCACAAAGATAAAGGATTTGGCTAGCTCTGTAAACAAAGCACAACTGCATAGCTATCTATGAATTGAGTAAATGAAATGAGCTTGCACATACGTCAACTGAGTTTGTTTTCTGCGCGAAGCTCACTGCCTGAGAGTTGCCGGTGTTTTCTGTTCGCTGTCTCAGTTGACTGAGCTGCTTGTTTTCTTCAATTCATGAACTCGGCCTTCAACCCTGCATTCAGCTCATACTACAGAACTGTCTCGCTAATCACTAGGCCAGCCATCAAATCTTTTTTATTCATTTTCAGAATTTGGAAGTTGCTGAATAATCTGCATTTGTTGCCCACTCTGACCTGGCCTGAGAATCTGACATTGGGCTGTTTTGTTGAACTGCTGAATTATTTGTGGCATTTTTAAAAATTCATTCATGGTATGTGGGCTTCTCTGACTAGACCAGCATTTATCCAGCATTTATTACCCATCCCTAATTGTCTTGAGAAGGTGGTGATTATCTGCATTCTTGAACCCCTGCAGTCCGTCTGTTATAGGTACACTTACAGTGCTGTCAGGGAGGGAGTTACAGGATTTTGACCCAGTGACAGTGAAGCAACGACGATATATTTCCAAGTCTGGATGGTGAGTGACTTGGAGGGTTGTGGTGGGTATGATACAATTGTTGTTGATATGACAACTGGTAGTATTATAAATAAAATGAAAATCATTAGATTTTAATGTTTAACAACTTTGTGACTTCTGCAGCATGAAGTTGAGTGAAGATGGTGGCACAGTGATAATGCCACTGGACTAGTAATCCAGTGGGCCCAGGCTAATGATCAGGGGAACATCGGTTCAAATCCCACCATTGCGGATGGTGGAATTTAAAAATGTATTTAATAAATATATAAAATATATAAGATATACAGCAATGATGACCATGAAACTATCATTGATTGTCATAACAACCCATTGGGTTCACTAATTAGGGAAGGAAATCTGCCATCTTTACCTGGTCTTGCCTACATGTGACTCTGGATCCACAACAATATGGTTGACTCTTCACTGCCCATCGAAAATGACTTAACAAGTCTCTGAGTTCAAGGGCAGTTAGGGATGGGCAACAAATGCTGCCTTGGCTAGTGGCATCCATAACCCATCCATGAAAACATAAATACAAAATAGACCAAATAGAACTCTCCATACAAATACTCAATAATGATGAAGACTTTTAAAAGATGCCACAATTGAAAGTCAGCGAGTGGCAGTGGGGACAGCATTAACCGGTGCACACAAAAGTCTATGGACAGCAGAGAGGAAACAAAGTCCCAAAATGTGGAGAGCTTGCTAACGTTCTGGCGGATCAAAGATCTAGCACAATTTAAAACTTGTACAAACACAAGTTGACAACTCCTCAGGATTCCTCAGACTCCAGCACAGCTTCCACTTTCAGCCACTGTTCTGACTCCCTGCAAGTCTATTCATTTTTCAAAGGAGTCATTGAACATGATTGCACTTTCCTGATTTGGTACGTGCTCACCATTAGCAAAACACATGCATGAATATAAACATAATACAACAAGACCATAAAAATCAGCAGAGGTTACTTAGATAGAACCCAGTCATTGGTCTCATCGTTGACCATCTCAATCCTTGGTAATAGTTGCAGTCACTTTGTTTCTATATTTGCAACACGTGTGTCTTGGAGAACAAGTCATTCCTTCCAAGAGAACACAATAGTTCAGGAAGACACAGCAGCAGTGTCAGTTTTCCACTTACGCTAATGTCAGGTGGAATGCCATTGTTACCTGGGACTTTACCGCTGGCAAAATTGGCAATGGCCTTGTTGAGCTCTAATATGGTGGTCTCGTTGTCCAGATCCTCCATGACACGAGAATGACACTAACAGCTTCTTCAATGACTATGCTCTCTGTTATTTGAAGTTCAAGGTAGTGTACCTGTCCACTGTTTGCTAGACTCAGTGATGGTCAACCTTCTTTGTATCACATGAAATGTAAGCCCACAACTCCAAGAAGCTCAAGTAAACAAGGGGCGGGATTCTCCGTTTCTGAGACAAAGTGTTAATGCCAACGTAGTGTATTTGTGGACTTTCATGACAGAACAAATGGTGCCACACCTGGACCGATTCCACTATTATTAAGGGGCTTGCACCTGTGCCGCTTGGAACACAATTGATTTCAATGAGAAACGGTGCAGGATTCGCGGGATCCGTGATTGACACTCGGGAGGCTGACAAGCTGCAGCCGCATATACACATTATAATCCCCACACTCATCCCAGCCAACAAGATGGCACTGGTTATGCTGAAGCGTGCCCATATAGCTGATGGGTTGGCTGGGACCAGATGGCACTCAGAGAGGTGCCCTGGGGGGACGCCTATACGACCCATGGCGCTAAGTTCAAAGTGGGCTGTTAGCGGTGTGCACAGCTGCATGACAGCCTTGCCGGCTGCGGCAATGGTGTTCCATGCCCGTCCAGCCAGACCCACAGCCCACCTCCTGGCCACCCCCCGCTACTTGCCCCAGCCCTGGCAGAAGCCTTCCGGCCAGCGGCACAACTGTCAGAAAACTATGGCGACGTTGGACACCGTCCGTACCCCCTCTCCACTCCCTCAGCAGCCGCCACGCCGGTTTCACAATTTTTAAAAGCACATGTGAACCGTGCCATTGGAAACTCAGACCATCGGAGGAGGAGTGCTAGAGCATTATGATTTGGCATCAAATCGGCGGCTGCTGCGATTTTGGCGTCTGAACCGATTCTCTACCCAAACGACTCTCCCGATTTTGGAGTCAGCTAATGGAGAACCCTCCCAAGGTTCTTTTATTGCATGGGCTTCAAACTTGTATAAACTTTCAAGGGAAAGTGTAACTCCAACAAACTATTTGCAGAGAATATTCACCACTGATGTTCCTGATGTTCATCTCCTCAACTCAGTGACTCACCAGGCTTGTTCTGCTGCCCAGTTCCTGGATGCAAACCTATTCCCTTCCCCCACTTCCTCTCTGTGTGACTTTGCAGACTCCTGGGTGCTGACAGTCGGTCAGACTAGGGCCTCCAAAACCCCTTCTTGGCTCCTTAGCCACACCTTTGGGGCTTCAAGCTGCTTTAGCCTCATGCCACTCTGCCAAACACAAATCCTGGATTTTTCCTTGCTGTTTTCTCTCTCACCTCATGGCACCTGGCTCCACGCCTCAGCTTGTCAAAGGTACTGCACCCTGCAGGAAAGAGTCGACCAATTCCCCTGCTCGGTCCTCTGCCCGCCATCGCCACCTACTGCCAGGTCTCCAAAGGAGCTGGTTCGGTTGCAACTGAGCTTCTTCCTTTCCTGAATCCTTCATACACTCCTCTGACATCCTTGGATTAAGCAGCAGATTATCCAATGTCGCAATGTTTCAACCAGCATTGGCTGGCACATTGCTGAGCAGTCTGCTGAGATTTTATTTCAGCAGTGCTGAGAACATTTAGATTTTGTTTGCTATGGTCTTGCTTGTAGTTCATGAGGACTTTTCTCCTGGTTGCTTAGGGGCAGCACGGTAGCATGGTGGTTAGCATCAATGCTTCACAGCTCCAGGGTCCCAGGTTCGATTCCCGGCTGGGTCACTGTCTGTGTGGAGTCTGCACGTCCTCCCCCTGTGTGCGTGGGTTTCCTCCGGGTGCTCCGGTTTCCTCCCACAGTCCAAAGATGTGCGGGTTAGGTGGATTGGCCATGCTAAATTGCCCGTAGTGTGCTAATAAAAGTAAGGTTAAGGGGGGGGGGGTTACGGGTATAGGGTGGATACGTGGGTTTGAGTGGGGTGATCATGGCTCGGCACAACATTGAGGGCCGAAGGGCCTGTTCTGTGCTGTACTGTTCTATGTTCTATGCAGTAACTGGCTCCATTTCAGTGCAATAAGCCTCAAATCATCGAGCCTTCCTCGATCTCTTTTACCACATGCAGAGAGTGCATGTTAGAGATGGTGTTGTACAGATGAACCCACTTTGACATTGCACTCTGACCCTGGACGTTGTTGTCCAAAAGAGCCTGATTGGATAAACTCTGAAATCTCTTCTGGATATTGTTAAAATGATTTGCTTCAAGCCTTTGGCAGAAATAGTTTATTTGGGAAGGAAAACTCATCTGAAAATAACAAGCTGGACAGCTTAGCAATAGATCATCACCAAATGTGAGGAAATCATTTTAAATGATGGCTCTTGTGATCCGCTATAAATCCTCTGCTGAAAATAGGTTGAAGTCAAAGCTGTCACTGATGGGATTTGCAACATTTATCGTGCATTGCAAATAACATGAAGTGTTGGAAATGCTTTGAAAGTTGGGCACGTTGGGCCAGAATTGATTGTAGATGGCAAACAAATATTGAAGAAAACACGGCTTGAAATCTCTAATGTAATTATCTGAAGTGATGTAAGTGCCCAGAGCTCTTTTAAGTTGAAAAAAAAATCTTCAGCGGCTTTCACCTGCAAAAACAAAAAAAAAACGCCTGCTTCTTGGACTAATGCAGGACTTCTAGTGTAGCTTAGGGAAAAAAGGTAATCTGCTTTTTTTCCAGTTTCAGTGGACTTCATTGTTTACATTTCCCAGTGTTTGTTATTATAGCTGAGCCCATTATGAATCTTTGGGTGGTTATCAAAATCTACTCATCTCAGCAAAGGGTTGTGTTCCTGTTTAGTTTCACAATTTGAAGAGGCTTTTAAAGTATCAGCTGTCACAGCAGTGAGTGAAATAGATTATTATTTTTGCGACCAATTAACCATTGAGAAGTTTTACATTTCATTTCTTTGGGTGGGTTTTACGAGCGAAAGGTGTTTAAATGAGAGCTCTATTAGATTGTTAACAGTTTAATCTTTTTACATCCCCATTTCAAAGACATGGCTCCTAATGTCTTCCCGTAGTGGAGACTAGGTGAATGTCAATGCAGGATACATGGGCACTGGGGGAAGCATGGAGGTATGAGGAGACATGGTGGAAGCATGGAGAGATCAAGGAGGAGGGCACATGGAAAGCATAGGGGTATGAGGGAATAAGACGGGAAATGGGGGCATGGGGAATTTGAGGGGGCATGTGGTTGGTTGTGGGTTGTTGGAGGGAAGAGGTGAGGGTTTGAGGACCTGACATTCATCATTAAAACTGGGCAAAATGTCGAGGTGGGATTTCTAGCCTTCTGGCCCCTCTGAATGTCCACCTCAGTTGTTATTTAGGCTGACCTCCAGCGGCAGAAGGCCAAACCCTAACCTGCCCCTGACTCCCTGACAAGAATATATGGTTCGCAGGGGCCCTTTTTAAAGAAGAGACTCTGCCAGGTGCGGACATTTCCCTTCGCAACTCCTTGATGAATATCTAGCCTAACCTTTCAGAACTGTGACCAGAACTATGATCAGAACAGATCGGGAGTGGACTTCTCTGGCCTCCTAGCCATGTGTTTCCCAGTGGCGGGAGGCAGCGTGCCGTTCACTGATGATGGGATTCTCTGCTCCCACCACTGTTAGTTGGAATTCCCATTGAAGCCACTCCACACTGCCGGGAAACGTGCGGGCGGGGGGGGGGGGGGTGCGCTGCCGGCGGCACCCGAGAATCCTGTCACCAGCAAACAGCCGGAGAATTCAGGCCCGGGTCTGCTGTGGGTCACAGACCTGAAACATTAACGTTGTTCCTTTCTCCACAGATGCTACCAAACCTGCTGAGTATTTCCAGCATTTTCTGTTTTTATTACCGCTAATGGACAATCTGATCCATTACCAGATTAATGAGATTTGAATTGTCACTGGGCTAATCCATCACTTATATTTACCATTTGACAAAATCC
Source organism: Scyliorhinus canicula (assembly GCF_902713615.1). Taxonomy (NCBI): domain Eukaryota; kingdom Metazoa; phylum Chordata; class Chondrichthyes; order Carcharhiniformes; family Scyliorhinidae; genus Scyliorhinus; species Scyliorhinus canicula. The sequence goes on along the minus strand of NC_052156.1, from coordinate 69,608,167 downwards.
TGGTCGGTGACTTCTATGTCCATAAATAAATTATAGCGTAATGTTATTGGAAAGGGAATGTCATTAAATCTCCATCTCTGGATATGTTTCAGCTGTTAAATTGAGAGGAGCAGAATAAAGTCAAAGTCTTTGAAATATTTTGACGAGAAATGTTACAAACTTTGAACTTTCCTGGTTTCTGAAATATCCCACTCCTGAAACTTGCACTACTTGTATGAGTCAAATGCAAGGCTCCTATTCATCAAGGCAGTGGATGGTATGGAACAGGCAGTTGGGTGAGGCCAGTCATTGGAGATTTCACCATAAAAGGGAAAATATTAGGGAGCTGGCTGCCGTTGCGATTCACTTTTCCCACTAGCTGTGCGCCCCCGCCTGCATGTTTCCCAGCAAGATGGGCGGGCTTTAATGAGAAATCCCACTGAAAAGCAGCGTGAGTTTAGAATTCCGAACGGTGCGCCGCTGAGAAAGATGCGGCTAGGGAATGGAGAATCCAGCCCCAATTACTGTTTTTTAAAAATATATTTATTAGGTATTTTCCCCCACTTTTTAACAATAAATGCAACAAATATCGGAAATAATGATACAAAACGGGTACAGACAGAACAAGAGTTAATGCCAGCGTAAAAACAATCAAAACAGGACAGATTCGGAATAGGTCAATTGAAGATACTGGATTCTCTGATTTTCAGGCTATGTCCTGACGCCGGCGTGTGAATGATGGCCTTTTACGACCGAAAATTTGGCACAAAATGGCCACCGATCCTCCATTTGGTGGGGGGCGAGTAGGCACACAGCATAGAGCACCCGGCTCCAGCTGCTGATACGGTCAGAGAATTGCCGGGTTCGTGGCCACTCATGCGCACGGCGGCAGCCTGCAGTAGCTGCGCCATGCAACATTGCGCCGCTGCGCGTCGACCCAGCCTGCCAAATAGTGTCCCCCTTTGGCCAGCTCGTGACCCCCGGACTACCGTCCAGCAGTGCCCTCAGCCTCTGCCAAAGCCCCCCTGCTTGCGAATCGGCTCTCCCTCATCTGTGGCGGCGCTGGACTGAGTCCGCAGCCGCCACGCCACATTCCCGACAAGTCATAGCATGAAAGATCCACGCCGTCGGGAACTCGGCCGGTTGGGGGCAGAGCATCAGGAGGAGGGTCTCAGGCAACATCCTAGAGTACGCCGCTTTGGAGGGGGCGGCGCATCGCTAAAGCCGCCCCGATTTCGGCGCAAATGTCGATTCTCCAGCCGATCGGCGAACGCAATTTTGGCCTTGGTGATCGGAGAATCCCACACAGAGTCGCTAGCTTAAATGGTGGATCAATCCAACAAACCACAGAGTGAGAAAAAGGGGAAAGTTCATATTAATACAGAAGGATAACATACAGACCACACAACCCAAAATATGGTGATACAGACTAATAACTTGAAATGGATTACATTGAGTTGAACTAAGATGAATTCACTCGTGGAGAGCCAAGTAAATGCAAGCCAACCAACATAGAGTCTATGCATTTAAGATAGGTGTCCTATACTTTACGAAATGCATCGGATTTAAACTGGAAAACAGATGTCAAAAATTCCTTGGGGATGCATTCCATAATCAGCCTATGCTAGTTTTGGTTAGAAGATATTTTGCACTAATCCAGTTGCATACAATATTCTTACGAGCAGCAAAGGTCAGAATATTACATAGCTTTGTTTCATTAGGGTTTGTGATTCACTATCTGGGAGACCCAGAATCAGAAATACAAGATTAGACTCTAAGACACACTCAAAAACCTCACCAGTTCCTTGACGACCCCCGACCAAGAGGATATAACCTCCTGGCAGTCTTTAAGGTTGTGGAAGCGAACGATTAAGGGCTGGGGTGAAAACTATCCCTTGGCCTCAAGAATAGGATACGATGCTCCCTTTCTAATTTGAAATGCCCAGCCCTCACACCAGCTTGAGAAAGTGCGTGAGCCAGTCCTTAAAGAACTTAACAGGGGCCTTACCCTCCACACCTTCCGACAGACCAAAGATTCGGATATTCTTTCTCCGACCTCGGTTCTCTGCCATGCCACTCAACCAGTTTTATCAAGATCGAATTCTTGCCTCTGCAGAGGAAGCGTCATGTTCAAGATGCAGGATTCTGTCCTCCATGTCATCAAGCCTCTTAATGGTGCTTTGCAACTTGGTCTCATGAGCGCCCAGAGTTTAGGTCAATCACTCGGATAATGTCAGCAGTCATCATTTCCACCACTTCCAGTGAATCCCAGAGAACACGGGGCTGAAAGATCTCCTGAAGATCAGGCCACCATATTGAAAAGGCGTTTCCATCCCACCTGAAACTTGCTGCCCCTTCTTATCGACAAATTTCTTGACATTTTTCGACATATTCTTGCCATGCTAATCCCAACGACGAAACAGCAAATATTAATTCAAGGGTTAGATAGATAAATGTCGGGTAATCGGGATAAATGACAGATGTGAATGATGGCAGAGCCTTCTGAAAAGAAGCTACTCCCACACTCGCGTTACGTGATACCCCGATCACTTCCTAAAAATACTGAATTCTTCTAACTTTTTAACTCAGTCACGGGAAGCTAGAGCACTGTCTGCCTCAGTTATTAAACACATTGGGGTGAATGTGTTTCTCAACTGCGCGTCGCTGGCCAACAGGATTTCCCATTGTAGGCACCATGCGCCGCTGGGGAACACATGGACGGGGTGCGCTCCTGGCGGAATGGAGAATCCTGCCGGTGGAGAATTCACCCCACTACCTGTCTAAAATGGTGGAAAATGCACTTTCAGTGGACTGTCTTGGAAAGGAATGAGAATGAAAAGACAGGAATGTGGGCAAAAATGGATACTTATTTGTTGGATAAAAAAACCAGCGAGCTGGATTCTCTGTCGGCGAAACCTCCATTTTGGTGGCAGCGCACACACCTCCGCGGATTTCCCGACAGCTTGGGGTGACCACAATGGGAAACCCCATTGGCCGGCTGCCGGGACGGAGATTTCCGCTGCCGGCGGAGGCGTGCCACACCTTAAAACGGGTGCGGCGAGACGGTGAATCTTGCCCAGCATTTTTTAAAACGTTGGGCTGGATTCTCCACACCCCAAAGCCGAAATCGAGTTTGGCGCCGGGGCGGAGAATCCGTGTTCCCACACGAAATTGGACCTGCGCCGGTTCTGCAATTCTCCGCCCCCTGAATAGCGACATACTCGGGGAGTACACCGCGTGCCATATCCAAGGCCTCCGAACGTTGGCTGAGGCCCGCCAAGCTATTCTCCGTCCCCGACTGCCCGAAATCCTGATGACGTGGGCCACTGATGGTCCCACCGTCCCGGGATACTCGCGTGGCAGCTGTGAACTCAGTCCAGATCCGCCACAGTCGGGAGAGGGCCGATTGGAGGGCAGAGAGGGCCTCATTCGGAATTGGGGTTTTTTTGTACGAGCGGTCTGGGTCGGGCGAGCGGCTGATGCGGGCACTATTTCTGCGCTCCAGGTCCGCGGTCTAAGTCCGCCATGGAGCACGGCGCGGCCACTGGAGACCGTCGCCATGCACAGGCGCGGCCTCTGACCTGGAAGTGCGGGGGGCTGTATTGGCAGCTGGAGTTGCGAGCTCCACGACAGCTGCTTGTTAAGCCCACAGCAAGGCTGTGAATCTGTGACCTTTTAATGCCGGTTTTCCTGGCGTAAAAGACCAGGGGCTGGATTCTCCGCCGGCAGGATGCTCCGTTTTGCCAGCAGCCTGGGAGTTTCCCGACGGCGTGGGGCTGCCCCACAATAGGACACCCCATTGTCCAGACGGCGTAATGGAGCATCCCGCCGGTGGCGTGAAACAGAAATGTGACGCGCAAGGCATAGAATCCAGCCGCACAGTTTTCACGATGACATGGGGGACATAGTCCCAAAAATGGAGAATCCAGCCCGTAGACTTTGATTCTCCATTCCTTCACATTGGCTGAATTCTCCATTCCTGCTGCAGTGAATGAAGATTTGGCTGAACTCCAAGTTCTCCACCCTAATTGACAGTGGGAGCGGGGCGGACTCATAACAGAGAATCCTGTCCGTAGACTAATAAGATTTAAAATGTATCTGATCCAATTTGGGAATCCGAATGAAAAGTTCTTGCTCTTGCATTTACTGCTGGGTTGTCAGCTCGGGTTGGATATATTCCTCGGAGATTTCATCACATGACCTCTAACTGCCCGCGCTCCCATCGGTCATCGCCATGGTGCACTGCCTGCCCGCACACGTTGGAAAGCCAAAAGACTCTTCATTAACTGGCGGTCAAGCAACCTCTTTCCTAACGTTCAATACTTTCGTAACATGCAAAACTCTTTCTAAAAAAAAGAGTTGTTTTTTAATGCCCCACATTTCTCGCCCAGCTTTCTCACAGCACTACCCAGGCAGCTCCTGGTGGCTCCACGTATTTCATTTTTAAAACATTCCTTCATTCCTGTTAAAGACTTGTAAGGAATATGAATGTGAGCATTTTGCTCTCTATCTTCACAACACAGACTAATGTAGTAGCAGACAAGGAGACTGGACATTTTCACATTACATCCTTCTACGTTTGCTGCAGGTTACTGTGAAACTTTGTGGAATGAAGATTGTTAAATGTAGATTAAAAGGTGAAATGTACAAATCTGTCCCATAGACAGATGTGAAGCATTAGCAGCAAAAGTAGCAGTGTTGAGAATTTCGTGCTTTGTATTAGTCTGAGATAATGATACGCAGCCACAAAGGGAGTAATAGGTACACTTGTCAAAGGCTAATTGGAGCAGTATGCTTAGTTAATAAATCCTGGCTGTGCACTGATGCACATTTGTGGAGTAAAATAAAATAATAATGGCAGTAATATTTTTAGGTTTGAATAGCATCCTTTTCGAAATAACAAGATTATTATTTTTTGGTTGTGTGTGATTCAGAGAAGAATGGTAAAGAAATAAATACTTATTTACTCAATGTAGATTTCTTGCGTAAAAGCTCCTTAATTGAAAGTGTGGGTCTGAAGGCTGGAAGGAGTATTGAACTGACAATGGATCGGACGCCTTTTTGGGTTTGTGCATTTTTTATTTTGTTTGGGAGCAGATGGAACTTTACAGCATTAATATTCATGAGTCTGCTCCATTATGTCTATCCCAGTGAGACCCTAACTTTGTTCCTGTGTCTCTAAAGACATCAAATGAGCAATCGGATGCCCGCCACCAATTCAGGCGTTGCTGTAGGAATCAAAGGAACTGTTCGATAAAAGAGATTGAACTCTCACCTGCCTTTCCTTCATGGAACACATGGTGCAGCAGTACAAAGTTTTACACCCATTCAAAAGAAATAGCAGCTCCAAAGGAAGGAAAGTGGAGTTAATTAAATTGCACTGTATATGCTTCATCAGAGTTGAACATAGTATTAATTTAATATACAAGACTGAAGCAGCTGTGTTGACCAGATGGGAAAAAAATGACTTGTAACCTAAACCCAAATAATATATTTACTTATTTTAGGCAAACAATAAAGGCAAGTTTCTAGACTTGGACATGAACTAAATCTATTGATTGCCCTTTACAGGGACAAAATTCAGAGATGATTGATCATATCATTATTAATGTATTGCTGCTGCATTGGGACATCATACCTAATTGCAATAAAAGTAAACATGATGCATCTAGTTGTTGTCCATGTGATATTTTGCAGGACATATTAAAACTATCAACCTAATAATAAACAATTTTGTGCCATACTGATTGCATTAGGTGGGATGATTTATTTGGACAGCACATTGCCCAAGTATCTATTGTGAAGGAATCCTGCAGTCCCGTGGCTTGTGATGGCCTTGACGGCCATGCCCTGGTTATCTGAGACGTGGGCTCCTGTAAGGGTGCAGGAATCTCCTCTGCTGTCTGTCGCAGGGTTAGCAGCCTGACTCCACTTCAGCCGAGAAACCTCGAGGAGCGCACAAAAGAGAATTCAGAACTTGTCTTAACTTGGAGTAACTTGAGGTGCTCGTGACATGTCAAAGGTGCTGGAGAATCACCGACAACAAGGAACAGACTAAGGGGAGGCCCCATATGTGGAAGACAGCCAGGCTTTCTCCCTTGCAAGGCACATTTGTACCTCACTGCTAACCTGATAAGTGCAAGGTTCTGCTGGAGACTTCTGGCACCTCGTCCTCCTCTTGCCTAGTCACTGCCCCATTGAGCTCATGGATGAAGTGATGGCATTGAAGCCAATACAAATATCTGGCAATCAATAATTGATCTGCTATATATGGCTGACTGGAAGCATCGCTAATCTCTCGATGAAGAGAATGGAGGAGGCAATCTGTGCAGCCAAGGGGGAAACTACACTACTCATGGCCTGGATGGACTCCTCCGAGCGAGGGTATGTGTAGCTTCTGTTGTCTTCATCAGATCTTCACATACCTCACCCTGTAAGTCCAGCATCTGTCACTTTACTGACAACTCAACAGACACATCATCAGGCTGATGTTCAGCATTATCGGGCTCTCCCACACTCCTCCGACTGTCAGCGGCCTTGGCTGTCACAGATTCCAACAGCTGCTCAGGTACCTGTGTAATGCTCTCACCAGCTTGTGATTCAGTGTCTAAATGCAGACAGATACCCACTGATGTGAGAGTACCTGCACTGGTGCAGGGTGATGGTGCAACACTGCAACCTCTAAGGTCCCTCCGCCTCTTCAGCAGACGTGGCCGACTCTGCCTCTAATGGCTGAGTTGTGTGAAAGAACAGAGAGCAAGTGGTGTTGCACTTCCAAAAATCAAACAATGGGCAGAATTTACTGGGTAGCAGCGTTTCCTGCCCTGTCATTAAATAATTCAGTGGGTAACTCAACCCCACCCTGGCTGGCTGGTCTGCACCAATTCAATGCTCTCGGTGTTAATTAGCTGCAGGTGGGTCTTGTGTCCCCACCTGGGGAGAAAGTCCTTCCTCAAATAGCTGCCTGCAATCCGATTGGCCCACAGTCCACTCTGGTCCTCGAAGTGCCCATGAGTGGTGCCCATTATTGGAACTGCATCCAGCTGGCCTGCATGAGGTTTCTTACTACTGGTGGATTGACTCGCAAGGAGCAATGATACCCTCTTCCAGTTCGAACCGGCAGGACCTCTGACAGGTAGTAGACCAGACTCTCTGTTTAAAAATACTTTTTGTCGTGATCAAGCAATTTTCAGTGGCATTAACCAAACTGCATCATTCGGATTCAGATTTATTGTCACACATACCAAGGTACAGTGAGAAGTATGGGGCGGGGTTCTCCGTCTGCCGACGCCCAAATCAGGAAAGGCGAAAGGTGGGGAATTGGTCCCGATGCCAAAATCGTGGCAGGTGCCGATTTGACGCCAAATCGCAATGCGATTGCGAATGCACGTACACCATACACCATATGCATATCATTAGCGGGCCTGACCCGGTATTCTACAGGGCCTTTGCGATTCTCCACCTCTGATGGGCCAAGTTCCCGAAGGCATGGTTCACTTGTGTTTTTTAAATTGTGAAACCGACGCGGCGGCTGCTTCGGGAGAGAGAGGCCGTATGGAAGGTGTTCAACATCGCCATAGTTTGCTGACAGTTGTGTCGCTGGCCGGGGGGCTTCTGCCAGGGCCTGGGGGGAGTAACGGTGGATGGTCAGGAGGTGGACTTTGGGGTCGGGGTGGACGGGCATGGAACAAAGCAGCCATGCAGCTGCGAATGCCGCTAACAGCCCATTTTAAGCTTTGTGCCATGGGTCATAGAGGTGTCCCCCCAGGGCACCCCCCTGAGTGCCCTTTGGCCCCAGCTGATCCATCAGCTGTATGGGCACGCTCCAGCACAACCAGTGCCATATTGTTGGCTGGGATGAGTGTGTGTAGGGATTGTAATGTATATGTGTGGCTGCAGCTTGTCAGCATCCCGAGCATCGATCACAGACCCGGAGAATCCCACGCTTTTCATTGTAATGGATTGTGATCTATGCGGCACCAGTGCTAGCCACTCAATGGTAGCGGAATCAATCCAGGTGTGGCGCCGGTTTTTCTGTTTTAAAAATCCACGGATTCTACGTTGGCGTGAACACATAGTCTTCAAAATGGATAAGCCCGACATTGTTCTGCATACAGTCCAGACAGATTGTTCCATACATGAGAAACTTGAGAAATAGAACTTTGAACATGAGTGCAACTTTGGCTGCAATTTGCATTTGGAATGGTGTTTGTGCCCAAAGTGGAAACTCTATCCTTATGTATACTCAGGTTTGCAATAATCTCATGGTGATTAGTGATTATCAAATCCCAAGGCTCCGATTGAGAGTTTTACCTTCTGCTTTCATTAATAAGATGACTATGCTGTTAACTCCCTTAGGTACAGTTTGTCGGATATCACCCTACCAAACTCTTTAATAGGCTTTGTGCTTCAGGTGTAGATTAAGAAGAATCAATGCACCAAAACATAAACACATCCAGTTTCTTTTAGGTAGAAACAGGAATAAGCTATTCAGCCAATCTAGCCTGTTCTACCATTCAGTTAGATCATATCCGATCTCTAGCTTAACTCCACCTACCACCTTGGGTCTGTAATTATCTTGCCCAACCAACATCTATTGATCCCATTTTGGAAATTTGTCATTTATTAGCCTCACCGACACTTCCGGGTCAGAGACCGCCACTGTGCCCATGCACGGCCTCTGACCTGGAAGTGCGGACGGCAGTATCTGCAGCTGGAGCTGTGAGCTCCACGATGGCTCCTTGCTAGCCCCCTGCAGGGCTGTGAATCTGTGGACTTTTGACACCAGTATTTCCGCCGTATAAGACCACGGGAGGATTCTCCCAGCCCCGTGCCGGGCCAGAGAATCCCCGCAACTGCGCCATGCCGCCCGCCGCTGTGCGGAGAATCACCGCCATTGGCGTCAGCGCATTTGGCGTGGCGCCGGTCGCTCCACGCGGCCGGGCTGCCGATTCTCCGGTCCAGATGGGCCCAGCGGCCGCTCTGAAATGGCAGAGTCCCGCCGGCTCCGTCCACACCTGGTCTCCGCAAGCAGTAACTCTGTGCGCAGGGTCGGGGGGCAGCCTGTGGGGGAGGGTGGGGGGGGGGGGGAGGGGGGGGATGCTCCGACCCCAGGGGGGCGTCCGATGGGGCCTGGCCTGCGATTGGGGCCCACCGATCGTCGGGCCGGTCTCTCGCTCCCCAGGCCTAATTTCTTGCACGCCAACCCCTGAACTCCCGCGCCATGTTGCGTCGGGGCCAGCATGTCGAGGGAGGCCACCGCGCATGTGCGGTGCCACTGCGGATGTACCAATTGGCGCGTCACACAGTTCGCACCGGGATGGGAGGCTGGAGCAGCGTGAACCTGTCGGGGCCAGAATAGGTACTCCCAGCAGCCCATTCAAGCTGCTGTGAAATGCGACGGCGCTTCCGATGGCGTAGACACTCTGCCGCCGAATGGGAAAATCCCGCCCCACAGTTTTTATGATGGCGTGGGGAGATAGTCCCTGAAACAGAGAATCCAGCCCCTTGTGTTTTTTCTGACATCACACCCCGACTGGACAAGCTTTAAGGTTAAGGTAATTCCCCTGTGTTTGGACTCTCCCTCCAAATGAAAACCTACCTCTTTCACCAAACTTTTGGATACCTGCCATGATAGCTCTTTGCATGGCTCTGTGAGATATATGGGTGGGATTTTCTGTGTGGCAGCGACGGAGGCAACCTACATTGACCGGCAGCAGAATCCTCTGGTCCTGCCATTGTCAACACGGTATCCCATTGAATGAACCTCTTGCCGATGGAGAACGGCAGCGGGGATTCGCCATTGGCGGGAGCGGAAGATCCTGCCGACATGAACAGCCGGAAAGCTTCGGCCAATGTTTTATAAAGCTCCCGTAGGTCCTGTGATTACTTTAATACGTTACAATGCGTATATGTATATAAAAGTATTGTTAATTAATACCTTCACTGTAGCATATCAGTTTTTCTCATTGAAACACGTCAGAGCTTGATTAGTTTGCACCAATGATGTAACTTTATCAATCATCATTAATTTGACTTCTGATAGCCCATTAAAGGTAAACCCTTTTGAGAAATAGTTTTCAGTCCATGCCATTTCAAACAAAAACTTGCTGCTATCTTTTGAATGAGGAGTTAGCCTCACACTCCAAGCTGCATGCTTAGATCAATGTAACAGGTTCCAAGGTGTTATTCCAAGAGGAGCAGAGAATTCCAAATTTATCCTGGAAAATATTCTTCTTTAAACATCACCATTTTCTGAAAACAACCTATTTTCTGTTTGTGCAATGTTTCCACGTGCTGTTGCTTGTTGTATTGGCCTGCATTACAACAGCGAATTCACTTCAAAAGAAATTGGTTTTCAAATATTTTCAGACGTCCTCAGGAAATGATAAGTCACTGTTTTCTTGTGTAAACATTAAAAATCATCAGAAAGAAGATAGATTAAGCACGGCTGTTGGTAGTTAACGTTTTAGAAAAATAAGGGGCGGGATACTCTGACCCTCCGCTGGGACAGAGAATCCCCGGGGGGGGGGTGAATCGCGCACCACCGCTCTGATGCTGGCTGACGTATTCTCAGGTCACGGGTTTCGGGCGGGGGCGGGGTTTATATCCCGCCGGTTGGGGGCCCCTGGCAATTCTCCGGGCCTAGATGGATTTGAGCGGCCGCCTGTTTTCGACCAGTCCCGCTGGCGTGAAATGGACATGTTCCATCATGGCAGGACCTGGCCTGTAGGCCGGTTAGGTGAGTCCTCGGGGGGGCACGGTGGCCTGGCCCATGATCGGGGCCCACTCATCTGTGGGTGGGCCTGTGCTGTGGGGGCACTCTTACCTTCCGCGCCGGCCTCTGTAGAACTGCGCCATGGCTGGCTAGGAGAAGAAACACCCTGCGCATGCGCAGGAACATGCCGGCCGGTCTGCGCATGCGTGAAACCACACCGGCGGTTCTGCGCATACGCCAACTCACGGCGGCCCTTCGGTGGCAGTTGGTGCGGTGCCAACCCCTCCGCTGTCAGCCTAGGATTCCGCACCTTCCGGTCGGCCCGGGCCGGAGAGGTTTGCGCCTCTCCTGGCGCGGCGTCGGGCCATCCAGCCAGTTGCGGGAGAATCCTGCACAAGGTAAAAAAAAACATGAGGTACAAGAGTTAAATGTTTAAATACTAAATGAGGTGGAACGTAAGAGGGATTTCAAGACACCGCATGCAACATATAAAGAATTAGGATACACAATATCAAATTTAGGGAATAATGTCATTCTCCATTAATGTAAGGAACAAACTATCTCTGACTTTGACATTATTGTTTCAATTTGGCGCTACATTTTCCAGAGCTTTGTGCCAGATAGCCTGGAGTTGGAGGCCTCATTTGAATTGGATGGTCAAAGATTAAAGAAAATTATGGTAATATCTAATAGACATTTTTATTTGAGGTAAAAAGAGAAGTCAAAAAAAGCAGATTTTATTACAGTCAGTTACATAGAGGTCTATCCAGTTTTTAACGTAGTTTTTTGTATTTGGCATAATATTACCAGTTACCGGTTAGCTTCACATCGATTCCCTTTATTATTTCAGTAAATCCACCTAATTGTAAGTTAGCGTCCTAAATAATTGATGCTGGAGTTTCTTTTTAGTCTTGAAAACCTTCCAAGTTCAGTTTCAGACTTTCATTTCCACAGTTTAACTGAATGCCTCAATATGTGTTTGCCCTTTCAAACAGGTTAGGATTTTAAAATGTAATCAGTCTGATTGACACTTCTGGCTTTCATAGTCATGTGAATATGCCATGAGGCTGCCTCTGGAGGCAGCCACCTTGAGAGCAGTTAAGTAAAGACTGCCATTGAGGCAAGACACCAAAGGAGGCTGCAATCCTGAAACATGAAACAAAATACTCTTTAAGGGCTAAATTATCCACCCCGTCCCGCCGGTGGGATCCTCCAGTCCTGCCGATGGTGACCGTACCCCCGTGGCGGGTCCCCCGGAGATGTGGCTGGCGAACAATGAAAAACACCATTGAAATTTGGGTGGACTGGAAGTTGGCACTGCCAATGTGAGCCGCCTCCGCTGTCAGAAAACTGAGGGTGGTGGGGGGGGGGGGGGGGGGCGGCAGAAAATCATGCCCTTTGTTTCTGAATGGATTAGCTATGCTGAAGAGCTAAAACTGAATTTTCATTTCTTTGGAATGTTGGGGGCATAATATTTCAGAGGCTCCATAATACCCAGGATAAGATTTATTTTACAATCTAGATTTACAGCAAAGAAAACGTCATGGGCCGTTCCTGAGACTAAGGGCTGGATTCACCATTTTTGAGCCGAAGTGCGAAGGATCTGTGGTGTTTTACGTCAAGAGAGTAATCGGGCCCCCTCACCGATCCTGCAACCGGTGAGGGGCTAATAGTCGCACCGCCTAAAATTCCCGGCTTCCACAATAAAAACAGCTGGAGAGTGGCCTGGTCTGCATGCGCACGGCGACAACTTGCAGTGGTCATGCCGTAAAACATGGCGCAGGCCATGCGCTGACCCGACTTGCGAGATAGTGCCTCCTGGCCACTTCTTGGCTACCACCTGGCCACCCCCTGACCATCCTCCGCCAGTCCCCTAAGCCAGCAGCACGACTCCCACCCGACTGTGGCGGCACTGGACACAGTCCGCAGCCACCACACCGGGTTCCCGACCACTGAGACCACACATCCCCCACGCGGTCAGGAACTCGGCATTTTGGGGATGGAGCATCGGGGGAGGGCCTTCAGCTGAGGCCATCCCAATGGTGTGCCACATGCAATGTGATGACGCCATTTCAGATGGGGCGGAGCATACAAATCCCGCGTCCAAAGGGATTCTCCGCCCAATCGGCAATGATGAAATTGGTGTTGGGGAACGGTGAATCCTGCCCTCAGTGTTGACTCTGTGGCAGGATTATTGGACATCTCTGACAGCAAAATTGGGGCTTGCACCTGCACCAATTCTCTGACCGTTAAGGGGCTAGCACCGGCGCCACGTGGAATATGATTGGTTCCAACGAGAAATGGTGCCGTATTCACCAGGATTGGGATTGACACTCAGGAGGTTGACAAGCTGCAGCTGCATATACGCACTGCACTCCCCACACACACCACTCCAGCCAACAAGATGGCAGCAAGAAGAATGGCACCCCATTTCACTGACGCAAAACCCAAGGCTCGGCTGGGCATCATGGAGGACAGGTGAGCGAGCCGGTACCCCGGAGTGTCAAGGAAGATGCCAGCCGCCACCTTTCGCCATGCCTGGGTGCAGGTGGCAGAGGTAATCAATGACGTGGGCAACACCATGAGGACCGGCCAGCAGTGCTGCAAAAAACTGCACAACCGCCTCAGAGTGGCCAGCACTGTATGCCCAGTGCCTACACCTATCCTCCACACCCATAACTGCCACCCCTCCCCCCTCTCCCACCAGGAGGGCTGCCGAATCCCCACCCTGCACCACATGCCGGCAGCCATACTGGCCACCAGGGCTGGGTGCACTGGCCACTGAAGCCGCTAGCTACTCACCCCCTGGGCTGCATGCCTTGGTCTGGCTGAGACTGTGGGTTCTTTGTGCCCCCACCCCAGGATAAGGCTGCTTACAATCGCCGAGAGTGGGAGAAGACTGGAGAGGGACTGTCGGACCTGCCGCCCTTCACTGCAGCAGAACAGACGTGAACAGTTGGCCTGAAGAAAGGGCAGTCACTGAGGCGGGCGTCGGCATTAGGTGAGGAGGTGAGACCCCACTGCGTGTGGATCCCCTTGGCACGTGTGTCATACCCCCCCCCCCCCCCACCACCATCACCCATCCACCCACTCCCACACCCCCACACCCACACTACCCCACCACCACCCCTGCTCCACAACCTCCCACACCCCCTCTCCACCACCGACCATCTTTCCCCTCGCCACATGCCCACCTTCTCCCTACCACCCCACTATCCACCTCCCCAGCCCATGATGCAATCATGAATATTATCTCCTGTCTTGCAGGAGCTGCTGGTGATGGCGCGTGATGTGATTGTGTCCCCGGCCGTGCCCCCCCCCCCCCCCCGTCTCCAACCACAAACACAGTCGCAAGTGGAGAGCAGCAACGATGACACAGACAGGAATCCTCGACCCGCATCCTGTGACACCCTAGAACTGGAGTTCCAGCAAAAACACCGAATTTCCATCACTGCTGTCTCCAACACCCCCCACCATCACAGAGACAATTACCTCGGTTGGGCACTTTAGTGAAGAGGCTCCTGGGATGCTATCTGGTATGCACCACACGTACATGCTCTGGAACATCAGGTGGATGGATGTAGGAATATTGGAAGGGGCGGACGGTCAGTGGATGGGCCAACTTCAAGAATTAGCTGCCGTCCAGATGGGTTTCAGGCTTCTGGAATGGATGGATCGACTGCGGAGAGGCAGTTGCAGAGCCAGTGACATGATGAGGGGTGTCAGTGAGCATCCAGAGCTTGCAGGTGGAGTTGGAGGTGACCAACCCATGCAGGAGCAGCAGGTAGTGCTGATTATGCATGCCATCCAGGCCAACACCACATGGGTGTCATCTGCTGTGGAGGTCTTGGCAAAGGTTTCGACCATGGGTCAAGATGTCCGAGGCCTTGGACCATCTGTACCGGCGGTGACCGAGCAAGGACAGGGTTGCCCTATCACAGGCAGCCATGTACCTGAGCCACCTGGACATTGCAGAGGCACTCCAGAGCATGGGTCAGTCACAGCGGGTCATGGCTGAGGGTGTTGGTGACATTCCCTAGGCACTGGCCAACATGGCACAGCCAAAGAGAGAGGTGGTCCAGTCCCAGAGAGAGATGGCACATCACTGACGATGTGGCACAGAACCAGAAGGTGGTGGCACATTTGCAGCGTGATGTGGTGCAGTCCCAAAGGGAGGTGATCCACTTCCTGTGTTCCATGGCCACGAGCATGGAGATCCTGGTCGAGGCGAGAGTGGGTCTTCAGGACTGGCAACGGCAGGTGGCGGGGGAACCTCAGTGGTTAACTCTGCTCGCACCCAGTCACATCAGGCACCCCAAGGGAGGAGAAGACAATCGGGTCCATAGCAGTGTCTCCCGCAAGGAGGGTTTTGGAGCACTGCAGTGCCTTGAACTCCTCCCCCTTCTGTCCGTGGCACATCACTAGGACAGTGGACAGAATAGGGCAGCACCATGCCACCAGTGGCACCCAAGCAGCAGCCTAGTCCATCCAGGTCACTACCAAAGAGGAGCCAGGCTATAGGGCAGGAATCACAGCAGGTCGCCTCCACTCCAAATGTACCACCAGCAGATCCACCGAGGCGTAGAGTTAGGACCATAAGGCCAGAAATATAGACACCAGTTAGGATGGCATGGGTGCATCACATAAGATAGCAATAGAGATGAGGGCATAATCCTGTATATATGTGTTCACAGACTACTTGGTACTCTGTCAGAAGGGTGTGAGTGATGGGCTGGTCTACTCTGGGCTGGCTGCAGAGCGGGCACAGGGGGCGAGGATGGGAAATGGATAGGCAAACGTTGGAGGGACATGTCCGAGGACCGTATTTCAGACAGCGTTCACCGCTCTGGTGTCGCATCCCGATCCCAATCCCTGGCCTTTATCCTCCTCCTCCAGCATGCTGCCACTCTGGGCGATGTTGTGGACCACCACAATTTGGGAGAAGTAGCGCTATACTGGAGGGTCCAACAGCTGTACCGCATCATCAGGATGCCAAAGCACCATTCAATCACGTCCCTGGTCGCGGCATTGGTGTCATTGTTGCAGGTCACCACGTTGGTCTGTGGCCTCCGGAGAGGCGTCATCAGCCACAACCGTAGCAGATAATCTCTATCGCCCAGGAACCAACCCCCCCCCAGACCGGGGGGGGGGGGGGGGGGGGGGGGGGGGGGGGGCCGCATAGAAGAGGTCAGGAGCCGTCGAGTATGCCAGGAAATAGGTGCCATGCACACTGCCTGGGTGTTGGGCGCAGATGTGCATGATGCACGTCTAATGGTCACACTCCAGCTGCGCGTTCATCGAGGGGAGGCCCTTTCGGTTTGTGTAGTGTGGCCTGTCATCTGCAGGTGCTTGTAGGGTGAACCCTGCTGCCTGGGCAACCTGGTGGGCTCAGTCCACATTGAAATTGAAGTATTGTGCGACTGGGCATATAGGGTCTTCGTGACTGCAGGAATGCACCTGTGCATGAACCTGGGCAACTGAAAGGATCTCATTGTGTGGAATTTAGGGGGATCGCCATCTTGACGGCCTGGGAGACCCCCACCAAATCCAATTCCGCCTGGTCCCAGTTTGTGGAGACCAGTCCTAAACAGTGCCCGTCTGGGGTCTCCTCAGCGAGGCCATTAGATTCTGTTTGATGGTTAACTCTGGTGGAGACATATTTTAATGTGTCTAACTGCACACTTCAATATGGAAATTTAGGTTGTGACATCTCATGTGATTCCTTTCGATCTCGCGAGGCGTGATGAACCGGGTAAATCTCGCGAGAGACTTCTCATGCGATTTACCGGCTGCATTGCGTTCCAATTCGGGCGCGACACAGCTGCTAATCACACAGTTAATCATGTTTTGGGGGCTTCGGGGGTTTCTCACCAGTCTAGCCAACCCTTGGAAATTTGTTCAGCAATGGGGAACAAATCTCGCTGGCCAGACCGGCTCCTCAGAGATCGGGGTGCCATTTTGAAAGGATGCCCCGATCTATAAGTGAGCTTGAGGGTCCCAACAACCCGCACCCATGGACAATGCACCTCCCCGCAGACATGGGCACCATTGACCCCCTCCCCCACCCCCGCCCAAGTGAGCTCACCTCGCTATGGGGTCACTGAGTGCCCCCCACCTTTTGGACCCCATTTTTAGTCCCCACTTTCAGGAGCTCCCTGACCTCATGATGCCCATTCATACCCATCCTCCGCCCCTCCACCCTTCATTATACCACTTCACCCCCCCCTTTCATGGGCATGGCCCCCCCTCAGGCCCAGACCATTGGCAGAGCCAACCTGGGCAATGCCACTATCACAGGGCACTGCCCGGCCCCAACCACCCAGGGGCTCCCATGGCCTCCGAGATCCCCAGAGAGACCATCATACCTGGTCTCCAGTACTAATCGGTATCCGGGTGAGGACTCACTGGTGCAGCCGATGACTCCCAGGAGCTGGGAGACTGCGGCCTCAATTCGGCCACGTCATATTTAAATGAGCCCAATGGCTCACCAATGGCTGGGTGCCGCGGGTCGGGTGACTCACATGTGCGTTTGTGCCCTGTACAAAACCCTTTGGGCCTCTCCCACAATGCTCCTGGTATAACGGGATTGGCGACGGGTGCAAGGTGGTGGGAAATTCGCACCCATCATCTCTGTTATGCGATGTGAATCCTATGAGCACATGTTGCTAACAATGCATCTCCTTTCAAGATCTTTTCGGGCGCAATAAAATGATCAGCCAATGCTGCATGTTTGCTTCAAAACTAACACGTCCTTTGCCCTACTGGGTGGAACAGTTTGACTAACCCGCCTCCCGATAATGCATTGCCCATCCATTTCTCATCCTGCCTTTGTTAAAACAGGAAATGGGCGGCTTCGAGAGAGATTGGATTCTTATTTCAAACTTGTATGCATTTTACTTCTCATCTAAGTCAAACTGATACATTTTGGGAGTTAAAATGACCCTTATTCACTTTCACCATGAACTCAGCCTTGTCCACGGCCATTATCTGTGGTGTTCTTTGTTTTGCTTATTTCAGGATGGTTGGCGTAGTGTTCACAAAGACCACAAAATAGCTTGAACTTAAACAAAGCTATAAATGTATTAACACTACCAACTTGGATTCAACACATCCTCCTAAAGAATACACAGTTGATTAATAGCATCTAAACTACACTCATCCACAGCTAATCTCACTATTGGTTTGAACTATGATCTGCACTCACTTACACTATCTGTACTTCTGACTCTCACTCGCTAACTCCTGCACAAACTCTCCCAGAAGCTTAGCACCACTGCCTTATATAGTTGTAACTGTAGCTCCCTCTAGTGGCTACTTTTGACACTTCATTAACCCTTGCAGTTCTGACAGTTATGATAATACTACATTACCTTTGAATGAACAAGACTGTTCACAAATCCTGTTCGGTCTTGTGCAGAATTTTTGACCCCATATCCTTTCTATCACAAAAAGTGCGTATTTCTGCTGTGTTAATATCGGCCACCCCACTGCCCCCCCCCCCCCCCCCCCCCCCCCCCACTCAGCCCACTTCCCCCCTCATTATCACAGACTATTTACTGATCACCTGGTAATACTCTCACCACTGAGCCAGAAGGTTGTGGGGTCAAGTTCTGGCTGCCACTCCAGTGCAGCTCTGAGAGAGTACTGCTTTGCCAGAGACACCAGAGGATTCTCTGGTTGAGGAAAAAGGAAGGTTGAGGAAATTGGAAGAAATGCTCTGGAAGGTCAAGTGTCCGAAAAGATGAGATGGAGAAAAACTGGAAAAATGGAATGGAGTCCTGACAGACAGTGGGATATGAAGTATATTTGAGATAGCTGTGGGAGTCATTGAGTTCTGAAATGAAATTCATTGATTGTCTAACCCCAGAAATGACAGCAGGGAAGAGAAGTTGAGGAAGGGAAGAGTCGGAGATGGACCATGTAAAGTTGAAGGAAAGAGAGAAATAGTGAGCAAAGTTAGTGACATTTTGTAATTTAGGATCAGAGTAAGAAATGGCATTGGCACAGTCACCAATGTAACACAAAAGGAGGCAAGAGAGACAGTCTGTGTAAAATTGGAACAAGGAGTATTCTACAAAAAGACCCTTAGAAATACCTTTTACTTGGAGGAAGTGAATGAGGTTAAATTAGAACCTGTTCAATGAAGAAAAGAAATACTTGCATTTATGTAATGTTTCTCAAGGCCACTGCACATTTCAGAGTGCCTTACAATCAATTGAATCCTTTACGAAGTGTAGTCACTGCTCTATTGTAGCAAGTTTCCAATTTCCTGATCCAAACCATTTTCTTTTCACTATGGGCATCCCAACATAATTTTTTCCTCCCTCAGGATGACCTGAGGGCTCTCCGCTTATTCCTTGAACAGAGATCCAACCAGTCCTCCACCATCATCCTCTTCTACTGGCAGCACTTTGATCTATGCGCTGGTATAGAAGTTGATTTTAGAAGGTAAATCCCAGAATCAGCTTCTGAATTTTTCATTATTAACCATCTTCAAGGAGATAAATTGTATATTCTGATATGCCTTATGGTGTACATCTGTTGCTCCATCAAAATCAAAGTTTCCATTGATTAGATGTTTATATGTTGTCTGGGCTGACAATGAAGTGCTGGAGGTATTCAGAAAACTTAGTTATGGTAGCAAAGCAACACAGCAATCTATAATTTTAGACTAAAAGGAAATCTTTTCACCAACTCGTAGTCACTTTTTCTGGGAAGTCTCAATGTGCTTTTATGCAATGAATTACTCCTAAGTGCGATAACTATCGTATAGAAAGACATAGCTGACAGTCAATGAACAGCAAGATCCCACATACACGCAGGCGGGATTCTCCCCTACCCGGCGGGGCGGGGGGGACCAGGCGTAGCGGAGTGGCGCCAACCACTCCGGCGTCGGACCTCCCCAAAGGTGCGGAATTCTCCGCACTTTTAGGGGCCAAGCCCTCACATTGCGGGGCTAGGCCCGTGCCGGAGCAGTTGGCACCACACCGACTGGCGCCCAAAGCGGCTCCAGCGGCCTTTGACGCCCGCCGCCCGGCGCCGGGGCTGACCGAAAGGCCTTCGCCGGTTCGCGCATGCGCCGGTGCGTCAGCTGCCGTCACCACCGGCGCATGCGCACTGGGGGATTTTCTTCTGCCTCCGCCATGGTGGAGGCCGTGGCGGCGGTGGATGAAAAAGAGTGCCCCCACAGTACTGCCCCCCCCCCCCCGCCGATCGGTGGGCCCCGATCGCGGGCCTGGCCACCGTACCCAGGGTCCGATCGCCCCGCGCCCCCCTAGGACCCCGGGAGCCCTCTCGCGCCGCCGATCCCGCCGCCACCAGAGGTGGTTCAAACCACAGCAGCGGGAGAGGCCTCCCAGCGGCGGGACTTCGGCCCATCGCGGGCCGGAGAAACGCCACAGGGGACTCGCCGATCGGTGGGTGGTGTTTCCCGCCCCCACCAATTCCCGGGTGGCGGAGAATTTCTTCCACGGTGGTGGCGTGATTTTCGGCGGCCCAAGGCGATTCTCCGACCCTGCGGGGGACGGATAATTTTGCCCATTAAGTCAGATGACCTAAAGCTTGGTCAAAGAGGTAGTTTTAAGGAATGGTTTAAAGGTGGAAAGCAAGAGAGGCAAAGATGCATAGGGATTTTCCAGGACTTTGGTACCCAGGGATTTGAAGATGTAGCCACCAATGGTGGAGCATTTATGATTGGGAATGTGCAAGAGGCAAGAATAGGAGGAACACAGATATCTCAGGGCCTGTGGGTCTGGTGGAGATTGCAGAGATAGGGACGTAAAAGGCTATAGTGGGTTTTGAAAAATTATAAAAGTCCTAAGGTCAAGACATTGCTTGACCAGGAGTCAGTGTATGTCGGCAATCATGGGGGTGATAAGGGACACACCTGTCCTTCTAGCCTCTGCCACCTTCTTTTCTTAAAATGTTCTTTATTGAGGTTTTTTGTAATTTACAGAACAAAGATAAGTGCGGACACACATTTGAAAACAAAAGAAAAATAAAGAGAACAATATATACATTGGGCGGCTTCTATTATTACATCGGTTGTCTTGCATTATTTACAATGTTACAGCTTCTTGTTTTTTGTTTTCCAGCAGGTGTTTGGTTCTGGCTGGGTCCCCTGCTCCACTAACCTCCCCCCCTTTCTTCCTAACTCCCTCCCCCTCTGGCCATCTGGCATGTCTTCTTCCCTCTTCTGCTCTTGTGTCCTGCTCCAGTTGGGTTGGCGTGATGGTATGTATTTTATTATTTGCTGGACATGGTTGGGTTCCATGCCTCCTATTCCACCCCTCCTCCCACTCCTTGTTATACCGTAAATACCCTCTCTTTTCCTTTGGATTGTTGGCTGATGGCTACAAAAAGGTCTTGGAACAACTGGGTGAATGGCTCCCACGTTTTGTGGAAGCCCTCTTCCGGCCACTGGATGGCAAATTTAATTTTCTCCATTTGGGGAAATTCTTTTTTTTTTTCTTTTTATAAATTTAGATTACCCAATTCATTTTTTCCAATTAAGGGACAATTTAGAGTGGCCAATCTACCTAGCTTGCACATTTTTGGGTTGTGGGGGTGAAACCCACGCAAACACGGGGAGAACGTGCAAACTCCACACGGACAGTGACCCAGAGCCGGGATCGAACCTGGGACCTCAGCGCCGTGAGGCCGCAGTGCTAACCCACTGCGCCACCGTGCTGCCCCATTTGGCGAAATTCTGATAGGTCAGACAGCCAGTCTGCAGCTTTGGGTGGTGCTACTGATCGCCAGTCGAGCAGGATCTCCCATGGGCGATTAGGGAAGCAAAGGCAAGGGCACGAACCTCCTCCCCATGAAGAGATCCGGTTGTTCTGACACCCCGAAGACTGCCACTCACGGGCAAGGCTCCACCCTCATCCCCACCACCTAGGACATTGCGTCAAAGAAGGCTGTTCTGGGCAGCATGTGGTGCAGTGGGTAGCACTGGGACTGCGGCACCAAGGACCCGGGTTCAAATCCCGTCCCTGGGTCACTGTCCGTGTGGAGTTTGCACATTCTCCCCGTGTCTGCTTGGGTTTCACTCCCTCAACCCAAAGATTTGCTGGTTAGGTGGATTGGCCACGCTAAATTGCTACTTAATTGGAAAAGAAAAATAATTTAAATTTATTTTAAAAAAAGAAGGCTGTCCAGTACCAGCAAGTCTGGGGCAAGACCTCCTTGGCACTGTTCGCCTTTGTCCTCCACCTCCGGAGGAAGAACCTGCTCATTCGGGTTCTAGTTAAGTGGGCTCTGTGTCCCACTTTTAGCTGCATTAGGCTTAGCCTTGCGTATGTGGAGGTGGAGTTGACTTTATGCAGTACTTTTCTCCAGAGTCCCCACCGTATTTTAAAGCCCAAGTCCTCCTCCCACTTTTCTCTTGTCTCATCCAGTTGAGTGTTAGCCCTCCTTGGTAGTCAGCCATGCATGTCACTGCAATTCCTCTTCCCTGGGATGTCTGAGCCCAATAGGTCCTTCGGCAGTGATTGTTATGGTGACCATGGGTATGTCCTCATTTCCCTGCATGAGACGTTTTTGACCTGCATGTATCTTAGTTCGTTCCCCCCCATCAGCTGGAACTTCTCTGTTCGTTCCTCGAGTGTTTTCATTCTGTCATCAGTGTAGAAGTCCCTACCTGTAAAAGCCACCCTGCCATGTCTTCACCTTTTGAAGGTGCATCCATTATCACAGGCGTGAACCTGTGGTTACTGCAGATGGGGGCATTTTCGGACATTTTGGTTAGCCCAAAGTGCTGTCGCAGCTGGTTCCACGACTGGAGTGTTGCTATGACCACTGGGCTTGTTGAATACATGTTCTGTGGGGACGGAAGTGCCGACGTGGCCAGGGCCCGGAGGGAGGTTCCCCTGCAGGAGCCCTCCTCCATAAATACCCACTCAGTTTCTGGCTCTTTTATCCACCTTTTTACCCTCTCCGCGGTTGCTGCCCAGTGGTAATATTGTAGGTTTGGGAGGACTAGGCCCCCATGGTTCTCGCTCTCTGTCGTACTCTTTTTGGAATCCTTGTATTCTTCCCTCCCCACAAAAATGCCATGATCAGTTTTTCGAGTGAGTTCGAAAAAAGCCTTGGGGATGTAGATTGGGATGGATCTGAACTGGAAGAGGAACCTGGGCAGTACGTTCATCTTGATCGTCTGTACTCTCCCTGCCAAGGAGAGTGGGAGTGTATTCCATCTCTGCAGGCACAGTAACAGAGCAGATGGGGCCTGTGGACCCATGGAGATTCACCCACCCAGGAAAGAAGGAGTGGGTGCAGGCGATGTAGTTGTTGACTCTGAGAGTGTGTTGTCTGGAGCTTCGGTCCAGCGTGTCGGCGACGGTTGAGGAGTGGGGGTAGGCAAGGGGGTGGTGGATGGCGACAGGGGGGTGGTGGATGTTGGAAGTGTAGGCTCGGGAGAGTACAGGAGCCTGGGGAGGGGGGGCGTAAGGGGTTGGGAGGGTGGCGGTAGGCAGTGAGGGGGTGGGGAACACGTTGACATGGGGACCAGCGGGGGCCAGGTTCCGGAGGGAGACCGTATCTTGCCGTCCGTCTTGGTGCGCGACATAGGCATATTGGGGGTTGGCGTGCAGCAGCTGGACCGTCTCGACTAGGGGGTCAGTCTTATGGCTCCTCGTATGCGTCCGGAGAAGGACAGGTCTCGGAGTTGTCAGCCAGGATGGAAGCGAGACCCCGGAGATGGACTTCCTAGGGAAGATACACAAACGTTCGTGAGGGGTCTTGTTCATGACTGTGAAGTGGAGTGATTTAATGGAGTGGAGCGCGTCGGGGAGAACCTCCTGCCAGCGGGGGGTTGGGAGACTTCTAGACCGAAGGGCAAGAAGGACGGCCTTCCATACCGTCGCGTTCGCCCTCTCCACCTGCCGTTTCCCTGCGGGTTGTAGCTCGTAGTCCTGATCGAGGCAATGCCCTTATTGAGCAGGTACTGACGCAACTCATCACTCATGAAAGAGGTGCCCCGGTCACTGTGGACGTATGCAGGTAAACCGAACAGGGTAAAAATGCTGTGCAGTGCCTTTATAACAGTGGCCGAGGTCATGTCGGGTAATCGGATAGCAAAGGGGAAGCGGGAGTACTCGTCAATGACGGTCTGGAAGTATATGTTATGGTTGGTGGAAGGGAGGGGCCCTTTGAAGTCGATGCTGAGGCGCTCAAAGGGCCAGGAGGCCTTTACCAGGCGAGCTTTGTCTGGCCGGTAGAAGTGCGGTTTGCACTCCGCGCAGACTTGGCAATCCCTGGTCATGGCCCTGACCTCCTCGGTGGAGTAGGGCAGGTTGTGGGCCTTAATAAAGTGGATAAGCCGAGTGACACCCGGGTGACAGAGGTCATTGTGGATAGCCCGAAATCGGTCGTCTTGCGCGCTGGCACATGTGCCGTGGGACAGGGCATCTGAGGGCTCATTGAGCTCCCCAGGGCAATACTTGATATCATAAGTATAGGTGGAGAGTTCGATTCTCTACCTCAAGATTTTGTCGTTTTTATTTTGCCCCGTTGTGCATTGTCAAACATAAAGGCAACCGACCGTTGGTCAGCGCCGAGGGTGAACCTCCTACCGGCTAGGTAGTGCCTCCAATGCTGCGCAGCTTCCACAATGGCTCGAGTTTCCCTCTCGACAACAGAGTGTCGAATCTCGGAGGCGTGGAGGGTTCTTGAAAAGAAGGCTACTGGACTGCCCGCCTGGTTGAGGGTGGCGGCCATGGCGACGTCTGATGCATCGCTCTCTACCTGGAAGGGGATGGACTCGTCCACTGCGTGCATGGCGGCTTTGGCAATATCTGCCTTGATGCGGCTGAAGGCCGTGCGGGCCTCAGCCGTCAGGGGGAATATAGTGGCCTTGATAAGTGGGAGGGCCTTGTCCGCATAGTTGGGACCCAATGGGCATAGTAGGAGAATAGCCCAGGCAGTGTTTGAGTGCCTTGAGGCTGTGAGGAAGGGGAAGTTTATTAGGGGGCGCATGCAGTCAGGGTCGGGCCCTAGAACACCGTTTTTCACAACATAGCCGAGGATGGCGAGCCGGGTTGTGCGGAAAACGCACTTCTCTTTGATGTGAGGTTGAGGAATTGGGCGGCCTGGAGGAACCTCTGGAGGTTGGCATCGTGGTCCTGCTGGTCTTTTCTTTTAAATTTAGAATACCCAATTATTTTTTCCAATTAAGGGGCAATTTAGCGCTGTCAATCCACCGATCCTCACATCTTTTGGGTTGTGAGGGTGAAACCCACGCAGACACGGGGAGAATGTGGAAACTCCTCACGGACAGTGACCCAGGGCCGGGATTTGAACCCAGGTCCTCAGCACCGTAGGCAGCAATGCTAACCACTGTGCCACCGTGCTGTCCCTCCTGCTGATCATGACCGCAGATGGTAACATTGTCCAAGTACAGATATGTAGCCCGCAACCTGTACTGGTCCACCATTCGGTCCATCGTTCTCTGGAAAACCGAGACCCCATTAGTGACGCCAAAAGGGACCCTGAGGAAGTGGAAGAGTCGGCCGGCTGCTTCAAAAGCAGTGTAGTGGCGCTCTTCCGGGCGGATCGGGAGCTGGTGGCAGGCAGACTTCAGATCGGGCCAGACAGACTCTGGCGAAATGTCCCTTTTTGCCGCAGTCGCTGCATGTCACGGTGCAGGCTGGGCAACGCTGCCGTTGGCCCTGCCTGCAGAAGTAGCAAGACGGTCACCGGGCTGCACGGGCAGCTGTGCGGCACAGGCCTGGGACGTAGTCGGGTCTGGCGAAGGTCGTGTCTGTGGTGTCCACGAGGGGTTCACTGGGTCTGCTGGGAACGCACTGAGGCTCTGGTCGGCCACCTCCAATGAGGTGGCTAGTTTTACCGTGTCCTGTAGATCAGTGGCCCCGTTTTCCAGCAGTCATTGCTAGATGTAGTTAGACCGGACCCCAGCCACGTAGGTGTCCCGGATCATCAGGTTCATGTGCTCGTCGTCCTTCGCACCCCTGTAGTTGCAGTTTCGGGCGAGTAGAGTCAGGTTCTCTAGAAACTTGTCCAGTGATTCTCCGGTGCGTTGTCGGCAGGTAGTGAGGAGGTGCCGCGTGAACACTTTGTTCACGGGCTTCACAAACTGTTTCTTTAGAATCGCGACCTCCGCTTCGTACATGGCTGTGTCCTCATTCGTACCCGAGATTCTTTGGCTCACCCGAATGTGGAGGAGGCGCAGAGGGAGGCGTTTCAATGGAGTCGAGGTAGGCCTCAAAACAGCGGAGCCAGTAGGAAAAGATTCCCTTAGCTTCTGCTGTTCGTGCGTCGAGTTCTAGTTTATCAGGCTTCAGAGCGGCTGCCATAGTGATGTCGTTGGATAATAAATTGATGTGCGATCAATTCACTACAAGACAATGAGAACGAGTGAACATAGGCTTTATTATCCAAGAACTTGCCTGCCTGTGACTGCTGTAACAACTGAGCGCCGCCCCCAGGCGGCCGGTCTATATACCGTCCAGGAGGGGGCGGAGCCAGAGGCGGAGCCCACCAGGGTTCCAGTACAATACATGGAAGGAGATCATATTACCATTCCCTGGCCATAGGCCACAGTACTATACAGACAGCTTATATTATGGTGAGTACATTCACCACATCTATCAATTTCTTTCCCTTAAACATTCTGCCTTCTCATTTCCATATTCTCAATTAAGGCCATTAAAATCTAACTCTTGGACCTATCTTCAAAAATCTCTTGAAATAACTGATTCCAGTTTGTTTTAGTCATGCCTTTGTGAAGTTAATCTACGTTAAAGGCATTACAACCAGAATATTATCACAAAGATTGAACTCCTGCTGCCAAGTGGCAAGTGGGAGGAGGCTCGCTTAGGATGGCAACAGAACCTGAGAAGGCACATCCCTGGTGGTGGCCAATTAAACAGCTGCTGCCAGGGATGCTGTCCCAGTTGAGGACAATGGCATACCCTCAACCTCCAACAACAGCTTTCAGCAGCCATTGCTTAGGCTGCAGCTGCAAGTAGATGCCACCTAAAAGAGGAGTACATGCGGATGAGGTACGCCAAGCCCCTGGCAATCAGGAGATGAGGTGCTTGGCCATGGTGTAGCTATGGGGGAAGCCTGAGGAGGCCCTCCACAGACCATGAGTGCCCAAAAATGAGTGATCCCTCCCTGGAACCTGCGGGAGATTGTAAGATTTCACTGGACAATCACCCCACATGGCATATGGCTGTGATGGTGGGAATTGGTACTGAATTGGTCACTTAAGTGGCTCAATGGGACTGCTAGCTGGCATCTGGCCTGCCAGCTTTCCCAACACTGGCAAGTGGCATTGGAGCAGGAAGACATCAGAAAAGCACCTCGCCACCCCCTCCCTCCCCACCCGCAACCACCACAACACCTCCTTGCAGCATCTTGCCTGCCTTCCCACCTTTATCTATTGCCAAAGGACTGGTAAAATTCCAGCCTATCTTCCTGTTAAGATGTTTTTGTTCATCACTTCTAAGAGGTTTCATTTTCTTTGGCATGACACTGGTTAACACGTTCATGTAAAATTACCTTTATGCACTCTTTCAACACAGTCCATTAATCCCTTTATTTGAAGTTTATAATTAACTATTTCCCCTCCATTTATCAAAAGCACAGGTATTGGGTTCATTAATTACAAATTTCCTATGTCAATTTATTTTATATTACACCATTACATTTAACTATTTGAAAATTATAATTGTAGAACACATAAAATCTGACTTGTCTCTGAAGCCTATCTTTAGTAATATGTTTTGGAAACGAGGGAATCATATTCAGACCATTAGTTCATTAAATGCTTCCATAGATACGTTAAAATAGAATTTACATGGGCAAGGTAATCTGCTTGCTGCCAGAGGGAGAGAAGCCCTGTGAGATTTATTTTCCCCTTAGTTTTCAGATTGCAACAGGCAGTAGAGAAAATAAATCTGGAGTGCACAACCTGCTGTCCTGTTCGCCAAATGATCAGCACCATTTTTGTGGGATCCTTAAATGGCCCAGGCGCCCACTGACAACAGGGAACTTGTTAGCCCTTCGAAATCAGGGTCAAAGGAACACTAACAGGATTCCAATGTAATCTTCAGGCCCCAAATGGGCAGAATGTGTACTACACCCACTCTGCCCATTGGTTCTTGTTTAACGTAGATTAACCTAACCCACTTGCCTCAAAGGAACCACTTCCAGCTGAGGAAATGTGTTAAACTAGTATGTCAGGGAGTGGGTACCGGAGCAATACATCAGAAGGTGAAAAAATTGAGCGAGAACAAGGGAATCGGGCCAGTATGGCTCTGAGGAAGAGCAGACAGGGAGATGTTGCTGAAAACAGCGGGACTGGTGGCCTGAAGTGCATATGTTTTAATGCAAGAAGTATAACAG
Organism: Scyliorhinus canicula; assembly: GCF_902713615.1. Classification (NCBI taxonomy): domain Eukaryota; kingdom Metazoa; phylum Chordata; class Chondrichthyes; order Carcharhiniformes; family Scyliorhinidae; genus Scyliorhinus; species Scyliorhinus canicula. Next base: position 69,580,101 of record NC_052156.1, on the reverse strand, counting down.
CTTGTATTGGTACTTGGAACTATGATGTTGTTGCCATTACAGAGACATGGTTGAAGGAAGGACAGGATTGGCAGCTAAACATTCCAGGATATAGATGTTTCAGGCAGGATAGAGGGGGATGTAAAAGGGGTGGAGGAGTTGCGCTACTGGTTTAGGAGAATATCACAGCTATACTGTGGGAGGACACCTCAGAGGGCAGCGAAGCTATATGGGTGGAGATCAGGAATAAGGAGGGTGCAGTTAAAATGTTGGAGGTTTATTACAGGCCTCCAACAGCCAGCAGAAGATAGAGGAGCAGATAGGTAGACAGATTTTGGAAAGGAGTAAAAGCAACAGGATTGTTGTGATGGGAGACTTTAACTTCCCCAATATTGACTTGGACTTATTTAGTGCTAGGAGTTTGGACAGGGCCGAGTTTGTAAGGAGCATCCAGGAGGGCTTCTTAAAACAATATGTAGATAGTCCAACTAGGGAAGGGGCTGTACTGGACCTAGTATTGGGAATGAGCCCGGCCAGATGGTAGAAGTTTCAGTAAGGGAGCGTTTCGGGAACAGCGAACACAATTCAGTAAGTTTTAAAGTGCTGGTGGACAAGGATAAGAATGGTCCTCAGGTGAATGTGCTAATCTGGGGGAAGGCTAATTATAACAATATTAGGCGGGAACTGAAGAACCTAGATTGTGGGCGGATGTTTGAGGGTAAATCAACATTTGACATGTGGGAGGCTTTCATATGTCAGTTGAAAGGAATTCAGGACCGGCATGTTCCTGTGAGGAAGAAGGATAAGTATGGCAAATTTCGGGAACCTTGGATAACGAGAGATATTGTAGGCCTTGTCAAAAAGAAAAAGGCGGCATTTGTCAGGGCTAGAAGGCTGGGAACAGACAAAGCCTGTGCGGAAATAAGGAAAGTAGGAAGAAACTTAAGCAAGGAGTCGGGAGGGCTAAAAGGGGTCATGAAAAGTCATTGGCAAATAGGGTTAAGGAAAATCCCAACGCTTTTTACACGTACATAAAAAGAAAGAAGGTAGCCAGGGAAAGGGTTGGCCCACTGAAGGATAGGCAAGGGAATCTATGTGTGGAGCCAGAGGAAATGGGGGAGGTACTAAATGAATACTTTGCATCAGTATTCACCAAAGAGAAGGAATTGGTGGATGTTGAGTCTGGAGAAGGGTGTAAGATAGTGTGGGTCACATTGAGATCCAAAAAGAAGAGGTGCCGGGCGTCTTGAAAAATATTAAGGTGGTAAGTCCCCAGGGCTTGATGGGATCTACCCCAGAATGAAGAAGGCAAGAGAGGAAATTGCTGAGGCCTTGACAGAAATCTTTGGATCCTCACTGTCTTCAAGTGATATCCCGGAGGACTGGAGAATAGCCAATGTTGTTCCTTTGTAGGGTAGCAAGGATAATCCAGGGAACGAAAGGCTGGTGAGCCTTATGTCAGGGTTAGAGAAATTACTGGAGAGAATTCTTTGAGACAGGATCTACTTCTATTTGGAAGCAAGTGGACGTATTAGCGAGAGATAGCACAGTTTTGTGAATGGGAGGTCGTGTCTCACTAACCTATACAGTTTTTTGAGGAGGTCACAAAGGTGATTGATGCAGGTAGGGCAGTGGATGTTGTCTACATGGACTTCAGTAAGGCCTTTGACAAGGTCCCTCGTGGCAGACTGGTACAAAAGTTGAAGTCACATGGGATCAGAGGTGAGCTGGCAAGATGGATACAAAACTGGCTAGGTCATAGAAGGCAGAGAGTAGCAATGGAAGGGTGCTTTTCTGATTGGAGGGCTGAGACTAGTGGTGTTCCGCAGGGATCAGTGCTGTTCGTAGCATATATAAATGATTTGGAGGAAAATGTACCTGGCCTGATTGGTAAATTTGCGGATGACACAAAGGTTGGTGGAATTGCGGATAGTGATGAGGACTGTCAGAGGATACAGCAGGATTTAGATTGTTTGGAGACTTGGGCGAAGAGATGGCAGATGGAGTTTAATCCTGACAAATGTGAGGTAATGCATTTTGGAAGGTCTAATACAGATCGGGAATATACAATGAATGGCAGAACCCTCAAGAGTATTGACAGTCAGAGAGATCTAGGTGGACAGGTCCACAGGTCACTGAAAGGGGCAACACAGGTGGAGAAGGTAGTCAAGAAGGCATACGGCATACTTGCCTTCAATGGCCGGGGCACTGAGTATAAAAATTGGCAAGTCATGTTGCAGCTGTACAGAACCTTAATTAGGCCACATTTGGAGTATAGTGTTCAATTCTGATCGCCACACTACCAGAAGGATGTGGATGCTTTAGATAGGGTACAGACAAGATTTACCAGGATGTTGCCTGGTATGGAGGGCATTAGCTATGATGAGAGGTTGAATAAACCCGGTTTGTTCTCACTGGAACGACGGAGATTGAGGGGCGATCTGATAGAGGTTTACAAAATTATGAGGGGAATAGACAGAGTGGATAGTCAGAGACTTTTTCCCAGGGTAGAGGGGTCAATTACTAGGGGGCATAGGTTTCAGGTGCGAGGGGCAAGGTTTAGAGGAGATGTACGAGGCAATTTATTTTACACGGAGGGTGGGTGCCGGAGGAGGTGGTAGAAGCAGGGACGATAGTGACGTTTAAGGGGCATCTTGGCAAATACATGAATAGGATGGGAATAGAAGGATACGGACCCCGGAAATGTAGAAGATTTTAGTTTGGACGTGCAGTATGTCGGCGCAGGCTTGGAGGGCCGAATGGCCTATCCTGTGCTGTACTTTTCTTTGTTCTTTGCTAACCTTCCTCATGACACCACGAAAATCAACTTCCTCAGTGCCAGTTCTTATGTAGCCCTTCACAACCCTCCCATTGCCCTCACACAGATTCACAAGCCTGCTCTACCTATATGGTGGCACAGTGGTTAGCACTGCTGTCTCACAGCACCAGGAATCCAGGGATTCTATGATTCTATGATAATATAGCTGCATCTGCCGAGTTGTGCATACAACTGCTGGATTTCTGACCTCTCCAACTGAAAAACTGCTTGCAACCGCCAGCAGCCCAGCCAGAAAAATGGTCGGGTTTCAGATGGATTCCATTGGCTGAGCAATATGATCACACTGTTAATTTTTTCCAATGATGTTTGGAACGTTAAAATGTACCCCTGCAAACCTCTATCTGCAACCAAATGCCTACCCACTTAGACCAAAAACCAATGACCAGGTGCATTGCTTTATTTTTCTAAAACACAAGTTATTTCAGCCCGACAGCTCTGGTTTGCTCATTTGGTGATCATTAGTTTTGAATTAAAACCCATTGTATAATTAGCATAAAAGTGTGGGGTTCTGTGATAAATTCACAGACACAAGGAACTGCAGACGCATACAGAATAAACTAAATAGCTGATCTGTGACAATGAATTCCAAGCATTCTTTTGCTATTATTAAAGAATATAATTAGTCATGAGCAGATGCACTGTCTCTGAGTTATGGCTCCTTTCAGCTTGTGGAAGGAATGCTAAAACTGTCGGTTAGCAATAAAATAACCTGGATACTGCTGACTTACTAACAGAAACACTCTTAGCCTATAAATTCTAGGAGGAATGATTTGAAAACCTGCAAATTTATCGGGCCAGAAATAGTGAGTCTTATTTTCTAGAAATGTCCATGTGACTCTGATGATCTCTATGACCTCATCCTTGCACTGTTCCACCCAACAGCCCAACCTCATGCCCTGCCTCGTCCCATCATTGGAGACAGAAATCTGCAGGCATTATAGAATTGCTCTCTAGAATTTGTTTCCGAAATTATTCATAGAGGCATGGTGGTACGGGGGTTAACACTGTTGCGTCACAGCGTAAGGGGCCCGGGTTCAATTCCGACCTTGGGTGACTGTGTGGAGTTTGCACGTTCTCCCCCATACCTGCATGGGTTTCCTCTGAGGGCTCCGGTTTCCTCCCACAATCCAAGATGTGCAGGTTAGGTGGATTTGCTATGCTAAATTGCCCCTTAGGGTCCAAAGATTTGTAGGTTAGGTGGGGTTACAGGGTTGCGGGATAGTGTGAAGTGTTCTTTCGGAGGGTTGGTGCACACTCAATGGGCTGAATGGCCTCCTTCTGCACTGTAGGTATTCTATGGTTCTATGGGATATGGGAAATCTCTGCATCACTCCTCATTTACATGGACAGTTAACAAACTCAAATTCTCCCCCAACCCCTGGGCCATGTCCAGTCCCTCATGTCAACAAACATAGTGATGTTTTGCTATACTTCAAAGTCAATTCAAGTGCACGGTGTTCTGAAATTTAATGTAAAGTAAACTTCAGAGTAATATTAGGGCCTGAGACAGTATTCATCATGATGGGAGAAGCAAAGACACAAACCAGATGAAAGAGATGCCATGGGCGCGATTCTCCGCAAATTCGGAGAGTCGTAAAGGCTGCCGTGAAACCGGCCGTGTTTCACAGCAGCCTCCGCGCCCCCTCCCGGGACCCGATTCTCCTCCCCGGTCGGGGCTAGGAGCACGGCCCCGTTAACCACGGCATCGCAGGCTTAGCGACCGTCGCTAAGCCCGCGTGCCAAGGGTCACGGCGGCTGACTTGCACGATGACGTCAGCCGCGCATGCGTGGATTGGATGGCTCCAAACCGCGCATGCGCGAATGACGTCATCACGCATATGCGTGAAACCCGCGTATGCGAGGGCCGTCATGCCCCTCAGCCGCCCCACGGACTGATCCAGTTGGGCGGCGGAGGAACAAAGAGTGCGCGGGTTTCGGACCTGCTGCCCGCGATTGGTGCCCACCGATCGCGGGCCTATGCCACCCTTGGCACGGCCGTGGTGCGGTCGTGCCAATCGGTGCCATGGTTGTCGGGAACGGAACTTTGCGGCCGTTTTCATGAACGGTGAGAGCAGATGTGTTTGCGTTCGTGAAAACGGCCATAAAGGCCTGGGAACTCGGCCCATCGGATAGGGGAGAATCGTTGTTCACCGTAAAAAAACAGCGAGCAGCGATTCGTGTCGTGGGGCGGCCGTGGGGGGGAGGGGGGAGAATAGCGGGAGGTCGGGAAAAATGTCGGGAAGGCCGTCCCGCTATTCTCCGACCCGTCGTGGGGGACGGAGAATTGCGCCCCATATATTTCCCTCAGTCCCCCACCCCCCAAGGCCCCCTTTTCAATCCTGTGTTTTCAGTAAAGTCTGCTCATCGTCTACATAGATCTGAAAGTCACATGCTGGCTTTCTGTTAATTATTTCAATGAGGAGATGATAAGAAACTGTGTGCCAGCTATTTCCTGACAACCATCACTGCTGCCTGATCTTCAAAATGTATTCCGAAGTGCAGAGTCTATTTTGTAATTTCTATCGAATTTGCAACACCTCTATGTCATTGTTTATGCTCCATGTGAGGTGCTTTGAAATCTATCTCACCTTATTAGCATGACCTTCTGAACCTTTCTCCCTCACGAACTAATCTAATTCCCCCCTTTATGATATTTCAAGCGATGTGCCCTCTCTATTTTGTGTTTTTGTTTTATTTGTTTAACTGTCTCTCAATAGGAACACCAAATCTTTAATAAATTGTTCAGTCCCTCAAGCATGTTCTTGCATTCAATTACATTAATGACCTGCATTACCTCAACTTAATTTACCTGCTTTTACTCCATTCCCCGTGATATATTTACCTGGGAAAATACAAATGCATTTCTTGTAGGGACTTCACAGCAGACAATGAGCCAAGGGAAAGCAGCTCACTATTATGAGCTGCATTGAAATTCAGGATCTAAATGTGAAGAGATTTGTATTCTAACCCACTTCACAATACAATCATCACATGGATACCGCATAATGTACAACTCAAACTGACAGGAACTCCAGTTGATGTCTAAGCAGTTTCCTTGAGGGTAGCATAAAATAAAATTTAAAAAGCTATACTATAATGGGATTCTGAAGTAGACGTTGTAATATACCTACATTAGCTTTAAACCAAAGTTAATGGTCCCGTACAGAATTCAAGAACAGCTGAAGGTAATAAAGTGAAGGGATGGACGAGGTTGCTCCTTGGAAATTTACTGTGGATTGAATTGTTTATGGAGTCTGGGTAGTTAAAGTGAGCTACTTTTATTCCTAACAACCTGGAGTTCGATAGGTTCCCATCTTTAGGATGGTAAAACAACTCTTAATCTAAGCTGTAAAGGTATAAGGAGGAAGGATGTTTGGAGAGGGGTAGAAATTCATTCACGTAGTGCTGCTTCAAAGCGGTGTTGTGCAAATTGTGTAGAATCTCGGGATGAACAATGACACAGGTTACTATATGCATGGCCCATTCTTCAGTGATATCAATGGAGAAACCCACATGGGCTGCACAGGGAGCAATCTGGGGTGCTGTCTGCCCTGGGGTATAAACATACCCTATATAGCACCACTTTGAAACAGCGAGAAAGGGACAGATTTTTACTTCCCTTCAGCTTATTTTCGGAGGTTTTTCTTTTACGCCTTAGCCTTAATGGAACAACTTCGGTTTTTGAACAACAGGATTGTTTTAATATCATTGGCTGCAGTTTTGGGAAATCACCCTTTGCTAATCAAAGACCCAAACACAGGCAATAATCCGTGTATGTAAAATGCATATCCCATTAGGTGGCATTAAACCTGTGCTGACAGTGACCACCATCCTCTCGCTCACCACCAAGCTTTGATTCTCTAAAATGCTTCTGTCAAAGGCACACTTATTTCCCAAATTGGCCCATAATTGCCTAAAGCTCCAGACACTTTCCAATTTCTGATGATTCTTACGTTGACAGTTTCCACCGGTTGATCATTATATTTTATGATGTGTGTTTTCTTCAAGATAATTATTGTCTTAAATAACTGATTGAAAATGAATAAACAGCTCATATCTATATTTGCAATGTTACACTCATACTGGAGACTGATAGTTTATGTAAAATACTTGACCCAGAGCCTATAACACGTGAGTGAATTGCTCCTTTAATGGAAACCACTTGTCACCTATACACTTGGGGAAGATATTTTCTATGCGCTATTTGTAATAAAGTCTGAAAAGAGCTTTTCTAAGCACATTTACGATCTTACTGCAAATGACAGGGAGGGAAAAACTCATACAAAGTGACCTTTGGATTCAACTTAACATCTTGAAATTTTACTAAAAGTTGTAACCAGGATATAGCTGTGTGCACATTGGCAATTTGTGGCACAGATACATGGGTAACTGTCCCGAATGTTCCTGACACTACCACTTGGGGGCTGAGAATGTAGAGGTTTCCTAAAACTCTGTCAGCCATGAGTTCATGCTTGAGTTTTGGAAAGCTACATTCTTAAAGAATTGTTGCTGGCAATAATTTTACAGAAACCAAAAAGAAAATACTGGAAAATCTCAGCAGGTTTGGTAGCATCTGTCGGGAGAGAAAAGAGCTAACATTTTCTTTTTGGTTTCAGATTTCAGCATCTGCAGTAATTAGGGCAGTGGATGTTGTCTATATGGACTTCAGTAAGGCCTTTGACAAGTTCCCTCAAGGCAGACGGTACAAAAGGTGAAGTCACACGGGATCAGAGGTGAGCTGGCAAAATGGATACAGAACTGGCTAGGTCATAGAAGACAGAGAGTAGCAATGGAAGGGTGCTTTTCTGATTGGAGGGCTGTGACTTGTGGTGTTCTGCAGGGCTCAGTGCTGGGACCTTTGTTGTTCGTAGTATATATAAATGATTTGGAGGAAAATGTAACTGGTATGATTAGTAAGTTTGCAGACGACATAAAGGTTGGTGGAATGGCAGATAACTATGAGGACAGTCAGAGGATACAGCAGGATTTAGATTGTTTGGAGACTTGGGCGGAGAGATGGCAGATGGAGTTTAATCCGGACAAATATGGGATATCATATCAGAGGGATAGATAGTATCCTTTGTGAGCAGGATAGAGGGTCCTGCATGGTATGTTGCCTGCCCGGTGCTAGGGTGCGGGACATCTCTGACCGGCTTGAAAGGATATTGGAGAGGGAGGGGGAGGATCCAGTTGTTGTGGTCCATGTCGGTACCAACAACTTAGGCAAGTCTAGGAAAGAGGACCTGTTTAGAGATTATAAAGAGTTAGGATTCAAATTAAAAAACAGGTCCTCAAGGGTCATAATCTCCGGATTACTGCCCGAGCCACGTGCAAATTGGCATAGGGAGGCAAGAATAAGGGAAGTTAACACGTGGCTGAAAGAGTGGTGTGGGAAAGAGGGGTTCCTTTTCATGGGACACTGGCATCAGTTTTGGGACAGGGGGGACCTATACCGTTGGGATGGTCTCCACCTGAACCGAGCTGGGACCAGTGTTCTGGCGAAAAGAGTAAATAGGGTGGTCAATAGGACTTTAAACTAGAGATTGGGGGGGAAGGGAAAGTCAGGGAACCAAGAGGTGAAGGAATCAGTGGGAAGCGTAGCTGCTTAGGATTACAAAAAATCACGAAAAGACAGAGCTCAGGAGAGGTTACGATAGTCCCCATCTCACAAAATATGACACAGTGTATGGAAAGGCTCAGTAAACCAAGGTCCACCGCACTAAGAAAACAAAAAGGGACAGTCAATAGGGAATTAAAGGTGCTATATTTAAATGCCCGCAGTGTACGGAACAAGGTAGATGAGCTTGTGGCCCAGATTGTGACTGGCAGGTATGATGTGGTAGGCATCACAGAGACGTGGTTGCAGGGGGTTCAGGACTGGCAGTTAAACATCCAGGGATTTACAACCTATCGAAAAGACAGAGAGGTGGGTAGAGGGGGCGGGGTTGCCTTGTTAATTAGAAATGAAATTAAATCAATAGCACTAAACGACATAGGGTCAGACGATGTGGAGTCTGTGTGGGTAGAGTTGAGGAACCACAAAGGCAAAAAACCCATAATGGGAGTTATGTACAGGCCTCCCGACAGTGGTCAGGACCAGGGGCACAAAATGCACCACGAAATAGAAAGGGCATGTCAGAAAGGCAAGGTCACAGTGATCATGGGGGACTTCAATATGCAGGTGGACTGGGTAAATAATGTTGCCAGTGGACCCAAAGAAAGGGAATTCATTGAATGTTTACAGGATGGCTTTTTGGAACAGCTTGTGATGGAGCCCACGAGGGAACAGGCTATTCTGGACTAAGTGTTATGTAATGAGCCAGAATTGATAAAAGATCTTAAAGTAAGGGAACACTTAGGAAGCAGTGATCATAATATGGTAGAATTCAGTCTGCAATTTGAAAGAAAGAAGGTAGAATCAGATGTAAAGGTTTTACAGTTAAATAAAGGTAATTACAGGCGCATGAGGGAGGAACTGACGAAAATCGACTGGAAGCAGAGCCTAGTGGGAAAGACAGTAGAACAGCAATGGCAGGAGTTTCTGGGAGTAATTGAGGACACAGTGCAGAGGTTCATCCCAAAGAAAAGAAAGGTTATCAGAGGGAGGATTAGGCAGCCATGGCTGACAAAGGAAGTCAGGGAATGCATCAAGGCAAAAGAGAGAGCCTATAATGTGGCAAAGAGTAGTGGGAAGTCAGAAGATTGGGAAGGCTACAAAAACAAACAGAGGATAACAAAGAGAGAAATAAGGAAGGAGAGGATCAAATATGAAGGTAGGCTAGCCAGTAACATTAAGTTTCTTTAAATACATTAAAAACAAACGAGAGGCAAAAGTAGACATTGGGCCGCTCCAAAATGACGCTGGTAATCTAGTGATGGGAGACAAGGAAATAGCTGAGGAACTTAATAAGTACTTTGCGTCAGTCTTCACAGTAGAAGACATGAGTAATATCCCAACAATTCAGGAAAGTCAGGGGGCAGAGTTGAATATGGTTGCCATCACAAAGGAGAAGGTGCTAGAGAAACTAAAAGGTCTGAAAATTGATAAATCTCCGGGCCCAGATGGGCTACATCCTAGAGTTCTAAAGGAGATAGCTGAAGAAATAGTGGAGGCGTTAGTTATGATCTTTCAAAAGTCACTGGAATCAGGGAAAGTCCCAGAGGATTGGAAAATCGCTGTTGTAACCCCCCTGTTCAAGAAGGGAACAAGAAAAAAGATGGAAAATTATAGGCCAATTAGCCTAACCTCGGTTGTTGGCAAAATTCTAGAATCCATCGTTAAGGATGAGATTTCTAAATTCTTGGAAGTGCAGGGTCGGATAAGGACAAGTCAGCATGGATTTAGTAAGGGGAGGTCGTGCCTGACAAACCTGTTAGAGTTATTTGAAGAGATAACAAATAGGTTAGACCAAGGAGAGCCAATGGATGTTATCTATCTTGACTTCCAAAAGGCCTTTGACAAGGTGCCTCACGGGAGACTCCTGAGTAAAATAAGGGCCCATGGTATTCGAGGAAAGGTACTAACATGGATTGACGATTGGCTGTCAGACAGAAGGCAGAGAGTTGGGATAAAAGGTTCTTTTTCGGAATGGCAACCGGTGACAAGTGGTGTCCCGCAGGGTTCAGTGTTGGGGCCACAGCTGTTCTCTTTATATATTAACGATCTAGATGACGGGACTGGGGGCATTCTGGCCAAGTTTGCCGATGATACAAAGATAGGTGGAGGGGCAGGTAGTATTGAGGAGGTGGGGAGGCTGCAGAAAGATTTAGACAGTTTAGGAGAATGGTCCAAGAAGTGGCTGATGAAATTCAACGTGGGCAAGTGCAAGGTCTTGCACTTTGGAAAAAAGAATAGAGGCATGGACTATTTTCTAAACGGTGACAAAATTCATAATGCTAAAGTGCAAAGGGACTTGGGAGTCCTAGTCCAGGATTCTCTAAAGGTAAACTTGCAGGTTGAGTCCGTAATTAAGAAAGCAAATGTAATGTTGTCATTTATCTCAAGAGGCTTGGAATATAAAAGCAGGGATGTACTTCTGAGGCTTTATAAAGCACTAGTTAGGCCCCATTTAGAATACTGTGAGCAATTTTGGGCCCCGTACCTCAGGAAGGACATACTGGCACTGGAGCGGGTCCAGCGGAGATTCACACGGATGATCCCAGGAATGGTAGGCCTAACATACGATGAACGTCTGAGGATCGTGGGATTATATTCATTGGAGTTTAGGAGGTTGTGGGGAGATCTAATAGAAACGTACAAGATAATGAATGGCTTGGATAGGATGGACGTAGGGAAGTTGTTTCCATTAGCAGGGGAGACTAGGACGCGGGGGCACAGCCTTAGAATAAAAGGGAGTCACTTTAGAACAGAGATGAGGAGAAATTTCTTCAGCCAGAGAGTGGTAGGTCTGTGGAATTCATTGCCACAGAGGGCGGTGGAGGCCGGGACATTGAGTGTCTTTAAGACAGAAATTGATAAATTCTTGATTTCTCGAGGAATTAAGGGCTATGGTGCGAGAGCGGGTAAATGGAGTTGAAATCAACCATGATTGAATGGTGGAGTGGACTCGATGGGCCGAATAGCCTTACTTCCACTCCTATGTCTTATGGTCTTAAATGTGAGGTAACGCATTTTGGGAAAATCTAATACAGGTAGGGGAGATACAATGAATGGTAGAACTCTCAAGAGTATTGACAATGAGAGAGATCTAGGTGTACAGGTCGACAGGTCACTGAAAGGGGCAACACAGGTAGAGAAGGTAGTCAAGAAGGCATACAGCATGCTTGCCTCCATTGGCCAGGGCATTGAGTATAAAAATTGGCAAGTCATGTTGCAGCTGCATAGAACTTTAGTTAGGCCACACTTGGAGTAAATTGCTCAATTCTGGTCGCCACACTACCAGGCTTTACTGAGGGTGCAGAAGAGATTTACCAGGATGTTGCCTGGTATGGAGAGCATTAGCTATGAGGAGAGGTTGAATAAACTTGGTTTGTTCTCACTGGTATGAAGGAGGTTGAGGGTTGACCTGATAGAGGACTACAAAAGTATGAGGGGCATAGACAGAGTGGATAGTCAGAGACTTTTTCCAGGGTAGAGGGGTCAATTACTAGGGGGCATAGGTTTCAGGTGCGAGGGGCAAGGTTTAGAGGAGATGCACGAGTCAAGTGGTTTTAAACAGAGGGTAGTGGGTGCCTGGAACTCGCTGCCGGAGGAGGTGGTGGAAGCAGGGACGATAATGATGTTTAAGGGACATCTTGACACATACATGAATAGGATGGGAATAGAGAGATACGGACCCCGGAAGTGTAGAAGAGTTTAGTTTAGATGGTCAGCATGGTTGGCGCAGGCTTGGAGGGCCAAAAGGCCTGTTCCGGTGCTGTACTTTTCTTTGTTCTTTGTTCTTTGTTTTAATTTGCTTTTAGCCAACAATTTTACGGGAATGGAATAGCGTGCTTGTGCTTATGATAGTTTGAGAAGCTCCATCCTAAATTGAGTTCCCTCAGAACCCACAAGTGCTAACTCATTGTGAGAAAAATTGGATAAGGCCCAAAAATGTGTGGAAACGTCATGCTGCCTGTTTATTTAAATCTTACAACACCAGGTTAAAGTCCAACAGGTTTGTTTCAAACACGAGCTTTTGGAGCACTGAGGTGAGGAAGGAACTGTAAGACTTCTTAGTGTGCTCACCCCAGTCCAACGCTGGCATCTCCACATCATGTTTATTTAAATGATAGAGGTGTGCAGCCGAGGGACAAATGTGCTGCTCTGCAGGTGCACTCCTCAGCAGGGGCCAGGGCTGGGGTGGGGGGTTGGGACTGGTGGGTTGCTGTTGTGGGGGAGGGGCTTTTGTGAAGCTAGCTTGCGGAACTGAAAAGCAGCCTGCGTCTCTTGAAGGGCAGACTCATTTTGATTGCAGCAGCTAAGTGTCTGGGGAAAAATGTCTGACACTAAGAAGATTCTTTATGGTGGAACAGGATAGAGAATGGGCTCCGGGCTATCTGAGGGAGCACTGGAGGACTCAGTGCATGGGGTGAATAGGTGGAGAGGGGCTTTCTATCCACAAGGGGCCAGAAGGCCCTCCATTAAAAATTTCCTTGAAGGCAGTGTGTGGAGATATGCATATACACATGAATGCTATCTATTTGACCTCCGACCAGCAGGTGGTGATAGAGATATACCATGTGGCGGTAAAGATACGGCAGCTGGTAAGTTGTAGTACTAGAGGACAGTCGCATTAGAAGTAGTTCCAGGAGAGTTCAATTATTCGTTCCCGTCTGTATAATAGTTTGTCAGTTATCTTTCCACGTGTTACTTTGGTTGTAAACTATATTACTTGTCAAAGAACTAGATATTCTGTGTGCATCATTACCATGGCCTCAACACAGAACATAACTCAGTGGGAGAATTAAGATTGCCAGAGAGGTTAATAAGACGAGAAGACCGTAAGGCATAGAAGCAGAATTAGGCCATTCGACTCATCAAGTCTGCTCTGCATTTCAATCATGGCAGAAATGTTTCTCTGCTCCATTCCTCTGCATTCTCCCCATAACTCCTGATCCCTTTATTGATCAAGAACTTGTATATCTCTGTCTTAAAGACACTCAGTGATTTGGCCTCCACAGCCTTCTGCGGCAAAGAGTTCCACAGGTTCACCACTCTCTTGCTGAAGAAATTCCTCCTCATTTCTTCATGGTCCCTTCAGTCTGAGACTGTGTCCTCGGGTTTTAGTTTTTCCTACAAGTGGAAACATCCTCTCCACGCCCACTCTATCCAGGCCTTGCCGTATCCTATAAGTTTCAATAAGATCCCCTGTAATCCTTCTTAACTCCAACGGGTACAGACACAGAGTCCTCAACTGCTCCTTATATGACAAGCTCTTCATTCCAGGGGCTATTCTTGTGAACCTCCTCTGGACCCTTTCCATGGCAAGCACATCCTTCCTTAGATACGGGGCCCAAAACTGCTCACAACACTCCAAATGGGGTCTGACCAGAGCCTTATATAGCCTCAGAAATATATTCCCGCTCTTGTATTCTAGCCCTCTCGACATGAATTCTAACATTGCATTTGCCTTCCTAACTGCTGACTGAACCTGCATGTTAACCTGAAGAGAATCTTAAACCAGGACTCACAAGTCCTTTTGTGCTTCTGATTTCCCAAGCCTTTTTCCATTTAGAAAATAGTCTATGCATTCATTCTTCCTACTAAAGTGCATAACCTCACTCTTTTGCACATTGTATTCTATCTGCTGTTTCTTTGCCCACTCACCTCGCCTGTCCAAGTCCTTCTGCAGCCCTCTTGCTTCCTCAATACTATTGTCCCTCTGCATACCTTTGCAATGCCAATAATGTAGCTCCCATGGCCTCATTGCAGTGCCACATGCAGTTCTGTCACCTCACACTAAAGTGGTCAAAGTTAGAGAATGCATCTTCAAGTGTCAATATCACTGTAAATGAACTAGGTGCCTCACATACTGCCCACACCCCAACCTGCCATCACTCACCTACCAACTATCTCCATCAACTGGGATTCATACCTCATATTAATTGCTTCATTTCCCCCTTATTCTAGAATTGTGCCCTTGGTCCTAGACTCCCCAATAAAGGGGAAAGATCTTACCTGTATCTACCCTATTTATTCCTTTAAGTATTTGTGGGTTTCAATGAGGTTGCCTCTCATTATTCAAAACTCTAGCAAATACATACCTGGTTTGCCCAATGTCTCTTCATTAGACAGGCCTGCCATCCCCGGAACAAAACTGGTGAACCTTCGCTGTACTTCCTCTATGGCAATAATACCCTTTCTGAGATGAGGGGACCAACACTTCAAATGGTACTCCAGTTGCGGTCTAACCAAGCTCTTATAAAATTGAAGCAAGACCTCACCACTCCTGCACTCAAATATTCTTTCAATAATGGCTAACATTTCATTAGCCTTCCTAATAGTTTGCTGAACCTTGGCTTATGGACAAGGATATTCAGGTCCCTTTGTACATCTATACTTTCTAATTTATTACTATTTCAGAAATACTCTACACTTCTGTTCCTTCTACAAAATGGATTTCACATTTGTCTACATTATATTCCATCTGCTACGTTCTTGCGCACTCTGTGCAAATCCTCCAGGAGGCACTTTACATCTTCCACAGCAGACATTCCTTCCTTGTTTAATATCATCCGTGAACTTGGAAATATTACATTTGGTCCCCACACCCAGATCGTTGATATATATTGTTAACAGCTGGGGCCCAAGTACAGATCCTTGTGGTACCACCTAGCCATTGTTTGCCAATGTGAGAAAGACCCATTTAGTCCTACTCTCTGTTTTCTGCCTGTTAGCTAAGCCCCAATCAATGACAGTATGATGCTTCCTTTCAGCACGGTAGCACAGTGGTTAGCACTGTTGCTACACAGCGTCAGGGTCCCAGATTCGATTCCCGGCTTGGGTCACTGTTTGCACGTTCTCCCCGTGTCTGCATGGGTTTCCTCCGGGTGCTTTGGTTTCCTCCCACAAGTCCCGAAAGATGTGCTGTTAGGTAAATTAGACATTCTGAATTCTCCCTCTGTGTATCCGAACAGGAGCCGGAATGTGGCGACTAAGGGCTTTTTACAGTAACCTCATTGCAGTCTTAATATACTTGTGACAATAAAGATTATTATTATTGTTAATTAACCTCCTGTGGTTATCAAATGCCTTCTGAAAGTCCAAATATACTATGCCCATCGACTCTCCTTCCTCTCTTAACTAATCCACCCACTCACATCTCACGGCTGTGGAGTGTGTTGCTGGCAGGGGGACAGGATTGTGCAATTACCATTGCTCAGAGAGAGAGGTTGGACGTCAATTCTGCTGCAGAGGACTCAAATGAGGACTTTGAATGCAAGGTGTTCAGGAAAAGGTTGAAGGACTTTCATACCTAAATGCTTGATGCATTGACAGATCTGCCAGATACCTGCAGTTACTTCAAGGAGCATGGAAGAGTTTTCCACCAATTTGGCACATGGGTTTCGTACACAGCTTCCCCATCTGTTCCAGCATAGAAGTAGTGGCCAACTCCATGAGAATGCTTGTGAGCCACACTATCATTCAGTACCCGAGAGCCGAAGGCTCAATTGCCATTGCAGCACAAGCAGAAACTAGTGCCGTATGCTGGAGCGACTGGTTGAAGATGGCATCAATTCACTGTTCCATACTGATTCATGTCTAAGCTTGCCTACTCTGCATACTTACAGTGCACGCTTCAAATGCTTGCAGAAACCTCTCACCAAACTGGAATCCCACAAAGGTTGCCGTGGAATTCTATGCACACAGTACAGATGTCAATTTGTTACCAAAATGGTACCCATAGCGTTGAAACTATGTGTAGCACTCAATGGTTTGTTTCATCTGTGTGTGATTATGCTAGTCTGGTAACAGATCTTTGTACCCTTGTTTGATTGGTAAAGTCTATATGTTAAGCTAATGCAGTGTTTTTGAAACTTTTTTTCCTGAGACCTACTTTAGTCAACTGGCCAATCTTTGGGACTCCTGCCGGCCGACCTTCCCAACCAACGTCGGCTGACTTTCGCGACACATGCCACATTTGTTGATCTTTAATGCAAAAGGGGAGCCTGCTTGGTCCTCACAATCTCACTCCAATCCCGTTCATAGGATGAAAGGACAATATGCATATCAGGTGAAGACTTCAGCCTATTCCTATGTGCCACCTTCACCTTTGCGTGAACGGAAAATCTGACCTCACACATGTAGGTCATCGTGAAGGACAATAGCAACAAAATGCTTGTTTTACTCGGCACTGGATACTCTTGGGAGAATGCTGACAATATCATGGCTTATGACGTGTTTTTAATGTGGTATAACAGGTCAGGTACAGCAGTGAACCAGATGGGTTCTAATTCCAGATTTTTATTGAATTCAAATTTTACGATTGACAGTGGTGGGATTTGAACCTGGGCCTCCCAGAACATTACTCTGGGCCTCTGGTTTACTTGTCCAATGACAATACCACAATGTCACTTCCTCCCCATTGTACTTCCTGCATATAACACACATGGGCTTTGCATCCTTCTTTGCATTGGCACAATTGACAAAACCATAAATTGAGAAACATGCTGCTTTGTTTCTGAGATAAGTTTCCTCTTTGTAGGCTGTTAACCAGAGGCACTGGAGCACTGTACAAAGCTAACCTCAGCACTGTTCTGACCTGCCATGGTCTCTCCTGAGCAGCTCTCTCCAACAGGTTCAATTGTGAGATCCTAAACAGTATTTTTGTCTTTGGTTGTTGCTTACTTGTAATAAAGTAATTCATCTTCACAGTCCTGTAGCCTTGCTTGCCAGCAGCTAGAAAATTGGAGCCGTTCTTGTCCATGATTTGGCGCTAAAAGCATTTACAGAGAGGGCGCTTGCCATCAAGTGTAGGTGCCGGGTGCATGACCTATTCACTGCTGCTGCTTCTGGACATTTGCTCTCATTTAAAAGTTGGCAGCAGTCGCCATTCTCATAAAAATGCTGTCAGTGGCCGTTTGACGTTTCTACCCCAATTGGGACCACTGCAGGAGTACCGCGACTGATTGCTCTACAACCAGATGGCCTACTCCTGCTTCTAGTTCTTAAGTTCTTAAGAGTCACAAGAACATAAGAACATATGGGCCTCACGGTAGCATGGATGGGCCTCACGGTAGCATGGATGGGCCTCACGGTAGCATGGATGGGCCTCACGGTAGCATGAGTTAGCATCAATGCTTCACAGCTCCAGGGTCCCAGGTTCGATTCCCGGCTGGGTCACTGTCTGTGTGGAGTCTGCACGTCCTCCCCGTGTGTGCGTGGGTTTCCTCCGGGTGCTCCGGTTTCCTCCCACAGTCCAAAGATGTGCGGGTTAGGTGGATTGGCCATGCTAAATTGCCCGTAGTGTAAGGTTAATGGGGGGATTGTTGGGTTACGGGTTACGTGGGTTTGAGTGGGGTGATCATTGCTCGGCACAACATCGAGGGCCGAAGGGCCTGTTCTGTGCTGTACTGTTCTATGTTCTAGGAGCAGGAGTCGGCCATCTGGCCCCTCAAGCCTGCTCTGCCATTCAATAAGATCATGGCTGATCTTTTTGTGGCCTCAGCTTCACTTTCCGGCCTGAACACCATATCCCTTAATTCCTTTACTGTTCAAAAATCTATCTTTGCCTTAAAAACATTTAATGAAGTAGCCTCAACTGCTTCACTGGGCAGGGAATTCCACAGATTCACAATCCAAATTAGGGTTAAGAAGTTCTTCCTCAACTCAGTCCTAAATCTGCTCCCTCGTATTTTGAGGCTATGCCCCCTAGTTCTAGTTTCACCCGCCAGTGGAAACAACCTCCCTGCTTCTATCTTAACGAATCCCTTCAGAATTAGAAATATTTCTATCAGATCCCCCCCCCCCCCACCCCCACTCTTCTAAATTCCAATAAGTAGAGTCCCAGTCTCTCAGTGTCTCCTCATAAGCTAATCCTGTCAACTCCGGAATCAACCTAGTGAATTTCTTCTGCACCCACTCCAGTGCCAGTACATCCTTTCTCAAGTAAGGAGACCAAAACTGTACACAATACTCCAGGTGTGATCTCACCAGCTCCCAGCTGCAACATAACCTCCCTGTTTTTATAAGCCATCCCTCCAGCAATGAAGGACAACATTCCATTTGCCAACTTATTACCTGCTGCATCTGCCAACCAGAATTTTGTGATTCATGCACAAGGACACCCAGGTCCCTCTGCATGGCAGCATGCTGCAATTTTGAACATTTAAATGATCGTCCATTTTGCTCTTATTCCTACCAAAGTGGATGACCTCACATTTAACAATATTGTACTCCATCTGCCAAACCATTGCCCACTCACTTAAACTATCCACATCCCTCTGCAGACTTTCAGTGTTTTCTGCACACTTTACTCTCCCACTCATCTTAGTGTCATCTGCAAACTTTGACACATTACACTTGGTCCCAAACTCCAAATCTTCTATGCAAATTGTAAACAATTGCAGTTCGAACACTGATCCCTGAGTCACACCACTGATCACCAACCAGAAAAACACCCATTTATCCCCACTCTGCTTTCTTTGAGTTACCCAATTCCCTATCCATGCTAATACATTACCTGTAACACTGTGCATCCTTATCTCATGCAACAGCCAGTTGTGTGGCACTTTGTCGAATGTCTTCTGGAAATCCAGATACACCAGATTCACAGTCCCCCGTTGTCCACCGTGCTCATAATGTCCTCAAAGATTTCCAGTAAATTAGTTAAACATGACCTGCCTTTCATGAACCCATGCTGCGTCTGTCCAATGGGACAATTTCTAACCCGATGTCTCGCTATTTCTTCCTTGATGACAAATTCAAGCACTTTCCCCACTACAGAAGTTAAGATAACCGGCCTATAACCCATCTTTTGTCTACCTCATTTTTTAAACAGTGGCGCCATTTCTGCTGTTTTTTCCAATCTGCTGGAACCACCTCAGAGTCCAGCGAACTTTGGTAAATTACCAAGAGCGCATTTCCTATTTGTCCCCCATTTCATTCAGTACCCTGTGATGCATTCCATCAGGGCCAGGGGACTTGTCTACCTTTAGCCCCGTGAGCTTGCCCAACACTACCTCCTCAGTGATAATGATTGTTAGATTCTCCTTGCCATCAATTATTGGAATGTTACTTGTGACCTACGCTTTGAAAAACCGTGAGCTAGAGAGTTATGGAATCTGAGAAAGCTCCAGAAAAGATCGAGGGATCGCTGCAATCAGTGGAATTCACCGTTGGTGGGACCCTTCACTCCGCCAGCAGCACACCCACGCCCATGGGTTTCCTGACAGTGTGGGTTGGCCACAATGGGAAATTCCATTGGCGGCTGCCAGAATGGATGATCCTGTTGCCAGCAAGAGCGTGCCTCGCAGGAAAACGCAGCTGACAGAACGGAGAATCCTGCCCTATGTGTGTTGAAATTCCTGCAAGTTCTGAATGTTCTTTAAATAAACTGCTTGGATTTAGAACTGGAACCATATCTGCAATGCTCTAAGATACACAGCAACCTGGCGAATACACTTTTAAAAAATTATGTTTATTGAAGTTTTACATAATCACAAAATCAATCATTGAGAACAGAAGAGTGCAAGGCGTCAGAAGCAAATATAACACAAAACAAACAGGACGCGATCTAACGGAAAAGTTTCTAAGGGCACGATTTAATGGCCATGTTGCACTTAAGCGAGAGCGTGACAAGGCTGTTGAATCATGGGAGAGGCCAAAATTGAGAACAGTGCCTGGCGCGATCTATTTGAAATCTAACTGGTTCACACTGGGAGGCACTGGGGTTGCTGCCCCATTGCTCGGAGGTGGGGAGGGGGGATGGGTGAGCCCCGAGGGTTCAGCATCAGTTGGGGTGTGCTACCATCGTGGGGCATGGTCACCCATGGGCTGGGGGGCTAGGTGGTGGGGGGGGGGGCGGAGATGGGTGTCTCAGTCTCACAGGTTGCCTGGATTGTGTTGTCTTGTTCCTGGGGTAACCCAGTCCCTGACCACCTGCCCCACCGACCACACATTACTCCCACTAATTACTGAGGCCTCTGGCCATGCGGCTGAAGGCTATTGCTAATTGGAAATTGGCAATCGTTGTTATGCACTTCACACTTGCCAAGTGGACTTCCATGGGTTGGCATGCCATGTAGCATGTGGGGCTTATTCTCCTGGCCCATTCAAACCCTCAACATCCCAGGGAACCAAGAAGATTGGAGGTTTTCCACCATCCCTTAATCTGGAGTCAGCCATTCCCAAACAGAGAAACTAAACAAGGGTCACTGAAAAGAGAAAGCAAAAACATCCACCCATGATGGCCACCGAACCAAGTCAGATGACTCAACAAAGGGAGACCAACACATACCATCAGCAAACTAATACTAAAACCCATCCCCTACCCCCTCACCATACCAAAAACACCATAATGACACAGGAATATACAATAACTTATCTTAACATCTGCAATTAACAAAATAAAACTAAACATAAGCTCTTAGCTCATATTTTTGAGATATTATAATGAGCTGCATAAAACTATCTCCCTTGTTAGCATGGGGACTCTCAACTGGAAAATCAAACCTTTGTTTAACCTTCAATGCCATACTAGTGCGTAAATATTGTGCCCACAGGCAACAGTGAAAAGACAAAGGGAACAATATATTGATGTAAAAAAAACCAAAATAGCACAGAGTTCTCAAATCTAATCAAAGGTTTCAAGAGCCCACCCAAACATCGAACTTGAACAGACATAAAGTACAAAGTGCCCATCCACAGACCCATAAGACAGATCAATAAACGCACAACTGTGCCTTCGAACAAAGGAGTCCGTATCTCCAAACCTGTCAAAAAACTGGTCTTTTCCCCCAAATTTACCCAGAGACGAGCTGGATAGACCATCCCGAACTTGACTCCATTCCTGTATCAGATCGATTTCATTCCATTGAAAGCGGCTCTTTTCTTTGCTAAATTCGCACTCATATCTTCGTATAGCCTATCAGAGTGGCCTTCTCACTTGAGCTCACGATGTTCCTTTGCCCTTCAAAGAACCTGTTCTTTTTCTTTAAAACTATGGAATCTGATGATCACTACATGAGGTGGATCTCCAGAACGATGTTTAGGTCCTAGTGAGCGATGGGCCCTGTCTAATTCTCGGGGAGATGTAAATGCACCCTCATCCACCATCTTGTGAAATATGCTCAAGAAATATTCAGTAGGGGTGTGGCTCTCAGTCCCCTCCGGTAACGCCATAATATGAATGTTCCGTCTCCTGGACCTCTTCTCCAGGTCATGCAGTTTGGTTTTAATGATTTTTTTGACTTCAACGACTTCAGCCAGATCGGACTCCACGGGGGTGATCTGATCACTATGATCCGATAAAGCCTCCTCCATGCTCTCAATAGTGGCTCCATGAGCTTCAATGGTTTGGCTTGTGGTTTAAAGAACCAAACGAATGAGGGCCAAGGCCTCTTTTATTGATTTTTATGATCTACCGCCAAGATTTGTCAATGCTTATCAAGCTCGCTCGCCAAAATAATGGTGAGAGCCTTGGCCGTTTGTGGAGTGATCGGACAGGAGAAAGCCGCCCCCGCCATCTTAACTCCAGTTGAGTCCTGACAGGTTTAAGAATCAGTCAACAGGTTTCAGCTTGAATTCTTCTTGACTCTGCCTCCATTGGGCATCTCAGAGAAGGGAGCACTCTTCCCCAATAAATTTCCTGATTTTCTGTAAAGTAAAAGATCTGTGGCGCCAGGAGACAGGGGAAAAAAAGATCAGCTTTTCAGCAGCAGCAACCTCATGCATGTCTACCACTTGCATCGTGCCACTGGAAAAACCTGGTGAATACATAACAATATGGACACCACAGAGCCAAAATTGAGCACAGTGGGTAATGCTTGGAGCACCATAAAAATAAAACTATAAAAACAATATTATTACATTAAAAGCTAGGTAGACCCTGATCTCAGGTTTTGTCTTAGTGAGATAAATATCCTTAAAGCAAAATAAGATTTCCGGCCTGTTTTACATTGGTCTTTTGGATTGGATTGGATTTGTTTATTGTCATGTGTACCGAGGTACAGTGAAAAGTATTGTTCTGCGCGCAGCTAAGACAGATCATTCTGTACATGAAAAGAAAATACAAAGAAGGGCAAACATAAAATATACAGTGTAAATACATAGGCACAGGCATCGGGTGACGCATACAGGAGTGTAGTACTACTCAGTCGAGAAGACGTGTGAAGAGATCAGATCAGTCCATAAGAGGGTCATTTAGGAGTCTGGTAACAGCGGGGAAGAAACATTTTTTGAATCTGTTAGTGCGTGTTCTCAGACTTTTGTATCTCCCGCCTGATGGATGAAGTTCGAAGAGAGAGTAAGCCAGGTGGGAGGGGTCTTGGATTATATTGCCCACTTTCCCAAGGCAGCGGGAGATGTAGATAGAGTCACTGGATGGGAGGCAGGTTTGTGTGATAGCATGGGCAGTGTTCATGGCTCTCTGTAGTTTCTTACAGTCTTGAGCAAAGCAGTTGCCATGCCAGGTTTTGATGCAGCCAGATAATGTGCTTCTGATGGTGTGCCTGTAAAAGTTGGTAAGAGTCAATGTGGGCATGCCCAATTTCCTTAGTTTCCTAAGGAAGTATAGGCGTTGCTGTGCTTTCTTGTTTGTAGCATCCACGTGGGTGGACAGGGCAGATTTTTGGTGATGTGCACACCTAGAAATTTGTAGCTATCAACCATCTCCATCTCGGTCCAGTTGGGGTGTGTACAATACTTTACTTCCTGAAGTCAATTCTCAGCTCTTTAGTTTTGCTGACATTGAGGGAGAGATTGTTGTTGTTACACCACACCACTAAGTTCTCTATCTCCCTCCTGTATTCTAACTCATCTCATTGTTCGAGATCCGACCCACTATTGTTGTGTCATCACCAAACTTGTAGATGGAGTTGGAGCCAAATTTTGCCAGGGTCGCCCCTGGTGGGGCAGGAGATATAGGGTGTACAGTAGGGGGCTAAGTACACAGCCTTGTGGGGCCCCGGTATCATGGAGGAGGTGTTGTTGTTTATCCTTACTGATTGTGGTCTATGGGTCAGAAAGTCGAGGATCCACTTGCAGAGTGAAGAGCCAAGTCCTAAGTTTTGGAGTTTTGACAAGAGCTTGGCTGGGATATGGTGTTGAAGGTGGAGCTATAGTCAATAAATAGGAGTCTGTGTAGGAGTCCTTGTTGTCGAGTGTCGGACCAGGGAGATGGTGTCTGCTGTGGACCGGTTGCGGCGGTATGCGAATTGCAATTGTTCTAGGCATTCTCGGAGTATGGAGTTGACATGCTTCATGACCAACCTCTCGAAGCACTTCATTACAATTGATGTCAAGGCCACTGGACAATAGTCATTGACGCACGTTGCCAGGTTCTACTTTTGCGCCAGTATGATGGTGGTCTTCTTGAAGCAGGTAGGGACGTTGGAATGGAGTAGGGAGAGGTTGAAGATGCCCGTGAACACATCTGTCAGCTGGTCCCCGCAGGATCTGAGTGCATGACCAGGAACCCCATCCGGACCCGTCGCCTTCTATGTGTTCACTTTCATGAAGGCCGATCTGACTTCGGAAGCTGTGATGGTGGGTATGGGTGTGCCTGGAACTGCTTGGGCTGTTGACAGCAGTTTGATGGTTTCCTGACCAAAACGAGCATAGAATGCATTGAGTTCATCGGGGAGGGGTGCGCTGCTGCTGGAGATTCTGCTGGGCTTCGTTTTGTAGCCCATTATGTTGTTGAAGCCTTGCCACAACCAACGAGAGTGTGTAACGCTAGTCTGTGACTCTAGCTTGGTCTGATATTGTCTTTTAGCATCCCTGATGACTTTGCGGAGGTAGTACCTGGGTTTCTTATTTCTTAGGTCAGGGTTGCCTGACTTGAACGCCTCAGACCTGTCCTTCAGTAGGGAGTCAATCTCCCTATTAAGCCATGGTTTCTGGTTGGGGAATGTAAGTAATATTTTCCTTGGCACGCAGTCATTTGCTGATAACGTCTATGGCGGTGATAGCATATTCGTTTAGGTTGGTTGCTGAGTTATTAAATATGGACCCATCCACTGACTCCAAGCAGCCACAAAGGAGCTCTTCTGTTGTCTCAGACGAGCACTGCACGACCTTCTTAACCAAAATCTCCCGCTTACGTTTCTGCTTTTATGCCAGGAGAAGGAGCACCACCTTATGGTCCGATTTTCTGAAGTTCGATCGGGGGATGGAACAGTAGGCATCCTTGATTTTTGTGTATCAGTGGTCGAGAGTGTTATCGCCCCTGTTGGGACAGGAGATATGTTGGTGGAATTGTGGCAGTACACTCTTGAGGTTGGCCTTGTTAAAGTCCCCGGCCACGATGAACAGGGCCTCCAAGTGTTCTGTTTCATTATTCTTTATAACTGTGTACATATCGTCCAGCGCCATCTTCAGTTCTGCCTAGCGTGGGATGTAGACCGCTCTGATAATGGCTGAAGTCAACTCACGTGCAAGGTAGTAAGGGCGGCACTTCACGGCCAGGTATTCCAGGTCCGGGGAGCAGTAGGTCACCAGGGTCGCCACATCTGAGCACCAGGAGCAGTTGATGAGGAGGCAAACCTCTTCACCATTTGCTTTGCCTCATGACGATGTGCGGTCCATCTGCTGAATTGGGAAGCCTTCACGTTGTAAAGCACAGTTGGGTGAGGCAAGAGTCAGCCATGTCTCTGTGATCCAGAGCACAGAGTAGTCCCTTACTTCCCTCTGAGAGGTAAGTCCAGCATTAAGTTCATCCAGTTTGTTTTCGATAGCTAGGACGTTTGCCAGGATATGCTGGGGAGGGGAGTCTTCAACCGCGTTGCTTTAGCCTCACCTGCAGACTACCACATTTCCCTCACTTCCTCGGTCGAAGGCTGCGTCTGGATGGTCCTGGAATCTGGCGAGTGAAGTCTAACCTTGTGTAAGGTAGGTGGTTACGTCTGGCAGGGACCAGGGCCCTGGTTTCGTTTTAGATGTCGCATTTGGCAGGGTCCCGGGTATTGATTGTGATTTTGGGGTTGCCGGGGGGCATGTTTGCGATCCAGTTGGGCCCCGGCGTTCTTACAGTGCGTTCGGGTCCTCGCAAGGGGCCTCCGCCGTTTCAGGGGTTTTTAATCCGGGTTTGGGTTGCAGGCAGGGAGTTCCTGAGTCAGGTTGGGCCAAGTTCCGTGTTCTGCTCCAGTGTTTGTGGTCTGGTCGAGCGCTCCTGGAGTGGGGCCTCCACGTGGATTCTTTCTTCTATCCTTTGGTAAGTCGGGTCGCTGGTGGGCCTCTCCGAGTCGGGCCGGGTCTCATGGTCGGGGGCCGGGTCGGGTGCTCCAGCAGCTGGTTTGGGCGGGCCAGTGGTTGGCATCAGTTCCTAGGCCGGGTCGGGCACTCCGAGGTCTGAGTCAGGTCCAAATCGAGGTCGGGGTCAGACTTCCGGTTTGGGTCCTCTCTGCACTGCTGACCGGTTTACTTTGGATGTTGTCAACTCTCTGAAACAAGGAATCCGGAGACATGCAATTACCACAGAGTAAAGAGATGAAATTTGATTCTGCATGTTCACTGCTAATGAAGGAAGGGAAGACAAGCTTTCTTGAAGCTATGAATGGTCAAGCGGACGAGACATTACAGCCTGGGGCCGCTATTCTTCTTACAGTAATTTTAATTATTTTTGATAGCTTTTCATGAAATCCCTGGAGAGGGATTCTCCATCAACGGGATCCTCCGCTTCGCCGGC